>NC_092233.1:679166-1010000 GCF_036320965.1 Panulirus ornatus | reverse complement strand
AGGATATTCCCTCAAAGGCCCAGTCCTCTGTTCTTAACGCTACCTCGCTATCGCGGGAAATGGCGAATAGTATGGGAAAAAAAAAAAAAAAAAAAATATATATATATATATAAATATATAGTATATGTCTGTGTATGCATATTTATAAGTATGCATATGTGTATCCCTGGGGATAGTGGAGAACGAAAACTTTCCAAGTATTCCTCACATGGTAAAAGGCGACTAAAGGAGGTGGGAGTGGGGGGCTGGAACCCTCCTCACTCCTTGTATTTACATTTCTAAAAGAGTAAACAGAAGAAGGAGTCAAGCGGGGAGTGCACATCCCCCTCGAAGGTTCAGATTGGGGTGTCTAAATGTAAGTGGATGTAACCAAGATGAGAAGAGAGATAGGTAGTATGTTTAAGGAAAGGAACCGGGATGTTTTGCCTCTGAGTGAAACAAAGCTCAAGGGTAAAGGGGAAGAGTGATTTGGAAATGCCTTGGAAGTAAAGTCAGGGTATGATGCAAGGACAAGAACAAAGAAAGGAGTAGCATCTCTGAAGCAGTTGTGGAAGTATGTGATAAGAGTGTAAGAAAGTAAATTCAAAATTGATGTGGGTAAAACTGAAAGTGGAAGGAGAGATGGGTGATTATTGGTGCCCATGCACCTGGTCATGAGAAGAAAGATCATGAGAGGTTAGTGTTTTGGAAGCAGCTGAGCGTCAGTGTTAGCAGCTTTGATGCATGAGGCCGGGTTATAAAAATGGGTGATTTGAAATCGAAGGTAAGTAATGCGGCAGTTGAGGGTAAAATTGGTGTAAATGGGATGTTCAGTGTTTTGAATGGAAATGGTGAGGAGCTTGTGGATTTGTGTGCTTAAAAAGGACTGGTGATTGGGAATACCGAAAGAGAGAGATACATAAGTATACATACGTCAGTAGGAGAGATGGTCAAAGGGCATTACTGGATTATGTGTTAATTGATAGGTGTGTAAAAGAGAGACTTTTGGATGTAAATGTTCTGAGAGGGGCAGCTGGAGGGATGTCTGATCATCATCTTGTGGAGGCGAAGGTGAATATTTGTAGAGGTTTTCAGAAAATAAGAGAATGGTGACATTAAGTGAGCTTGTAAAAGAGACCTGTGTGAAGAAGTACTTGGAGAGATTGAGTGTAGAATGGCAAAAGGTGGGAGCAAATGACGTGAAGGGAGTGGGGGAGGAATGGGATGTATTTAGGGAAGCAGTGATACCTTGTACAAAAGATGCATGTGGCATGAGAAAGGTGGGAGGTGGGTAGATTAGAAAGTGTAGAATAGAAGTGGTGGGATGAAGTAAGGTTAGTGAAAGAGAAGAGAGAGGCATTTCACAGTTCTTGCAGGGAAGTAGTGCAAATGATTGGGAGATGTAAAAAAGAAAGCAGCAAAGGTCAAGAGAAAGGTGCAAGAGGTGAAAAACAGGGCAAATGAGAGCTGGGGTGAGAGAGTTATCATTAAATTTTATGGAGAATAAAAAGAAGTGCTAATCCTCCTCGAAGGCTCAGATTAGGGTGTCCAAATGTGTGTGGATGTAACCAAGATGAGAAAAAATGGAGAGATAGGTAGTATGTTTGAGGAAAGGAACCTGGATGTTTTGGCTCTGAGTGAAATGAAGCTCAAGGGTAAAGGGGAAGAGTGGTTTGGGAACGTCTTGGGAGTAAAGTCAGGGGTTAGTAAGAGGACAAGAGCTAGGGAAGGAGTAAAACTACTCCTGAATCAGGAGTGGTGGGAGTATGTGATTGAGTGTAACAAAGTAAACTCTAGATTGATATGGGTAAAGCTGAAAGTGGATGGAGAGAGATGGGTGATTATTGGGGCATATGCACCTGGGCATGAGAAGAAAGATCAGTTTTGATGCACGAGACCAGGTTACAGTGATGGATGATTTGAATGCATAGGTGAGTAATGTGGCAGTTGAGGGAATAATTGGTGTACATGGGGTGTTCAGGGTTGTGAATGGAAATGGTGAAGCGCTTGTAGATTTATGCGCTGAAAAAGGACTGGTGATTGGGAATACCTGGTTTAAAAAGAGAGATATACATAAGTATACGTATGTAAGCAGGAGAGATGGCCAGAGAGCGTTATTGGATTACATGTTAATTGATACGCGCGCGAAAGAGAGACTTTTGGATGTTAATGTGCTGAGAGGTGCAACTGGAGGGATGTCTGATCATTATCTTGTGGAGGTGAAGGAGAAGATTTATAGAGGTTTTCAGAAAAGAAGGGAGAATTTTAAGGTGAAGAGAGTGGTTAGAGTAAGTGAGCTTGGGAAGGAGACTTGCGTGAAGAAGAACCAGGAGAGACTGAGTACAGAATGGAAAAAGGTGAGAACAAAGGATGCAAGGGGAGTGAGGGAGGAATGGGATGTATTTTGGGAAGCAGTGATGGCTTGTGCAAAAGATGCTTGTGGCATGAGAGGCGTGGGAGGTGGGCAGATTAGAAAGGGTAGTGAGTGGTTGGATGAAGAAGTAAGATTGTTAGTGAAAGAGAAGAGAGAGCCATTTGGACAATTTTTGCACGGAAATAATGCAAATGAATGAGAGATGTATAAAAGGAAGAGGCAGGAGGTGAAGAGAAAGGTGCAAGAGGTAAAAAAGAGGGCAAATGAGAGTTGGGGTGAGAGAGCATCATAAAATTTTAGGGAAAATAAAAATGTTTTGGAAGGAGGTAAATAAAGTGCATATGACAAGGGAACAAATGGGGACATCAGTGAAGGGGGCTAATGGGGAGGTGATAACAAGTAGTGGTGATGTGAGAAGGAGATGAAGTGAGTTTTTGAAGGTTTGTTGAATGTATTTGATGATAGAGTGGCAGATATAGGGTGTTTTGGTCGAGGTTTTGGCAAAGTGATAGGGTTAGGGAGAATGATCTGGTAAACAGAGAAGAGGTAGTAAAAGCTTTGCGGAAGATGAAAGCCAGCAAGGCAGCGGGTTTGGATGGTATTGCAGTGGAATTTATAAAAAAAAAAGGGGGTGACTGTGTTGTTGACTGGTTGGTAAGGTTATTCTATGTATGTATGTCTCATGGTGAGGTGCCTGAGGACTGGCGGAATGCTTGCATAGTGCCATTGTACAAAGGCAAAGGGGATAAGAGTGAATGCTCAAATTACACAGCTATAAGTTTCTTGAGTATTCTTGGGAAATCATATGGGAGGGTATTGATTGAGGGGGTGAAGGCATGTACAGAGCATCAGATTGGGGAAGAGCAGTGTGGTTTCAGAAGTGGTAGAGGATGTGTGGATCAGGTGTTTGCTTTGAAGAATGTATGTGAGAAATACTTAGAAAAACAAATGAATTTTTATGTAGCATTTATGGATCTGGAGAAGGCATATGATAAGAGTTGATAGAGATGCTCTGTGGAAGGTATTAAGAATATATGTGTGGGAGGCAGGTCATCAGAAGCAGTGAAAAGTTTTTATCAAGGATGTAAGGCATGTGTATGTGTAGGAAGAGAGGAAAGTCATTGGTTCTCAGTGAATGTTGGTTTGCGGCAGGGATGCGTGATGTCTCCATGGCTGTTTGTGTTTATGGATGGGGTTGTTATGGAGGTAAATGCAAGAGTTCTGGAAAGAGGGGCAAGTATGCAATCTGTTGAAAATGAGAGAGCTTGGGAAGTGAGTCAGTTGTTGTTCGCTGATGAGACAGCGCTGGTGGCTGATTCGGGTGAGAAACTGCAGAAGCTGGTGACTGAGTTTGGTAAAGTGTGTGAAAGAAGAAAGCTGAGAGTAAATGTGAATAACAGCAAGGTTATTAGGTACAGTAGGGTTGAGGGACAAGGCAATTGGGAGGTAAGTTTGAATGGAGAAAAGCTGGAGGAAGTGAAGTGTTTTAGATATCTGGGAGTGGATCTGGCAGCAGATGGAACCATGGAACTCTATCCATAGCCCACGCCTCACAACCATACAACATTGTTGGAACCACTATTCCTTCAAACATACCCATTTTTGCTTTCCGAGATAATGTTCTTGACTTCCAAACATTCTTCAAGGCTCCCAGAATTTTTGCCCCCTCCCCCACCCTATGATTCACTTCCGTTTCCATGGTTCCATCCGCTGCCAGATCCACTCCCAGATATCTAGAACACTTCACTTCCTCCAGCTTTTCTCCATTCAAACTTACCTCCCAATCGACTTGACTCTCAACCCTACTGTACCTAATAACCTTGCTGTTATTCACATTTACTCTCAGCTTTCTTCTTTCACACACTTTACCAAACTCAGTCACCAGCTTCTGCAGTTTCTCACCCGAATCAGCCACCAGCGCTGTCTCATCAGCGAACAACAACTGACTCACTTCCCAAGCTCTCTCATCCACAACAGACTGCATACTTTCCCCTCTTTCCAAAACTCTTGCATTCACCTCCCTAACAACCCCATCCATAAACAAATTAAACAACCATGGAGACATCACACACCCCTGCCGCAAACCTACATTCACTGAGAACCAATCACTTTCCTCTCTTCCTACACGTACACATGCCTTACATCCTCGATAAAAACTTTTCATTGCTTCTAACAACTTGCCTCCCACACCATATATTCTTAATACCTTCCACAGAGCATCTCTATCAACTCTATCATATGCCTTCTCCAGATCTATAAATGCTACATACAAATCCATTTGTTTTTCTAAGTATTTCTCGCTTACATTCTTCAAAGCAAACACCTGATCCACACATCCTCTACCACTTCTGAAACCACACTGCTCTTCCCCAATCTCATGCTCTGTACATGCCTTCACTCTCTCAATCAATACCCTCCCATATAATTTACCAGGAATACTCAACAAACTTATACCTCTGTAATTTGAGCACTCACTCTTATCCCCTTTGCCTTTGTACAATGTCACTATGCAAGCATTCCGCCAATCCTCAGGCACCTCACCATGAAACATACATACATTAAATAACCTTACCAACCAGTCAACAATAGTCACCCCCTTTTTTAATAAATTCTACTGCAATGCCATCCAAACCTGCTGCTTTGCCGGCTTTCATCTTCCGTAAAGCTTTTACTACCTCTTCTCTATCATTTTCCCTAACCCTCTCACTTTGCACACCACCTCGACCAAGACACCCCACATCTGCCACTCTATCATCAAACACATTCAACAAACCTTCAAAATACTCACTCCATCTCCTTCTCACAACACCACTACTTGTTATCACCTCCCCATTAGCCCCCTTCACTGAAGTTCCCATTTGCTCCCTTGTCTTACGCACTTTATTTACCTCCTTCCAAAACATCTTTTTATTCTCCCTGAAATTTAATGATACTTTCTCTCCCCAACTCTCATTTGCCCTCTCTTTCACCTTTCTCTTGACCTCCTGCCTCTTTCCTTTATACCTCTCCCACTCATTTGCATTTTTTCCCTGCAAAAACAGTTCAAATGCCTCTCTCTTCTCTTTCACTAATAATCTTACTTCTTCATTCCACCACTCACTACCTTTTCTAATCAACCTACCTCCCACGTTTCTCATGCCACAAGCATCTTTTGCGCAAGCCATCACTGCTTCCCTAAATACATCCCATTCCTCCCCCACTCCCATTACCTCCTTTGTTCTCACCGTTTTCCATTCTGTACTCAAGTCTCTCCTGGTACTTCCTCACACAAGTCTCCTTCTCAAGCTCACTTACTCTCACCACTCTCTTCACCCCAACAATCACTCTTCTTTTCTGAAAACCCCCACAAATCTTCACCTTTGCTTCCACAAGATAATGATCAGACATCCCTCCAGTTGCACCTCTCAGCACATTAACATCCAAAAGTCTCTCTTTCGTGCGTCTATCAATTAACACGTAATCCAATAACGCTCTCTGGCCATCTCTCCTACTTACATACGTATACTTATATCTCGCTTTTTAAACCAGGTATTCCCAATCACCAGTCCTTTCTCAGCACATAAATCTAGAAGCTCTTCACCATTTCCATTTACAGCACTGAATACTCCATGTATACCAATTATTCCCTCAACTGCCACATTACTCACCTTTGCATTCAAATCACCCATCACTATAACCCGGTCTTGTGCATCAAAACCACTAACACACTCATTCAGCTGCTCCCAAAACACTTGCCTCTCTTGATCTTTCTTCTCATGCCCAGGTGCATATGCACCAATAATCACCCATCTCTCTCCATCAACTTTCAGTTTTACCCATATCAATCTGAAATTTACTTTCTTACATTCTATCACATACTCCCACAACTCCTGATTCAGGAGTAGTGCTACTCCCTCCCTTGCTCTTGTCCTGTCACTAACCCCTGACTTTACTCCCAAGACATTCCCAAACCACTCTTCCCCTTTACCCTTTAGCTTCGTTTCACTCAGATCCAAAACATCCAGGTTCCTTTCCTTAAACATACTACCTATCTCTCTTTTTTTCTCATCTTGGTTACATCCACACACATTTTGACACCCCAAGCTGAGCCTTCGAGGAGGATGAGCACTCCTCGCGTGACTCCTTCTGTTTCCCCTTTTAGAAAGTTAAAATACAAGGAGGGGAGGGTTTCTGGCCCCCCGCTCCCGTCCCCTTTAGTCGCCTTCTACGACACGTGAGGAATGCGTGGGAAGTGTATATCTTTTTTTTTTCTTATTATACTTTGTCGCTGTCTCCCGCGTTTGCGAGGTAGCGCAAGGAAACAGACGAAAGAAATGGCCCAACCCCCCCCCATACACATGTATATACATACGTCCACACACGCAAATATACATACCTACACAGCTTTCCATGGTTTACCCCAGACGCTTCACATGCCTTGCTTCAATCCACTGACAGCACGTCAACCCCGGTATACCACATAGCTCCAATTCACTCTATTCCTTGCCCTCCTTTCACCCTCCTGCATGTTCAGGCCCCGATCACACAAAATCTTTTTCACTCCATCTTTCCACCTCCAATTTGGTCTCCCTCTTCTCCTTGTTCCCTCCACCTCAGACACATATATCCTCTTGGTCAATCTTTCCTCACTCATCCTCTCCATGTGCCCAAACCACTTCAAAACACCCTCTTCTGCTCTCTCAACCACGCTCTTTTTATTTCCACACATCTCTCTTACCCTTACGTTACTCACTCGATCAAACCACCTCACACCACACATTGTCCTCAAACATCTCATTTCCAGCACATCCATCCTCCTGCGCACAACTCTATCCATAGCCCACGCCTCGCAACCATACAACATTGTTGGAACCACTATTCCTTCAAACATACCCATTTTTGCTTTCCAAGATAATGTTCTCGACTTCCACACATTCTTCAAGGCCCCCAGGATTTTCGCCCCCTCCCCCACCCTATGATCCACTTCCGCTTCCATGGTTCCATCCGCTGCCAGATCCACTCCCAGATATCTAAAACACTTCACTTCCTCCAGTTTTTCTCCATTCAAACTCACCTCCCAATTGACTTGACCCTCAACCCTACTGTACCTAATAACCTTGCTCTTATTCACATTTACTCTTAACTTTCTTCTTCCACACACTTTTCCAAACTCAGTCACCAGCTTCTGCAGTTTCTCACATGAATCAGCCACCAGCGCTGTATCATCAGCGAACAACAACTGACTCACTTCCCAAGCTCTCTCATCCCCAACAGACTTCATACTTGCCCCTCTTTCCAAAACTCTTGCATTTACCTCCCTAACAACCCCATCCATAAACAAATTAAACAACCATGGAGACATCACACACCCCTGCCGCAAACCTACATTCACTGAGAACCAATCACTTTCCTCTCTTCCTACACGTACACATGCCTTACATCCTCGATAAAAACTTTTCACTGCTTCTAACAACTTTCCTCCCACACCATATATTCTTAATACCTTCCACAGAGCATCTCTATCAACTCTATCATATGCCTTCTCCAGATCCATAAATGCTACATACAAATCCATTTGCTTTTCTAAGTATTTCTCACATACATTCTTCAAAGCAAACACCTGATCCACACATCCTCTACCACTTCTGAAACCACACTGCTCTTCCCCAATCTGATGCTCTGTACATGCCTTCACCCTCTCAATCAATACCCTCCCATATAATTTACCAGGAATACTCAACAAACTTATACCTCTGTAATTTGAGCACTCACTCTTATCCCCTTTGCCTTTGTACAATGGCACTATGCACGCATTCCGCCAATCCTCAGGCACCTCACCATGAGTCATACATACATTAAATAACCTTACCAACCAGTCAACAATACAGTCACCCCCTTTTTTAATAAATTCCACTGCAATACAATCCAAACCTGCTGCCTTGCCGGCTTTCATCTTCCGCAAAGCTTTCACTACCTCTTCTCTGTTTACCAAATCATTTTCCCTAACCCTCTCACTTTGCACACCACCTCGACCAAAACACCCTATATCTGCCACTCTATCATCAAACACTTTCAACAAACCTTCAAAATACTCACTCCATCTCCTTCTCACATCACCACTACTTGTTATCACCTCCCCATTTGCGCCCTTCACTGAAGTTCCCATTTGCTCCCTTGTCTTACGCACTTTATTTACCTCCTTCCAGAACATCTTTTTCATATTAAATAAATTGTATTTTTCTATAATAAATAATATGTTATACACTATTATATTTAAAAAGTAATAATATGATAATTAAACATCAAGATTTAATATTGTTATTGTAATAGAAAAACATATTATAGTAAAATATTCCTTGAATATTAAAATATAATAAAAATAAATATTTTTATAAAATAAAATATAATTTAAAATAATCCTGGTTATGTTTTTAATATATATTTCATATTATAATACTACATTTTATTAAATATAATAGTATGTTTTTATATTCACTGTAAAAAATAAATAGTAATTTTATAAACATAATTTATCTTTTTTAATAGAATAACAAATTTTTTCTATTTTAAATAAAAAAAAATATAAACAATTTAAAATAAAAATTTATCATTATATATCATATATAGAGTAGTAATCCATTATAACAAATAAATTTGATAATTTATATAACAATTTGTATAATATTATTTCATAACAAAGATAATTAAAATATCCTATTCTCCCTAAAATTTAATGATACTCTCTCACCCCAACTCTCATTTGCCCTTTTTTTCACCTCTTGCACCTTTCTCTTGACCTCCTGTCTCTTTCTTTTATACATCTCCCACTCAATTGCATTTTTTCCCTGCAAAAATCGTCCAAATGCCTCTCTCTTCTCTTTCACTAATACTCTTACTTCTTCATCCCACCACTCACTACCCTTTCTAATCAACCCACCTCCCACTCTTCTCATGCCACAAGCATCTTTTGTGCAATCCATCACTGATTCCCTAAATACATCCCATTCCTCCCCCACTACCCTTACTTCCATTGTTCTCACCTTTTTCCATTCTGTACTCAGTCTCTCCTGGTACTTCCTCACACAGGTCTCCTTCTCAAGCTCACTTACTCTCACCACCCTCTTCACCCCAACATTCACTCTTCTTTTCTGAAAACCATACAAATCTTCACCTTAGCCTCCACAAGATAATGATCAGACATCCCTCCAGTTGCACCTCTCAGCACATTAACATCCAAAAGTCTCTCTTTCGCACGCCTGTCAATTAACACGTAATCCAATAACGCTCTCTGGCTATCTCTCCTACTTACATAAGTATACTTATGTATATCTCGCTTTTTAAACCAGGTATTCCCAATCATCAGTCCTTTTTCAGCACATAAATCTACAATCTACATGGGGGAGGGGGCGAAAATTTTGGGAGCCTTGAAAAATGTGTGGAAGTCGAGAACATTATCCCGGAAAGCAAAAATGGGTATGTTTGAAGGAATAGTGGTTCCAACAATGTTGTATGGTTGCGAGGCGTGGGCTATGGATAGAGTTGTGCGCAGGAGGATGGATGTGCTGGAAATGAGATGTTTGAGGACAATGTGTGGTGTGAGGTGGTTTGATCGAGTAAGTAACGTAAGGGTAAGAGAGATGTGTGGAAATAAAAAGAGCGTGGTTGAGAGAGCAGAAGAGGGTGTTTTGAAGTGGTTTGGGCACATGGAGAGAATGAGTGAGGAAAGATTGACCAAGAGGATATATGTGTCGGAGGTGGAGGGAACGAGGAGAAGAGGGAGACCAAATTGGAGGTGGAAAGATGGAGTGAAAAGGATTTTGTGTGATCGGGGCCTGAACATGCAGGAGGGTGAAAGGAGGGCAAGAAATAGAGTGAATTGGAGCGATGTGGTATACAGGGGTTGACGTGCTGTCAGTGGATTGAATCAAGGCATGTGAAGCGTCCGGGGTAAACATGGAAAGCTGTGTAGGTATGTATATTTGCGTGTGTGGACGTGTGTATGTACATGTGTATGGGGGGGGGGGGTTGGGCCATTTCCTTCGTCTGTTTCCTTGCGCTACCTCGCAAACGCGGGAGACAGCGACAATAAAAAAAAAAAAAAAAAAAATCTACAAGCTCTTCACCATTTCCATTTACAACACTGAACACCCCATGTATACCAATTATTCCCTCAACTGCCACATTTCTCACCTTTGCATTCAAATCACCCATCACTATGACCCGGTCTCGTGCATCAAAACCACTAACACACTCATTCAGCTGCTCCCAAAACACTTGCCTCTCTTGATCTTTCTTCTCATGCCCAGGTGCATATGCACCAATAATCACCCACCTCTCTCCATCAACTTTCAGTTTTACCCATATTAATCGAGAATTTACTTTCTTACACTCTATCACATACTCCCACAACTCCTGTTTCAGGAGTATTGCTACTCCTTCCCTTGCTCTTGTCCTCTCACTAACCCCTGACTTTACTCCCCAGACATTCCCAAACCACTCTTCCCCTTTACCCTTGAGCTTCGTTTCACTCAGAGCCAAAACATACGGTTCCTTTCCTCAAACATACTACCTATCTCTCCTTTTTTCACATCTTGGTTACATCCACACACATTTAGGCACCCCACTCTGAGCCTTCGAGGAGGATGAGCACTCCCCGCGTGACTCCTTCTTCTGTTTCCCATTTTAGAAAGTTAATACGAGGAGGGGAGGATTTCTGGCCCCCTGCTCCCGTCCCCTCTAGTCGCTTTCTACGACACGCGAGGAATACGTGGGAAGTATTCTTTCACCCCTATCCCCAGGGATAATATACATATATACATACATATACACACACACACACATACACACACACACGCACACACACACACACACACACACACACATACATATATATACATATGAGAAATGTAAGAAACAATTTAGAAAACTGAAACTTCCAGCTTGAAATGAATGAAAAAAAAGAATGTCACATAATGGTTCAACCTCTGGCTATGGAAAAAAGGAAATGTATAATTTATTTACACAAACGTCAATAGCAGTTCTCATCAATTTAACCACTGTATCAATAAGCTTCAATGTCTAAGCTACATTTTTCTCCAATTTCACTATTTTCCTTCACATTTTCAATTGTGTCTGAAGGTTCTACTTCAAGAGTGATTATATATATATATATATATATATATATATATATATATATATATATATATATATATATATATATATATATATATATATATATATATGTATACATTGAGTGAGTATATATATATATATATATATATATATATATATATATATATATATATATATATATATATATATATATATATGTATACATTGAGATGTATAGGTATATGTGCTGTGTGTGGACATGTATGTATATACATGAGTATGTAAGTGGGTTGGGCCATTCTTTCATCTGTTTCCTTGCGCTACCTCGCTAACGTGGGAGACAGTGACCAAGTACAATAAAAAGATATAAAAAATTACAGTAATGCTGTTTGAAAGGAAATGGAATGAAAGTAATGATCTTGTAAAACCATGAGAGGAGGAGGAGGAGGAGGAGGAGGAGGGAATGTAAGTATCTGGGAGCTGTCTTGGGTAAGTGTGGTAATATGGAAAGAGAAAAGGGAGAGAGCAGTACATGGTAGAAGAGTCACTGGGTCCCTTAATAGAATAATGAAGGCTAGAGATGTATGTATGGAAAAGAAGAGAAGATTAAGGGACAATACAGTCCTCCCAATCCTGACCTATGCAGCTGAAACATGGATGTGGAATGAGGCACAAAGGTCAAGAATCCAGGCTGTGGAAACAAGCTACTTGAGAAGAGTGTGTGGTGAGAGTATATGGAACGAAGAAAGAAATGAAAAGGTGTATGAGAGCCATGGTAAGGCAAAGGATGCAAAGGGAGTGAACTGTGGTGTGGTAGAATGGGTGAAATGTAATATCTGAGGAGGTTTGGGCATGTGGAAAGAATGCAAAACTAGGGGTCTACAAGGAGAGTGTACGACTAAAATTAAATGGGTTGGTGAGAGTGGAAGACCACCTGTGAATGGGCAAATAGGATGGAGGAATACTGGAGGAAAAGAAACGGGGAAGAATGCGTGGAATGGTGTATGCAAGGGAGGCATGTAAGGAGAGGGATAATTTGAGACTTCTTTGCTGTGGCCACCCCTTGATGGGAGTTCCTGGAGGGAACAGGCATCAGAGTTATAGATGGCTAGATAGAAGACATGTGTGTGCATAGGCAGAAAAGAAAGAGTGGGGCTCCTGGTGATGGGCCTGCGGAAGGGGTGTGTGATGTAATCATGGCAGTTTAATCTGCTTACGTATAGGGTAGTGATAGCAGTAAATGCATGGGTCCTGAAAAGAGGGGCAGGTATGCAGTCTCTCGAGGGTGGAGGGCATGGGAGGCAAGTCGGGTGTATCTTGCAGATTCAAGTCAGAACTTGCAAAAGCTGGGTTCTGTCTAGGAGTTTGTGTGAGGAAAACACTGAGAGGAAATATGAAATAAAGGAAGGGTATTAGGATTAGCAGTGGAGAGACACTGGCTAGTTGGCATGTAAGTTTGAAAGGTGGAATAAAGTAAATAGTTATTATACTCATTTTCATACTTACAATGAATACTTCAAGGAATCATCAAGCTCCATAATGGCTGCCTGATTACCGCAACGATAACAGTAATTGGGTGCAGAGAAGATTGTCACAACGTTCCGATCATGACACCAATTGTAACCTTCCATAACTAACTGATGGGCTCGAGAAACCAGTGTGAGACCATTGGAGTGATTAAAGGTCTCTGATATATCTTGTCCAAAAGTGTAGCCAGCACCTCTTGGAGAGATGCCCCAACCACCACGGTCATCTGGGTCAGACCACAGGAGATCACACATGGGACCCTACAAATGTAATAACATTTAAGCATTTAAGGTTACCAGTAATTCTACAAAACTGGTAACCAGTACATTAAAAAATTTAATTTACCCAATCCTTTGAAGATCAAATACATTATCAATTCACATTTATTTTAGTTCAGTTAACTGAAAAGGCAATTCATTAATAAGCTTTTATAAAGAACAAAATTGAGCTCGTACATATAGAAGCAATATGAACTGTATCGAAAATCAATCTTGATATTATGGCTGAATGTTCAAGAGTACAAATTAATTCAGGCGACTCTAATCCTCTTTAAGAAAATTTCATACTTGAAAAAGTAAAGTATGACGTGTTAGTTCAAACAACACTAAAATAATATCTAACTATTCCTTTTGAACTGGGTTTTCCTTGTATAATGCTTCGAAATTTGGACCAAACCAAAAGACTTCTTACCTCATGCGGTACCTCCTGTAGCCGATCAAGTGCCCTAATGTGATCAAGTGTGTCTATGGAAGGTGACAAACCACCATGTAAGCAGAAAATCTGACTATCCACTAACGCTGTTAGGGGGAGGTAGTCGAATAAATCTGTAAAGTATTTCCACACATTTGCATTTCCATATTTACGTAGACATTCATCATAAAACCCATATACTTGAGTGATCTGCCGGGATTCATGGTTGCCACGAAGAATAGTTATCCGCTCACGGAATCGTACCTGAAAAATAATTTAGTCAATTTGCTAACTTTGTAAACCGCATTAGAGAGACACCAAAGCAAAGATTCTTCTCTAAATTGTGAAATTTAAGCAGGAGAATTTCCAAAATCTCTACAACCTTTTCTCATCATCTTTAGTAAAATGAAGCTAAGGTTTTGTGTGAAACATAAGAATTCTTGTAAATGTGAATAAGAGCAAGGTTATTAGGTACAGTAGGGTTGAGGGACAAGTCAATGGGAGGTAAGTTTGAATGGAGAAAAACTGGAGGAAGTGAAGTGTTTTAGATATCTGGGAGTGGATTTGGCAGCAGATGGAACCATGGAAGCGGAAGTGAATCATAGGGTGGGGGAGGGGACGAAAGTTCTGGGAGCGTTGAAAAATGTGTGGAAGTCGAGAAAGTTATCTTGGAAAGCAAAAATGGGTGTGTTTGAAGGAACAGTGGTTCCAACAATGTTATACGGTTGCGAGGCATGGGCTATAGATAGAGTTGTGCGGAGGAGGGTGGATGTGCTGGAAATGAGATGTTTGAGGACAATATGTGATATGAGGTGGTTTGATCGAGTAAGTAATGACTGGGTAAGAGAGATGTGTGGTAATAAAAAGTGTGTGTCGAGAGAGCAGAAGAGGGTGTTTTGAAGTGGTTTGGTCACATGGAGAGAATGAGTGAGGAAAGATTGACAAAGAGGATATATGTGTCAGAAGTGGAGGGAACGAGGAGAAGTGGGAGACTAAATTGGAGATGGAAAGATGGAGTGAAAAAGATTTTCAGTGATCGGGACCTGAACATGCAGGAGGGTGAAAAGCGTGCAAGGAATAGAGTGAACTGGAACGACGTGGGATACTGAGGTCGACATGCTGTCAATGGATTGAACCAGGGTATGTGAAGCGTCTGGGGTAAACCTTGGAAAGTTCTGTGGGGCCTGGATGTGGAAAGGGAGCTGTAGTTTTGGTGCATTATACATGACAGCTAGAGACTGAGAGTGAACGATGAACGAATGTGGCCTTTGTTGTCTTTTCCTAGCACTACCTCGCGCACATGCAGGGGGAGGGGGTTGTCATTTCATGTGTGGCAGGGTGGCGAAGGGAATGAATAAGGGCAGACAATATGACTTATGTACATGTGTATATATGTATATGTCTGTATGTATATATATGTATAGGTATAGGCTTAGATTGGGGTGTCTAAATGTGTGTGGATGTAACCAAGATGAGAAAAAAGGCGAGATAGGTAGTATGTTTGAGGAAATGAACCTGGATGTTTTGGCTCTGAGTGAAACGAGGCTCAAGGGTAAAGGGGAAGAGTGGTTTGGGAATGTCTTGGGAGTAAAGTCAGGGGTTAGTGAGAGGACAAGAGCAAGGGAAGGAGTAGCACTACTACTGAAACGGGAGTGGTAGGAGTATGTGACAGAGTGTAAGAAAGTAAACTCTAGATTGATATGGGCAAAACTGAAAGTGGATGGAGAGAGATAGGTGATTATTGGTGCATATGCACCTGGGCATAAGAAAGATCATGAGGCAAGTGTTTTGGGAGCAGCTGAATGAGTGTGTTAGTGGTTTTGATGCATGAGACCGGGTTACAGCAATGGGTGATTTGAATGCAAAGGTGAGTAATGTGGCAGTTGAGGGAATAATTGGTATACATGGGGTGTTCAGCGTTGTAAATGGAAATGGTGAAGAGCTTGTAGATTTATGCGCTGAAAAAGGTCTGGTGATTGGGAATACCTGGTTTAAAAAGAGAGATATACATAAGTATACGTATGCAAGTAGGAGAGAAGGCCAGAGAGCATTATTGGATTATGTGTTAATTGACAGGCACACGCGAGAGACTTTTGGATGTCAATGTGCTGAGAGGTGCAACTGGAGAGATGTCTGATCATTATCTTGTGGAGGCGAAGGTGAAGATTTGTAGAGATTTTCAGAAAAGAAGAGAGAATGTGGGGGTGAAGAGAGTGGTGAGAGTAAGTGAGCTTGAGAAGGAGACTTGTGTGAGGAAGTACCAGGAGAGACTGAGTACAGAATGGAAAAAGGTGAGAACAAAGGATGTAAGGGGAGTGGGGGAGGAATGGGATGTATTTAGGGAAGCAGTGATGGCCTGCACAAAAGATGCTTGTGGCATGAGAAGTGTGGGAGGTGGACAGATTAGAAAGGGTAGTGAGTGGTGGGATGAAGAAGTAAGATTATTAGTGAAAGAGAAGAGAAAGGCATTTGGATGATTTTTGCAGGGAAAAAATGCAAATGAGTGGGTGAGTGGAGATGTATAAAAGAAAGAGGCAGGAGGTCAAGAGAAAGGTGCAAGAGGTGAAAAAGAGGGCAAATGAGAGTTGGGGTGAGAGAGTATTATTAAATTTTTGAGAGAATAAAAAGATGTTTTGGAAGGAGGTAAATAAAGTGCGTAAGACAAGGGAACAAATGGGAACTTCAGTGAAGGGGGCTAATGGGGAGGTGATAACAAGTAGTGGTGATGTGAAAAGGAGATGGATGGAGTATTTTGAAGGTTTGTTGAATGTGTTTGATGATAGAGTGGCAGATATAAGGTGTTTTGGTCGAGGTTTTGTGCAAAGTGAGAGGGTTAGGGAGGATGATTTGGTAACAGAGAAGAGGTAGCAAAAGCTTTGCAGAAGATGAAAGCTGGCAAGGCAGCAGGTTTGGATGGCATTGCAGTGGAATTTATTAAAAAAGGGGGTGACTGTATTGTTGACTGGTTGGTAAAGTTATTTAATATATGTATGATTCATGGTGAGGTGCCTGAGGATTGGCGGAATGCTTGCATAGTGCCATTGTACAAAGGCAAAGGGGATAAGAGTGAGTGCTCAAATTACAGAGGTATAAGTTTGTTGAGTATTCCTGGGAAATTATATGGGAGGGTATTGATTGAGAGGGTGAAGGCATGTACAGAGCATCAGATTGGGGAAGAGCAGTGTGGTTCAGAAGTGGTAGAGGATGTGTGGATCAGGTGTTTGCTCTGAAGAATGTATTTGAGAAATACTTAGTAAAGCAAATGGATTTGTATGTAGCATTCATGGATCTGGAGAAGGCATATGATAGAGTTGATAGAGATGCTCTGTGGAAGGTATTAATAAGAATATATAGTGTGGGAGGCAAGTTGTTAGACGCAGTGAAAAGTTTTTATCGAGGATGTAAGGCATGTGTACGTGTAGGAAGAGAGGAAAGTGATTGGTTCTCAGTGAATGTAGGTTTGCGGCAGGGGTGTGTGATGTCTCCATGGTTGTTTAATTTGTTTATGGATCGGGTTGTTAGGGAGGTGAATGCAAGGGTTTTGGAAAGAGGGGTAAGTATGCAGTCTGTTGTGGATGAGAGAGCTTGGGAAGCGAGTCAGTTGTTGTTCGCTGATGATACAGCGCAGGTGGCTGATTCATGTGAAAAACTGCAGAAGCTGGTGACTGAGTTTGGTAAAGTGTGTGAAAGAAGAAAGTTGAGAGTAAATGTGAATAAGAGCAAAGTTATTAGGTACAGTAGGGTTGAGGGTGAAGTCAACTGGAAGGTAAATTTGAATGGAGAAAAACTGGAGGAAGTGAAGTATTTTAGATATCTGGGAGTGGATTTGGCAGCGGATGGAACCATGGAAGCAGAAGTGAATCATAGGGTGGGGGAGGGGACGAAAATTCTGGGAGCGTTGAAGAATGTGTGGAAGTCGAGAACATTATCTCGGAAAGCAAAAATGGATATGTTTGAAGGAATAGTGGTTCTAACAATGTTGTATGGTTGCGAAGCGTGGGCTATGGATAGAGTTGTGCGCAGGAGGGTGGAAGTGCTGGAAATGAGATGTTTAAGAACAATATGTGGTGTGAGGTGGTTTGATCGAGTAAGTAATGATAGGGTTAGAGAGATGCGTGGTAATAAAAAGAGTGTGGTTGAGAGAGCAGAAGAGGGTGTTTTGAAATGGTTTGGTCACATGGAGAGAATGAGTGAGGAAAGATTGACCAAGAGGATATATGTGTCGGAGATGAAGAGAACGAGGAGAAGTGGGAGACCAAATTGGAGGTGGAAAAATGGAGTGAAAAAGATTTTGAGTGATCAGGGCCTGAACATGCAGGAGGGTGAAAGGCGTGCAAGGAATAGAGTGAATTGGAACGATGTGGTATACCGGGGTAGACGTGCTGTCAATGGATTGAAGCAGGGCATGTGAAGCGTCTGGGGTAAACCATGGAAAGTTCTGTGGGGCCTGGATGTGGAAAGGGAGCTGTGGTTTCAGTGCATTATTACATGACAGATACAGACTGAGTGTGAACGAATGGGGCCTTTGTTGTATTCCTGGCGCTACCTAGTGCACATGAGGGGGGAGGGGGTTGTTATTTCATGTGTGGAAGGGTGGCGATGGGAATGAATGAAGGCAGACAGTATGAATTATGTACATGTGTATATATGTATATGTCTGTGTGTGTATATATATGTATACGTCGAGATGTATAGGTATGTATATTTGTGTGTGGACGTGTATGTATATACATGTGTATGTGGGTGGGTTGGGCCATTCTTTCGTCTGTTTCCTTGCGCCACCTCGCGAACGCGGGAGACAGCGACAAAGCAAAATATAAAATAAATAGGTATGTATATGTGCGTATGTGGATGTGTATGTATATACATGTGTATGTGGGTAGGTTGGGCCATTCTTTCGTCTATTTCCTTGTGCTACCTCAGTAACGCGGGCGACTGTGACAAACTATAATAAATAAATAAATATAATCATTCTGTGTTAACTTGAGCAACTTATATTCTGAATCTTTATTCTAATACATGTTATCAGTTTCCCACACTAATAATGAAGTACCAAAAACAGACAAACAGCAAATGACCTATTTCACTCACATCACTCTCTAGCTGTTAAGTGTAATACATTAAAATCACAGCCACCTATCCACAAACAGGCCCCATAGGCCTTTCAGTTTGTTCTATTGCAATGACTCAGTCCATTGATAGCACACTGCCCCTTACATGTCACATAGTTTCAATTCGCTCTATCCTGTGCACACCTTACACCTTCTTGAATATTACCTGGTGAATATCTGGTGACACCTTCAGAGGGTCTTTTATCCCTACAGCCCAGGGTGGGACCAGGCTGTTGCAATGGGTCATGGGTCAAACAAGCAATTAGAAGCAACAGCCTGCAGGACTACATAGCCCCCAGGCTTGGCTGGTCTTGTACAGTTTAAAGATTAAAACAGTGCAACACTCAATTCATGAAAGAATCACAGCCGTGAATATCATCATTAGTTTTAATTCCTTTGTCTTGGAGGTCTGCAGGATCCAGCATGCCATCCTTCTACATGGGGTATATGTTGTTTTATTGGTTCTCTCCAATATTGTTTTTTGTTTTCATTTCTTCATTTTCCCCAAACCAGGAGAGTCAAAATTCATTTCCATGAAAAGCACATTGTTCTCATATGCCAGGTTAAAGACTTCGTGCATATCTCTTTGTAGCCTTTCTACATCACTGTGTTAGCATCAACATCAGCTAAAAGAATGATAAACTGGAGGCTTGAAAGACTAGTTCCTTGGGATACTGAGCTCTTTAGTATGCAGGCACTATAGATAGCATGGTTTAGAAAGTATTTTATTCTATGTTAAAAATTTGCATATCACCTCTCAATTTTTCCAGTTATTCCCATCTTATACATTTACATACTATGATATCACGATCACATTTGATGGAAGCTTTCTACTAAAAATGGGGAATCATGGCCTGCATCTCCCCAGCTCAATTCCCCAATCCAATGGACATGCCCAAGGTTTTGTGTAAAACATAATTATTCTGTGTTAACTTGAGCAACTTTTATTCTGAATCTTTATTTTCATACTTGTTATTGTTATCTGTTTCCCACACTAACAATGAAGCACCCAAAACAAACAGCAAATGACCTCTTTCACTCACATCACTCTCTAGCTGTCAAGTATAATACATTAAAATCACAGCCACCTATCCACACACAGGCCCCACAGGCCCTTCAGTTTGTTCTATTGCAATGACTCAGTCCACTGATAGCACACTGCCCCTTACGTCACATAATTTCAATTCGCTCTATCTCATGCATGCCTTACACCTTCTTGCATATCACCTGGTGAATATCTGGTGACATCTCCAGAGGGTCTTCTATCCCCTAAGCCCAGGTTGGGACCAGCAACAGCCTGCAGGACTACATAGCCCCCAGGCTTGGCTGGTCTTGTACAGTTTAAAGATTAAAACACTACAATACTCAATTCATGTAGGAATTAGAGCCGCGAATATCATTAGTTTTTCTTCCCTTGTCTTGGAGGCCTGCAGGATCCAGCATGCCATCCTTCTACATGGGGTATATGTTGTTTTATTGGTTCTCTCCAGTATTGTTTTCTTTTTCATTTCTTCATTTTCGCCAAACCAGGAGAGTCAAAATTCATCACCATGAAAAGCACTTTCTTCTCATTTAACAGGTTAAAGACTTTGTACATACCTCTTTGTAGCCTTTCTACATCACTGTGTTAGCATCAACATCAGCTAAAAGAATGATAAACTGGAGGCTTGCAAGAACAGTTCCTTAGTTCCTTGGAATACTGAGCTTTTTAGTATGCAGGCACTATGGATAGCATGGTTTAGAAAATATTCTAATCCATGTTAAAGATTTGTATATCCACCTCTCAATTTTTCCAGTTATTCCCATCTTATACATTTACGTATTATGATATCACGATCACATTTGAAGGAAGCTTTCGACTAAAAATGGGGAATCATGGCCTGCATCTCCTCAGCTCAATTCCCCCAGTCCAATGGACATGCCCAAGCAGTGGTAAAGGCAGCCAAACGGGTGTTGAATGTAGCCTGAACAACAGTAAAGCAACCCAAGATATGCTCCAATATTTCAACATCCCCCTAAGAGAGGGGGATAAGTCATCCACAAAAATGGCAGCAGGAAGATAGTTATGAGATGTGCCCCGGCACCCCGGCAATATTATCTGAAAAACCAGCAATGAAGAAGTGCTCTGCAAAACAGAAGGCTGGCCATAGCAGAAAGCCAGGCTCGTGCATGGCTGCCCAGCTGTCCGTAGGCATCCCTGTCTGTATGCAGGATGTCACTTTTAGGGTGTGGGACAGGTCAGGAGTGGTAACGGAGGTGAAGCTGCACTGAAATTATTCAATGAGGGTGGACAGCAGCGGCTGCCTGTCTCTGCGAAACAGGTCACCTATGCCCCTAGGTTTGCTGATCCCCACGATACCTATGGGTCAAGGGGAGTACCCACCAGCAGCGGCTTTGTCCCCAGTTGTGGCGACACCCAGCCTCAAGCAGCAGCACCCTCACCATGTGAGAAACCGCCTCACACACTTGCAAGATTATGGTTGTGGCAGCTCCTGTGGAGTAAAAACACTAATTTGCTATGTCATTTTCGTTCTGCTTGCATGTAAAGAAAGTGCATGCTGCTGAGTAGTGATTTGTGTGTATATTTACCTTATGCCTTTTTGAATTCTTATTTCATTCTTTTAATGTTTACTTCTTGTTTTTAATTTTTTTTGTAACAGAGTGTCACATTTAGTTACAAAATTCTTGAGGGGGTGCAGGGTTTAATGTGTGGTACGATAGTATGGCGATGGGCACCCGGCAATGGGAACATTCGCTGGGCAGTTGAAGGCACGAGTCAGACTGAGATAGAGGTGATGACATCCCTCTCCTGTGAAATGATACTTTTTAATAATAAAGTGAAGATGGACTACTTGCTTTCAATGCACCTCTTACAATCACTTTGATGCCATTTTGAATTGTAAGGATTGCAAAATTATTTAATAGAGTCACAATTCTGAAGTAAGAGAAACACTTTGTATACAACCTGACTGCATGATAGCTTGAGGCAGTCTTATACCGAAACAAAGCAACTCTACACCACACTACAAACAAGTGTGATACAAAATGAGTATGTTGCAGATTCGAGATTTTTGATGTTTTTAAAATCATTATCAATTAATGTACTGTATTATCATTTGTCTGTTAAATCTAAAATCCATTATATCGGGGTTCGTTATATAGAATGTTTACTGTATGATGTTAATGCTACCGGTCCATAGTTTTTGGGATTGTTTTGCTTCCACCTTCATAAAGTGGGGCCATGTGGGTCAGTTTTAGACTCTCAAGCATGATGCCAGAATCCTATACCTTTTCTCCAGAGGATATTTAAAGCATGTGCTATAGGTGTCTTGCATTTCTTTACGAAGAATATTCTAAGAATTTTGGACTGGGACTGAGTGCAAGGGCATGCTTGCAATGGCCCTCATAAAATCTTGTAATAAAAAGGTAATATCTGCTACATGTGCACCTGGAGGTTTACTGTTTATGAAGATCTGTTGGATCATATATTTCTAATGTTTTTGGCTCCTTGAATACCAATTCATATTGACTTTTCAGAATCTAAATCATCTCATGACAGTCATCCGTAAAGGCACTTTCTTGTCTAAAGTGGGCAAATGGAGTTAGTGATCCAGAATGTTATTTCTTCTGTTTTGGGTTTGTTTTTTCTTGGTTAAGGGAGAATTTCTAACATACTCTGAATAATTCTTTTTTTGTAGCTTTTCATTTGAGCTACTTCCAATTTACATATTTTCTGCCCAACTCCATATTGAATGTGGTAGGTTAAAGGCTCTTAAGACAAGTATATTTGGGACTGGGTTTCTGAAGACTTAAAGAAATTATTTTCTATGTTCCATAACTTTTCTGCAATTCATAAGGATTTGAATCTGGTGATTTCTAGATTAATGTAATGATACAGGTTTGGGTTTTCTATCTTCACAACCCATACTTCTGCTCAATCATTTAAGGAGTTCAGGAATTTACTATAAACTCCTGCACAAAATATATTATTGATAGAATCTATACTGGTTGTAATTTGGGATCCACACCTCACTGTTCATATGGTCCTCTGCACGTATTTCAATGATGGCCTCAAATACTGCACTTGCCATGTTTAGCAAGCCACTTATAAATGGACTTATTTGTTCTATATGATTTCAGTCCATGTGCTGTGGGATACATGAAGGTCATTACATGGCTTGTCTCCTTTTTTCATAACTGATCACCGTTCTCATGTTAGTGAGGTAGCGCCAAGAAGCAGACGAAGAAAGGCACATCAACTCATACTTATTTATTTATTTACTTTGCTTTGTTGCTGTCTCCCGCGTTAGCGAGGTAGCGCAAGGAAACAGACGAAAGAATGGCCCAACCCACCCACATACACGTGTATATACATACACGTCCACACACGCAAATATACATACCTATACATCTAAACATATACATATATATACACACACACAGAAATATACATATATACACACACAGACATATACATATATACACATGTAAATAATTCATAGTCTGCCTATATCCATTCCCATCATCACCCCGCCACACGATATAAAAACCCCTCCTCCCTCATGTGTGCGAGGTAGTGCTAGGAGGAGACAACAAAGGCCACATTCGTTCACACTCAGTCTCTAGCTGTCATGAAATAATGCACCAAAACCACAGCTCCCTTTCCACATTCAGGCCCCACAGAACTTTCCATGGTTTACCCCAGACGCTTCACATGCCATGGGTCAATCCATTGACAGCACGTCGACCCCGATATACCACATCGTTCCAATTCACTCTATTCCTTGAACGTCTTTCACCCTACTGCACGTTCAGGCCTCAATCACAAAATCTTTTTCACTCCATCTTTCCACCTCCAATTTGGTCTCCCACTTCTCCTCATTCCCTCCACCTCTGACACATATATCCTCTTCGTCAATCTTTCCTCACTCATTCTCTCCATGTGACCAAACCATTTCAAAACACCCTCTTCTGCTCTCTCAACCACACTCTTTTTATTACCACACATCTCTCTTACCCTATTATTACTTACCCGATAAAACCACCTCACACCACATATTGTCCTCAAACATCTCATTTCCAGCACATCCACCCTCCTCCGCACAACTCTATCCATATCCCATGCCTCATAACCATATAACATTGTTGGAACCACTATTCCTTCAAACATACCCATTTTTGCTCTCCAAGATAATGTTCTCTACTTCCACACATTCTTCAACGCTCCCAGAACTTTCGCCCCCTCCCCCACCCTATGATTCACTTCCACTTCCATGGTTCCATCCGCTGCCAAATCCACTCCCAGATATCTAAAACATTTAACTTCCTCAAGTTTTACTCCATTCAAACTTACCTCCCAATTAACTTGTCCCTCAACCCTACTGAACCTAATAACCTTGCTCTTATTCACATTACTCTCAACCTTCTCCTTTCGCACACTTTACCAAATTCAGTAACCAACCTCTGCAGTTTCTCACACAAATCAGCCACCAGCGATGTATCATCAGTGAACAACAACTGACTCACTTCCTATGCCCTCTCATCCACAACAGACTGCATACTTGCCCCTCTTTCCATAACTTTTGCATTCTCCTCCCTAACCTCCCCATCCATAATCAAACTAAACATCCATGAAGACATCACACACCCCTACAACAAACCAAGATTCACTGGGAACCAATCACTTTCCTCTCTTCCTACTCATATACATGCCTTACATCTTCGATAAAAACTTTTCACTGCGTCAAGCAACTTACCTTCCATGCCATATACTTATAAAAGCTTCCACAAAGCAGCTCTATCAACCCTATCATACGGCTTCTCTAGACTCATAAATGCTACAAACAAATCCATTTGTTTTTCTAAGTATTTCTCACATACTTTCTTCAAAGCAAACACCTAATCCACACATCCTCTACCACTTCTGAAACCACACCGCTCTTCCCCAATCTGATGCTCTGTACATCCATTTACCCTCTCAATCAATACCCTCCTATATAATTTCCCAGGAATACTCAATAAACTCATACCTCTGTACCTTGAACACTCACCTCTATCCCCTTTGCCTATGTACAATGGCACAATGCATGCATTCCGCCAATCCTCAGACACTTCACCATGCTCCATACATTCATTAATATCCTTACCAATCAATCAACAACACAGTCACCCCCTTTTTTAATAAACTCCACTGCAATACCACCCTGAACAAAACACCCTATATCTGTCATTCTATCATCAAACACATTCAACAACCTTCAAAATACCCACTCCATCGCCTTCTCACTTCATCACTTATTACCTCCCCATTTGCCCCCTTCACCAACGTTTCCATTTGTTTTCTTGTCTTACATACTTATATACCTACTTCCAAAACATCTTTCTATTCTTCCTAAAATCTAATGATACTCTCTCACCCCAACTCTCATTTGCCCTCTTTTTCACCTCTTGCACCTTTCTCTTGACCCTGCCGCATTATTCTATACATATCCCTGTCATTTGTCCTACTTCCCTGCAAAAATCATCCAATTGCCTCTCTCCTCTCTTTCACAAACAATCATACTTCTTCATCCCACCACTCACTACCCTTTCTATTCTGCCCACCTTCCACCTTTCTCATGCCACAAGCAACTTTTACACAAGCCATCACTGCTTCCCTTAAATACATCCCATTCCTCCTCCACTCCCTTTACGTCATTTGCTCTCACTTTTGCTATTCTACACTCAATCTCTACTGGTATGGCCTCACACAAGTCTACTTTTGAAACTCACCTACTCTCACCATTCTCTTGTCCCCAACATTCTCTCTTCTTTTCTGAAAACCTCTACAAATCTAAAACCTTTACCTCTACAAGATAGTGATCAGACATCCCTCCAGCTACCCCTCTCAGCACATTAACATCCAAAAGTCTCTCTTTAACACACCTATCAATAAACACATAATCCAATAAAGCTCTCTGGCCATCTCTCCTACTCACATACATACACTTATGTATATATCTCTTTTTAAACTAGGTATTTCCAATCACGAGTCCTTTTTCAGCAAACAAATCTACAAGCTCTTCACCATTTCTATTTACAACACTAAATACTCCATGTACACTAATTATACCCTCAACTGCCACATTACTCACCTTTGCATTCAAATCACCCATCACTGTAACCCTGTCTTGTACATCAAAGTGGCTAACACATTCACTCAGCTGCTCCCAAAACACACCTCTCATGATCTTCTCATGACCAGTGCATATGCACCAATAATCACCCCTCTCTCTCCATCCACTTTCAGTTTTACCCATATCGATCTAGAGTTTACTTTCTTACACTATCACATACTCCCACAACTCCAGCTTCAGGAGGAGTGCTACTCCTTTCATTGCTCTTGTCCTCTCACCAACCCCTGACTTTACTCTCATGACATTCCCAAACCAATCTTCCCCTTTACCTTTGAGCTTTGCTTCACTCAAGAGCCAAAACATCCAGGTTCCTTTCTTCAAACATATATAAATGTATATATATAAAGGGGATGGGAGAAGGGGGCTAGAAACCCTCCCCTCCTTGTATTTTATCTTTCTAAAATGGTAAACAGTAGTCACACGGGGAGTGCTCAACCTCCTCGAAGGCTCAGATTGATGTGTTTAAATGTGTGTGGATGTAAACAAGATGAGAAAAAAGGAGAGATAGGTAGTATGTTTGAGGAAAGGAACCTGGATATTTTGCTCTGAGGGAAACGAAGCTCAAGGGTAAAGGGGAAGAGAGGTTAGGGAATGTTTATGGGAGTAGAGTCAGACGTTGGTGAGAGGACAAAAGCAAAGGAAGGAGAAGCACTACTCCTGAAACAGGAGTTGTGGGAGTGTGTGATAGAGTGTAGGAAAGTAAACGCTAGATTGATATGGGTAAAACTGAAAGTGGATGGAGAGAGAGATGGGTGATTAATGGGGCCTATACACATGGGCATAAGAAGAAAGATCACGAGAGGCAAGTGTTTTGGGAGGAGCTGAGAGAGTGTGTCAGCAGTTTTGATGAACGAGACTGGGTTATAATGATGAGTGATTTGATGCAAAGGTGAGTAATGGGGCAGTTGAGGGAATAATTGGTGTACATGGGGTGTTCAGTGATGTAAATGGAAATGAAGAGCTTGTAGATTTGTGTGCTGAAGAAGGACTGGTGATTGGGAATACCTGGTTCAAAAAGAGAGATATACATAAGTATACATATGCAAGTAGGAGAGATGGCCTGAGAGCGTTATTGGATTACGTGTTGATAGGCACGTGAAAGAGAGACTTTTGGATGTTAATGTGCTGAGAGGTGCAAGTAGAAGGATGTCTGATCATTATCTTGTGGAGGTGAAGGTGAAGATTTGTAGAGGTCTTCACAGAAAAGAAGAGAGAATGTTGGGGTGAAGATAGTGGTGAGAGTACGTGAGCTTGGGAAGGAGACTTGAGTGTGGAAGTACCAGGAAAGACAGTGCAGAATAGAAAAAGGTGAGGGCAAAGGACGTAAGAGGAGTACAGGGAGGAATGGGATGTATTTAAGGAAGCAGTGATGGCTTGCGCAAAAGATGCTAGTAGCATTAGAAGCGTGAGAGGTGGGCAGATTAGAAAGGTTTGTGAGTGGTGGTATGAAGAAGTGAGATGATTAGTGAAAGAGAAGAGAGAGACATTTGGACGAGTTTAGCTGGGAAATAGTGCAAATGACTGAGAGATGTACAAAAGAAAGAGGCAGGTAGTCAAGAGAAAGGTGCAAGAGGTGAAAAAGGGGGCAAATGAGCGTTGGGGTGAGAGAGTTTTGAAAGGAGGTAAATAAATTGCATAAGACGAGAAAAAATGGGAACATCGGTGAAGGGGGTTAATAGGGAGGTAATAACAAGTAGTGGTGATGTGAGAAGATGGAGAGAGTATTTTGAAGGTTTGTTGAATGTGCTAAATGATAGAGTGGCAGGTATAGGGTGCTTTTGGTCGAGGTGAGGTGCGAAGTGAGAGGGTCAGGGAGAATGATTTGGTAAACAGAGAAGAGCTAGTGAAAGCTTTGTGGAAGATGAAAGCCAGCAAGGTGGCGGGTTGGGATGGTATTACAGTGGAATTCATTAACAAAGGGGGTGACTGTGTTGTTGACTGGTTGGTGAGGACATTCAATGTAAGTATGGCTCATGGTGAAGTGCCTGAGGATTGGCAGAATGCATGCATAGTGCCACTGTACAAAAGCAAAGGGGATAAAGGTGAGTGTTCAAATAACTGAGGTATAAGTTTGTTGAGTATTCCTGGGAAATTATATGGGAGGGTATTGATTGAGAGGATGAAGGCATGTACAAAGTATCAGACTGGGGAAGAGCAGTGTGGTTTCAGAAGTGGTAGAGGATGTGTGGATCAGGTGTTTGCTTTGAAGAATGTATGTGAAAAGAACTCAGAAAAACAAATGGATTTGTATGTAGCATTTATAATTCTGGAGAAGGCATATGATAGAGTTGATAGAGATGCTCTCTGGAAGGTATTAAGAGTATATAGTGAGGGAGGCAACTTGCTAAAAGCAGTGAAAAGCCTTTATCGAGGATGTAAGGTATGTGTATGTGTAGGAAGAGAGGAAAGTGATTGGTTCTCAGTGAACGTCGGTTTGTGGCAGGGGTGTGTGATGTCTCCATGGTTGTTTAATTTGTTTATGGATGGGGTTGTTAAGGAGGTGAATGGAAGAGTATTAGAGAGAGGGGATAGTGTGCAGTCTGTTGTGGATGAGAGGGCTTGGTTAGTGAGTCAGTTACTGTTAGCTGATGATACGGCGCTGGTGGCTGATTCGGGTGAGGAACTGCAGAAGCTGGTGACTGAGTTTGGTAAAGTGTGTGAAAGAAGAAAGCTGAGAGTAAATGTGAATAAGAGCAAGGTAATTAGGTACAGTAGGGTTGAAGGAAAAGTCAATCTGGAGGCGAGTTTAAAAGGAGAAAAACTGGAGGAAGTGAAACATTTTAGATATCTAGAAGTGGATTTGGCAGTGGATGGAACCATGGAAGCGGAGGTGAGTCACAGGGTGGGGGAGAGGGTGAAAGTTCTGGGAGTGTTGAAAAATGTGTGGAAGGCGAGACCATTATCTCGGAAAGCAATAATGGGTATGTTCGAAGGAATGGTGGTTCCAACAATGTTCTATGGCTTCAAGACGTGGGCTATAGATAGAGTTGTGCGGAGGAGGGTGGATGTGTTGAAAATGAGATGTTTGAGGACAATATGTGGTGTGAGGTGGTTTGATCGAGTAAGTAATGAAAGGGTAAGCGAGATGTGTGGAAATAAAAAGTGTGGTTGATAGAGCAGAAGAGGGTGTATTGAAATGGTTAGGTCACATGGAGAGAATGAGTGAGGCAAGATTGATAAAGAGGATATATGTGTCAGAGATGGAGGGAACGAGAAGTGGGAGATCAAATTGGATGTGGAAGGATGGAGAGAAAAAGACTTTGAGCGATCGGGGCCTGAACAAGCAAGAGGGTGAAAGGCGTGCAAGTAACACAGTGAATTGGAACGATGTGGCATATCGGGGTCAACGTGCAGTCAATGGATTGAACCAGGGCATGTGAAGTGTCTGGGGTAAACCACGGAAAGTTTTGTGGAGCCTGGATGTGGAAAGGGAGCTGTGGTTTTTTTGGTGCACTATACATGACAGCTAGAGACTGAATGTGAACGAATGTGGCCTTTGTTGTCTTTTCCTAGTGCTACCTCGCTAGCGTGCAGGGAAGGGGGTAGTCATGGTTCCATCCGCTTAATCCACTCCTAGATATCTAAAACACTTCACTTCCTCCAGTTTTTCTCCATTCAAACTTACCTTCCAATTCACTTGTCCCTCGGCCCTACTGAACTTAATAACCTTGCTCTTATTCACATTTACTCCCAGCTTTCTTCTTTCACACACTTTACCAAACTCAGTCACCAACCTCTGCAGTTTCTCACCCGAATCAGCCACCTGCGCCATATCATCAGTTAACAATAACTGACTCACTAACCAAGCCCTCTCATCCACAACAGACTGCACACTTGCCCCTCTCCAAAACTCATGCATTCATATCCCTAACAACCCCATCCATAAACAAATGAAAGAACCATGGATATCACGCACCCCTGCCGCAAACTAACATTCACTGGGAACCAATAACTTTTCTCTCTTCCTACTCGTACACATGCCTCACATCCTCAATAAAAACTTTTCAATGCTTCCAGCAACTTACCTACCACACCATATACACTTAATTCCTTCCATAGAGCAACTCTTATCATATGCCTTCTACAGATTCATAAATGCTACATACAAATCCATGTTTTTCTAAGTATTTCTCACATACATTCTTCTAAGCAAACACCTGATCCACACATCCTCTACCACTTCTGAAATCACACTGCTCTTCCCTAATCTGATGCTCTATACATGCCTTGACCCTCTCAATCAATACCCTACCATACAATTTCATAGGAATACTCAATAAACTTATACCTCTGTAATTTGAACACTCACCTTTATCTCCTTTGCTGTTGTACAATGGCACTATGCATGCATTCTGTCCATCCTTAGGCACTTCCCCATGAACCATACATACACTGAATATCCTATATATACCATCATTTTTTTATTATACTTTGTTGCTGTCTCTTGCGTCAGCGAGGAAGCACAAGGAAAGACGAAAGATTGGCCCACAAACACATGTATATACACAAATGCCCACACACGGACATTTTTTTTTTTTTTTTTTGCTTTGTCGCTCTCCCGCATTTGCGAGGTAGCGCAAGGAAACAGACAAAAGAAATGGCCCAACCCACCCCCATACACATGTATATACATACGTCCACACACGCAAATATACATACCTACACAGCTTTCCATGGTTTACCCCAGACGCTTCACATGCCCTGATTCAATCCACTGACAGCACGTCAACCCCGGTATACCATATCGATCCAATTCACTCTATTCCTTGCCCTCCTTTCACCCTCCTGCATGTTCAGGCCCCGATCACACAAAATCTTTTTCACTCCATCTTTCCACCTCCAATTTGGTCTCCCACTTCTCCTTGTTCCCTCCACCTTCGACACATATATCCTCTTGGTCAATCTTTCCTCACTCATTCTCTCCATGTGCCCAAACCATTTCAAAACACCCTCTTCTGCTCTCTCAACCATGCTCTTTTTATTTCCACACATCTCTCTTACCCTTACGTTACTAACTTGATCAAACCACCTCACACCACACATTGTCCTCAAACATCTCATTTCCAGCACATCCATCCTCCTGCGCACAACTCTATCCATAGCCCACGCCTCGCAATCATACAACATTGTTGGAACCACTAGTCCTTCAAACATACCCATTTTTGCTTTCCGAGATAATGTTCTCGACTTCCACACATTCTTCAAGGCGCCCAGGATTTTCGCCCCCTCCCCCACCCTATGATCCACTTCTGCTTCCATGGTTCCATCCGCTGCCAGATCCACTCCCAGATATCTAAAACACTTCACTTCATCCAGTTTATCTCCATTCAAACTTACCTCCCAATTGACTTGACCCTCAACCCTACTGTACCTAATAACCTTGCTCTTATTCACATTTACTCTTAACTTTCTTCTTTCACACACTTTACCAAACTCAGTCACCACCTTCTGCAGTTTCTCACATGAATCAGCCACCAGCGCTGTATCATCAGCGAACAACAACTGACTCACTTCCCAGGCTCTCTCATCCCCAACAGACTTCATACTTGCCCCTCTTTCCAAAACTCTTGCATTCACCTCCCTAACAACCCCATCCATAAACAAATTAAACAACCATGGAGACATCACACACCCCTGCCGCAAACCTACATTCACTGAGAACCAATCACTTTCCTCTCTTCCTACACGTACACATGCCTTACATCCTCGATAAAAACTTTTCACTGCTTCTAACAACTTTCCTCCCACACCATATATTCTTAATACCTTCCACAGAGCATCTCTATCAACTCTATCATATGCCTTCTCCAGATCCATAAATGCTACATACAAATCCATTTGCTTTTCTAAGTATTTCTCACATACATTCTTCAAAGCAAACACCTGATCCACACATCCTCTACCACTTCTGAAACCACACTGCTCTTCCCCAATCTCATGCTCTGTACATGCCTTAACCCTCTCAATCAATACCCTCCCATATAATTTACCAGGAATACTCAACAAACTTATACCTCTGTAATTTGAGCACTCACTCTTATCCCCTTTACCTTTGTACAATGGCACTATGCATGCATTCCGCCAATCCTCAGGCACCTCACCATGAGTCATACAGACATTAAATAACCTTACCAACCAGTCAATAATACAGTCACCCCCTTTTTTAATAAATTCCACTGCAATACCATCCAAACCTGCTGCCTTGCCGGCTTTCATCTTCCGCAAAGCTTTTACTACCTCTTCTCTGTTTACCAAATCATTTTCCCTAACCCTCTCACTTTGCACACCACCTCGACCAAAACACCCTATATCTGCCACACTATCATCAAACACATTCAACAAACCTTCAAAATACTCACTCCATCTCCTTCTCACATCACCACCACTTGTTATCACCTCCCCATTTGCGCCCTTCACTGATATTCCCATTTGCTCCCTTGTCTTACTCACTTTATTTACCTCCTTCCAGAACATCTTTTTATTCTCCCTAAAATTTAATGATACTCTCTCACCCCAACTCTCATTTGCCCTTTTTTTCACCTCTTGCACCTTTCTCTTGACCTCCTGTCTCCTTCTTTTATACATCTCCCACTCAATTGCATTTTTTCCCTGCAAAAATCGTCCAATTGCCTCTCTCTTCTCTTTCACTAATAATCTTACTTCTTCATCCCACCACTCACTACCCTTTCTAATCAACCCACCTCCTACTCTTCTCATGCCACAAGCATCTTTTGCGCAATCCATCACTGATTCCCTAAATACATCCCATTCCTCCCCCACTCCCCTTACTTCCATTGTTCTCACCTTTTTCCCTTCTGTACTAAGTCTCTCCTGGTACTTCCTCACACAAGTCTCCTTCTCAAGCTCACTTACTCTCACTACGCTCTTCACCCCAACATTCACTCTTCTTTTCTGAAAACCCATACAAATCTTCACCTTAGCCTCCACAAGATAATGATCAGACATCCCTCCAGTTGCACCTCTCAGCACATTAACATCCAAAAGTCTCTCTTTTGCGCGCCTGTCAATTAACACGTAATCCAATAACGCTCTCTGGCCATCTCTCCCACTTACATACGTATACTTATGTATATCTCGCTTTTTAAACCAGGTATTCCCAATCACCAGTCCTTTTTCAGCACATAAATCTCCAAGCTCTTCACCATTTCTATTTACAACACTGAACACCCCATGTATACCAATTATTCCCTCAACTGCCACATTACTCACCTTTGCATTCAAATCACCCATCACTATAACCCGGTCTCGTGCATCAAAACCACTAACACACTCATTCAGCTGCTCCCAAAACACTTGCCTCTCATGATCTTTCTTCTCATGCCCAGGTGCATATGCACCAATAATCACCCATCTCTCTCCATCCACTTTCAGTTTTACCCATATTAATCGAGAATTTACTTTCTTACATTCTATCACATACTCCCACAACTCCTGTTTCAGGAGTACTGCTACTCCTTCCCTTGCTCTTGTCCTCTCACTAACCCCTGACTTTACTCCAAAGACATTCCCAAACCACTCTTACCCTTTACCCTTGAGCTTCATTTCACTCAGAGCCAAAACATCCAGGTTCCTTTCCTCAAACATACTACCTATCTCTCCTTTTTTCACCTCTTGGTTACATCCACACACATTTAGACACCCCAATCTGAGCCTTCGAGGAGGATGAGCACTCCCCGCGTGACTCCTTCTTCTGTTTCCCATTTTAGAAAGTTAAAAAATACAAGGAGGGGAGGATTTCTGGCCCCGCGCTCCCGTCCCCTCTAGTCGCCTTCTATGACACGCACATATAAACACCTATACACTCCAATGTAAACATAAATATATATACACAGGTATAATTTACCAGGAATACTCATCAAACTTATACCTCTCAAATTTGAGCACTCACTCTTATCCCCTTTGCCTTTGTACAATGGCACTATGCACGCATTCTGCCAATCCTCAGGCACCTCACCATGAGTCATACAGACATTAAATAACCTTACCAACCAGTCAATAATACAGTCACCCCCTTTTTTAATAAATTCCACTGCAATACCATCCAAACCTGCTGTCTTGCTGGCTTTCATCTTACGCAAAGCTTTTACTACCTCTTCTCTGTTTACCAAATCATTTTCCCTAACCCTCTCACTTTGCACACCACCTCGACCAAAACACCCTATATCTGCCACTCTATCATCAAACACATTCAACAAACCTTCAAAATACTCACTCCATCTCCTTCTCACATCATCACTACTTGTTATCACCTCCCCATTTGCGCCCTTCACTGAAGTTCCCATTTGCTCCCTTGTCTTACGCACTTTATTTACCTCCTTCCAGAAGGGAGGGTATTGATTGAGAGGGTGAAGGCATGTACAGAGCATCAGATTGGGGAAGAGCAGTGTGGTTTCAGAAGCGGTAGAGGATGTGTGGATAAGGTGTTTGCTTTGAAGAATGTATGTGAGAAATACTTAGAAAAGCAAATGGAATTGCATGTAGCATTTATGGATCTGGAGAAGGCATATGATAGAGTTGATAGAGATGCACTGTGGAAGGTATTAAGAATATATGGTGTGGGAGGCAAGTTGTTAGAAGCTGTGAAAAGTTTTTATCGAGGATGTAAGGCATGTGTACGTGTAGGAAGAGAGGAAAGTGATTGGTTCTCAGTGAATGTAGGTTTGCGGCAGGGGTGTGTGATGTCTCCATAGTTGTTTAATTTGTTTATGGATGGGGTTGTTAGGGAGGTGAATGCAAGAGTTTTGGAAAGAGGGGCAAGTATGAAGTCTGTTGTGGATGAGAGAGCTTGGGAAGTGAGCCAGTTGTTGTTCAATGATGATACAGTCCTGGTGGCTGATTCATGTGAGAAACTGCAGAAGCTGGTGACTGAGTTTGGTAAAGTGTGTGAAAGAAGAAAGTTAAGAGTAAATGTGAATAAGAGCAAGGTTATCAGGTACAGTAGGGTTGAGGGTCAAGTCATTTGGGAGGTAAGTTTGAATGGAGAAAAACTGGAAGAAGTAAAGTGTTTTAGATATCTGGGAGTGGATCTGGCAGCAGATGGAACCATGGAAGCGGAAGTGGATCATAGGCTGGGGGAGGGGGCGAAAATTCTGGGAGCCTTGAAGAATGTTTGGAAGTCGACAACATTATCTCGGAAAGCAAAAATGGGTATGTTTGAAGGAATAGTGGTTCCAACAATGTTGTATGGTTGCGAGGCGTGGGCTATGGATAGAGTTGTGCGAAGGAGGGTGGATGTGCTGGAAATGAGATGTTTGAGGACAATGTGTGGTGTGAGGTGGTTTGATCGAGTAAGTAATGTAAGGGTAAGAGAGATGTGTGGAAATAAAAAGAGTGTGGTTGAGAGAGCAGAAGAAGGTGTTTTGAAATGGTTTGGGCACATGGAGAGAATGAGTGAGGAAAGATTTACCAAGAGGATATATGTGTCGGAGGTGGAGGGAACGAGAAGTGGGAGACCAAATTGGAGGTGGAAAGATGGAGTGAAAAAGATTTTGTGTGATCGGGGCGTGAACATGCAGGAGGGTGAAAGGAGGGCAAGGAATAGAGTGAATTGGATCGATGTGGTATACCGGGGTTGACGTGCTGTCAGTGGATTGAATCAGGGCATGTGAAGCGTCTGGGGTAAACCATGGAAAGCTGTGTAGGTATGCATATTTGCGTGTGTGGACGAGTGTGTGTGTACATGTGTGTGGGGGCGGGTTGGGCCATTTCTTTTGTCTGTTTCCTTGCACTACCTCGCAAACGCGGGAGACAGCGAAAAAAAAAAAAAAAAAAAAAAAAAAAACATATATACATATATATGTATATATATATATATATATATATATATATATATATATATATATATAAAAATATATATATATATATATATATAGAAAAACTGGGGGAAGTAAAATGTTTTAGATATCTGGGAGTGGATCTGGCAGCGGATGGAACCATGGAAGCGGAAGTGAATCATAGGGTGGGGGAGGGGGCGAAAATTTTGGGAGCCTTGAAAAATGTGTGGAAGTCGAGAACATTATCCCGGAAAGCAAAAATGGGTATGTTTGAAGGAATAGTAGTTCCAACAATGTTGTATGGTTGCGAGGCGTGGGCTATGGATAGAGTTGTGCGCAGGAGGATGGATGTGCTGGAAATGAGATGTTTGAGGACAATGTGTGGTGTGAGGTGGTTTGATCGAGTAAGTAACGTAAGGGTAAGAGAGATGTGTGGAAATAAAAAGAGCGTGGTTGAGAGAGCAGAAGAGGGTGTTTTAAAATGGTTTGGGCACATGGAGAGAATGAGTGAGGAAAGATTGACCAAGAGGATATATGTGTCGGAGGTGGAGGGAACGAGGAGAAGAGGGAGACCAAATTGGAGGTGGAAAGATGGAGTGAAAAAGATTTTGTGTGATCGGGGCCTGAACATGCAGGAGGGTGAAAGGAGGGCAAGGAATAGAGTGAATTGGAGCGATGTGGTATACAGGGGTTGACGTGCTGTCAGTGGATTGAATCAAGGCATGTGAAGCGTCCGGGGTAAACCATGGAAAGCTGTGTAGGTATGTATATTTGTGTGTGTGGACGTGTGTATGTACATGTGTATGGGGGGGGGGGTTGGGCCATTTCTTTCGTCTGTTTCCTTGCGCTACCTCGCAAACGCGGGAGACAGCGACAAAGTATAAAAAAAAAAAAAAAAAAAAAAAAAAAAATATATATATATACAAATGTACATATTGCAGGGAAATAATGCAAATGACTGGGAGATATATACAAGAAAGAGGCAGGATGTCAAGAGAAAGGTGCAAGAGGTGAAAAAGAGGGCAAATGAGAGTTGGGTGAGAGAGTTTCATTAAATTTTAGGAAGAATAAAAAGATGTTCTGGGAGGAGGTAAATAAAGTGCATAAGACAAGGGAACAAATGGGAACTTCTGTGAAGGGCGCAAATGGGGAGGTGATAACAAGTAGTGGTGACGTGAGAAGGAGATGGAGTGAGTATTTTGAAGGTTTGTTGAATATGTTTGATGATAACAGTGGCAGATATAGGGTGTTTTGGTCGAGGTGGTGTGGAAGATGAGAGGGTTAGGAAGAATGATTTGGTAAACAGAGAAGAAGTAGTAAAAGCTTTGCGGAAGATGAAAGCCGGCAAGGCAGCGGGTTTGGATGGTATTGCAGTGGAATTTATTAAAAAAGGGAGTGACTGAATTGTTGACTGCTTAGTACGCTTATTTAATGTATGACTCATGGTGAGGTGCCTGAGGATTGCCAGAATGCTTGCATAGTGCCTTTGTACAAAGGCAAAGGGGATAAAAGTGAGTGCTTAAATTACAGAGGTATAAGTTTGTTGAGTATTCCTGGGAAATTATATGGGAGGGTATTGATTGAGAGGGTGAAGGCATGTACAGAGCATCAGATTGGGGAAGAGTAGTGTGGTTTCAGAAGTGATAGAGGATGTGTGGATCAGGTGTTTGCTTTGAAGAATGTATGTGAGAAATACTTAGAAAAGCAAATGTATTTGTATGTATTATTTATGAATCAGAAGGAATATGATAGAGTTGGCAGAGATGCTCTGTGGAAGGTATTAAGAATATATGGTGAGGGAGGCAAGTTGTTAGAAGCAGTGAAAAGTTTTTATCGAGGATGTAAGGAATGTGTACGTGTAGGAAGAGGAAAGTGACTGGTTCTCAGTGAATGCTGGTTTGCAGCAGGGGTGTGTGATGTCTCCATGGTTGTTTAATATGTTTATGGATGGGGTTGTTAGGGAGGTGAATGCAAGAGTTTTGGAAAGAGGGGCAAGTATGCAGTCTGTTGTGGATGAGAGAGCCTGAGAAGTGTCAGTTGTTGTTCGCTGATGATACAGTGCTCGTGGCTGATTCGTATGAGAAACTGCAGAAGCTAGTGACTGAGTTTGGTAAAGTGTGTGAAAGAAGAAAGCTGAGATTAAATGTGAATAAGAGCAATGCTATTGTACAGTATGGTTGAGGGACAAGTCAATTGGGAGGTAAGTTTGAATGGAGAAAAACTGGAGGAAGTGAAGCGTTTAAGATATCTGGGAGTAGATTTGGCAGCGGATGGAACCATGGAAGCGGAAGTGAGCCAAAGGGTGGGGGAGGGGGCAAAAGTTCTGGGAGTGTTGAAGGATGTGTCGAAGTTGAGAACATTATCTCGGAAAGCAAAAATGGGTATGTTTGAAGGAATAGTGGTTCCAACAATGTTATATGGTTGTGAGGCGTGGGCTATAGATAGAGTTGTGTGGGGGAGGGTGGATGTGCTGGAAATGAGATGTTTGAGGACAATATGTGGTGTGAGGTGGTTTGATCGAGTAAGTAATAATAGGGTAAGAGAGATGTGTGGTAATGAAAAGAGTGTGGTTGAGAGAGCAGAAGAGGGTGTTTTGAAATGGTTCGGTCACATGGAGAGAATGAGTGAGGAAAGATTGACCAAGAGGATATATGTGTCAGAGGTGGAGGGAACGAGAAGTGGGAGACCCGATTGGAGGTGGAATGATGGAGTGAAAAATATTTTGAGTGATCGGGGCCTGAACATGCAGGGGGGTGAAAGGCGTGCAAGGAATAGAGTGAATCGGAACGATGCGGTATACCGGGTTCGACATGCTGTCAATTGATTGAACCAGGGCATGTAAAGTGTCTGAGGTAAACCATGGAAAGTTGTGAGGGGCCTGGATGTGGAAAGGGAGCTGTGGTTTCGGTGCATTATTACATGACAGCGAGAGAATGAGTGAATGAATGTGGCCTATGTTGTCTTTTCCTAGTGCTACCTCGCGCACATGAGGGGGGAGGGGGTTGTTATTTCATGCGTGGTGGGGTGGCAATGGGAATGAATAAAGGCAGACAGTATGATTTATGTACATGTGTATATATGTCTCTGTGTGTATATATATGTATACGTTGAGATATATAGGTATGTATATTTGCGTGTGTGGATGTGTATGTATATACATGTGTATGTGGGTGGGTTGGGCCATTCTTTCGTCTCTTTCCTTGTGCTACCTCGCTAACACAGGAGACAGCAAAAAAGTACAATAAAATAATAATAATTAACATACTCATGTATGCTGCCTTCATCCATTCCCGCCGCCAACCCACCACATACAAAATGGAACCTACCCCCCCCTCTCCTGGGGAAATGGGAAAAAGAATACCTCCCATATATATATATATATATATATATATATATATATATTTTTTTTTTTATACTTTGTCGCTGTCTCCCGCGTTTGCGAGGTAGCGCAAGGAAACAGACGAAAGAAATGGCCCAACCCCCCCCATACACATGTATATACACACGTCCACACACGCAAATATACATACCTACACAGCTTTCCATGGTTTACCCCAGACGCTTCACATGCCTTGATTCAATCCACTGACAGCACGTCAACCCCGGTATACCACATCGCTCCAATTCACTCTATTCCTTGCCCTCCTTTCACCCTCCTGCATGTTCAGGCACCGATCACACAAAATCTTTTTCACTCCATCTTTCCACCTCCAATTTGGTCTCCCTCTTCTTCTTGCTCCCTCCACCTCCGACACATATATCCTCTTGGTCAATCTTTCCTCACTCATCCTCTCCATGTGCCCAAACCACTTCAAAACACCCTCTTCTGCTCTCTCAACCATGTTCTTTTTATTTCCACACATCTCTCTTACCCTTACGTTACTCACTCGATCAAACCACCTCACACCACACATTGTCCTCAAACATCTCATTTCCAGCACATCCATCCTCCTGCGCACAACTCTATCCATAGCCCACGCCTCGCAACCATACAACATTGTTGGAACCACTATTCCTTCAAACATACCCACCTTTGCTCCCCGAGACAATGTTCTCGACTTCCAAACATTCTTCAAGGCCCCCAGAATTTTCGCCCCCTCCCCCACCCTATGATCCACTTCCGCTTCCATGGTTCCATCCGCTGCCAGATCCACTCCCAGATATCTGAAACACTTCACTTCCTCCAGTTTTTCTCCATTCAAACTCACCTCCCAATTGACTTGACCCTCAACCCTACTGTACCTAATAACCTTGCTCTTATTCACATTTACTCTTAACTTTCTTCTTCCACATACTTTACCAAACTCAGTCACCAGCTTCTGCAGTTTCTCACATGAATCAGCCACCAGCGCTGAATCATCAGCGAACAACAACTGACTCACTTCCCAAGCTCTCTCATCCCCAACAGACTTCATACTTGCCCCTCTTTCCAAAACTCTTGCATTTACCTCCCTAACAACCCCATCCATAAACAAATTAAACAACCATGGAGACATCACACACCCCTGCCGCAAACCTACATTCACTGAGAACCAATCACTTTCCTCTCTTCCTACACGTACACATGCCTTACATCCTCGATAAAAACTTTTCACTGCTTCTAACAACTTTCCTCCCACACCATATATTCTTAATACCTTCCACAGAGCATCTCTATCAACTCTATCATATGCCTTCTCCAGATCCATAAATGCTACATACAAATCCATTTGCTTTTCTAAGTATTTCTCACATACATTCTTCAAAGCAAACACCTGATCTACACATCCTCTACCACTTCTGAAACCACACTGCTCTTCCCCAATCTGATGCTCTGTACATGCCTTCACCCTCTCAATCAATACCCTCCCATATAATTTACCAGGAATACTCAACAAACTTATACCTCTGTAATTTGAGCACTCACTCTTATCCCCTTTGCCTTTGTACAATGGCACTATGCACGCATTCCGCCAATCCTCAGGCACCTCACCATGAGTCATACATACATTAAATAACCTTACCAACCAGTCAACAATACAGTCACCCCCTTTTTTAATAAATTCCACTGCAATACCATCCAAACCTGCTGCCTTGCCGGCTTTCATCTTCCGCAAAGCTTTCACTACCTCTTCTCTGTTTACCAAATCATTTTCTCCAACCCTCTCACTTTGCACACCACCTCGACCAAAACACCCTATATCTGCCACTCTATCATCAAACGCATTCAACAAACCTTCAAAATACTTCAAAATATTATTTATTATTGTTTTTTATTATACTTTGTCGCTGTCTCCCGCGTTTGCGAGGTAGCGCAAGGAAACAGACGAAAGAAATGGCCCAACCCCCCCCCCCATACACATGTATATACATACGTCCACACACGCAAATATACATACCTACACAGCTTTCCATGAGAGGTGCAACTGGAGGGATGTCTGATCATTATCTTGTGGAGGCTAAGGTGAAGATTTGTATGGGTTTTCAGAAAAGAAGAGTGAATGTTGGGGTGAAGAGGGTGGTAAGAGTAAGTGAGCTTGGGAAGGAGACTTGTGTGAGGAAGTACCAGGAGAGACTGAGTACAGAATGGAAAAAGGTGAGAACAATGGAAGTAAGGGGAGTGGGGGAGGAATGGGATGTATTTAGGGAATCAGTGATGGATTGCGCAAAAGATGCTTGTGTCATGAGAAGAGTGGGAGGTGGGCTGTTTAGAAAGGGTAGTGAGTGGTGGGATGAAGAAGTAAGAGTATTAGTGAAAGAGAAGAGAGAGGCATTTGGACGATTTTTGCAGGGAAAAAATGCAACTGAGTGGGAGAAGTATAAAAGAAAGAGACAGAAGGTCAAGAGAAAGGTGCAAGAGGTGAAAAAAAGGGCAAATGAGAGTTGGGGTGAGAGAGTATCATTAAATTTTAGGGAGAATAAAAAGATGTTCTGGAAGGAGGTAAATAAAAGTGCGTAAGACAAGGGAGCAAATGGGAACTTCAGTGAAGGGCGCAAATGGGGAGGTGATAACAAGTAGTGGTGATGCGAGAAGGAGATGGAGTGAGTATTTTGAAGGTTTGTTGAATGTGTTTGATGATAGAGTGGCAGATATAGGGTGTTTTGGTCGAGGTGGTGTGCATATATATATATATATATATATATGAGAGTTGGGGTGAGAGAGTATCATTAAATTTTAGGGAGAATAAAAAGATGTTCTGGAAGGAGGTAAATAAAGTGCGTAAGACAAGGGAGCAAATGGGAACTTCGGTGAAGGGCGCAAGTGGGGAGGTGATAACAAGTAGTGGTGATGTGAGAAGGAGATGGAGTGAGTATTTTGAAGGTTTGTTGAATGTGTTTGATGATAGAGTGGCAGATATAGGGTGTTTTGGTCGAGGTGGTGTGCAAAGTGAGAGGGTTAGGGAAAATTATTTGGTAAACAGAGAAGAGGTAGTGAAAGCTTTGCGGAAGATGAAAGCCGGCAAGGCAGCGGGTTTGGATGGTATTGCAGTGGAATTTATTAAAAAAGGGGGTGACTGTATTGTTGACTGGTTGGTAAGGTTATTTAATGTATGTATGACTCATGGTGAGGTGCCTGAGGATTGGCGGAATGCGTGCATAGTGCCATTGTACAAAGGCAAAGGGGATAAGAGTGAGTGCTCAATTCGCTCCAATTCACTCTATTCCTTGCCCTTCTTTCACCCTCCTGCATGTTCAGGCCCCGACCACACAAAATCTTTTTCACTCCATCTTTCCACCTCCAATTTGGTCTCCCTCTTCTCCTCGTTCCCTCCACCTCCGACACATATATCCTCTTGGTCAATCTTTCCTCACTCATTCTATCCATGTGACCAAACCATTTCAAAACACCCTCTTCTGCTCTCTCAACCACGCTCTTTCTATTTCCACACATCTCTCTTACCCTTACGTTACTTACTCGATCAAACCACCTCACACCACACATTGTCCTCAAACATCTCATTTCCAGCACATCCATCCTCCTGCGCACAACTCTATCCATAGTCCACGCCTCGCAACCATACAACATTGTTGGAACCACTATTCCTTCAAACATACCCATTTTTGCTTTCCGAGATAATGTTCTCGACTTCCACACATTCTTCAAGGCTCCCAGAATTTTCGCCCCCTCCCCCACCCTATGATCCACTTCCGCTTCCATGGTTCCATCCGCTGCCAGATCCACTCCCAGATATCTAAAACACTTCACTTCCTCCAGTTTTTCTCCATTCAAACTCACCTCCCAATTGAATTGACCTTCAACCCTACTGTACCTAATAACCTTGCTCTTATTCACATTTACTCTTAACTTTCTTCTTTCACACACTTTACCAAACTCAGTCACCAGCTTCTGCAGTTTCTCACATGAATCAGCCACCAGCGCTGTATCATCAGCGAACAACAACTGACTCACTTCCCAAGCTCTCTCATCCCCAACAGACTTCATACTTGCCCCTCTTTCCAAAACTCTTGCATTTACCTCCCTAACAACCCCATCCATAAACAAATTAAACAACCATGGAGACATCACACACCCCTGCCGCAAACCTATATATATATATATATGTTTGAAGGAATAGTGGTTCCAACAATGTTGTATGGTTGCGAGGCGTGGGCTATGGATAGAGTTGTGCGCAGGAGGATGGATGTGCTGGAAATGAGATGTTTGAGGACAATATGTGGTGTGAGGTGGTTTGATCGAGTAAGTAACGTAAGGGTAAGAGAGATGTGTGGAAATAAAAAGAGCGTGGTTGAGAGAGCAGAAGAGGGTGTTTTGAAATGGTTCGGGCACATGGAGAGAATGAGTGAGGAAAGATTGACCAAGAGGATATATGTGTCGGAGGTGGAGGGAACGAGGAGAAGAGGGAGACCAAATTGGAGGTGGAAAGATGGAGTGAAAAGGATTTTGTGTGATCGGGGCCTGAACATGCAGGAGGGTGAAAGGAGGGCAAGGAATAGAGTGAATTGGAGCGATGTGGTATACAGGGGTTGACGTGCTGTCAGTGGATTGAATCAAGGCATGTGAAGCGTCTGGGGTAAACCATGGAAAGCTGTGTAGGTATGTATATTGCGTGTGTGGACGTGTGTATGTACATGTGTATGGGGGGGGTTGGGCCATTTCTTTCGTCTGTTTCCTTGCGCTACCTCGCAAACGCGGGAGACAGCGACAAAGTATAAAAAAAAAAAAAAAAAAAAAAAAAAAAAAAAAATATATATATGTGGAGAGGGTGAGTAGGGAGGGGTTGACGGGGCATGTGTTGAGGGTGGGGGGAACAAGGAGAAGTGGGGGACCGATTATATATATATTTATCATTTTCTTTTATTATACTTAATAGGTCTTTTCCATAGCCAGAGGTTGAACCATTATGTGACGTTCATTTTTTCATTCATTTCAAGCTAAAAGTTTGTTTTCTAAATTGTTTCTTACATTTTTCATATGTATATATATGTATGTGTGTGTGTGTGTGTGTGTGTGCGCGTGTGTGTGTGTGTGTGTGTGTGTGTGTATACATATGTATATTATCCCTGGGGATAGGGGTGAAAGAATACTTCCCACGTATTCCTCGCGTGTCGTAGAAAGCGACTAGAGGGGACGGGAGCGGGGGGCCGGAAATCCTCCCCTCCTTGTATTAACTTTCTAAAATGGGAAACAGAAGAAGGAGTCACGCGGGGAGTGCTCATCCTCCTCGAAGGCTCAGAGTGGGGTGCCTAAATGTGTGTGGATGTAACCAAGATGTGAAAAAAGGAGACATAGGTAGTATGTTTGAGGAAAGGAACCTGGATGTTTTGGCTCTGAGTGAAACGAAGCTCAAGGGTAAAGGGGAAGAGTGGTTTGGAAATGTCTGGGGAGTGAAGTCAGGGGTTAGTGAGAGGACAAGAGCAAGGGAAGGAGTAGCAATACTCCTGAAACAGGAGTTGTGGGAGTATGTGATAGAATGTAAGAAAGTAAATTCTCGATTAATATGGGTAAAATTGAAAGTTGATGGAGAGAGGTGGGTGATTATTGGTGCATATGCACCTGGGCATGAGAAGAAAGATCATGAGAGGCAAGTGTTTTGGGAGCAGCTAAATGAGTGTGTTAGCGGTTTTGATGCACGAGACCGGGTTATAGTGATGGGTGATTTGAATGCAAAGGTGAGTAATGTGGCAGTTGAGGGAATAATTGGTATGCATGGGGTGTTCAGTGTTGTAAATGGAAATGGTGAAGAGCTTGTAGATTTATGTGCTGAAAAAGGACTGATGATTGGGAATACCTGGTTTAAAAAGCGAGATATACATAAGTATACTTATGTAAGTAGGAGAGATGGCCAGAGAGCATTATTGGATTACGTGTTAATTGACAGGCGTGCGAAAGAGAGACTTTTGGATGTCAATGTGCTGAGAGGTGCAACTGGAGGGATGTCTGATCATTATCTTGTGGAGGCTAAGGTGAAGATTAGTATGGGTTTTCAGAAAAGAAGAGTTAATGTTGGGGTGAAGAAGGTGGTGAGAGTAAGTGAGCTTGGGAAGGAGACCTGTGTGAAGAAGTATCAGGAGAGACTGTGTACAGAATGGAAAAAGGTGAGAACAATGGAAGTAAGGGGAGTGGGGGAGGAATGGGATGTATTTAGGGAATCAGTGATGGATTGCGCAAAAGATGCTTGTGGCATGAGAAGAGTGGGAGGTGGGCTGTTTAGAAAGGGTAGTGAGTGGTGGGATGAAGAAGTAAGAGTATTAGTGAAAGAGAAGAGAGAGGCATTTGGACGATTTTTGCAGGGAAAAAATGCAATTGAGTGGGAGAAGTATAAAAGAAAGAGACAGGAGGTCAAGAGAAAGGTGCAAGAGGTGAAAAAAAGGGCAAATGAGAGTTGGGGTGAGAGACTATCAGTAAATTTTAGGGAGAATAAAAAGATGTTCTGGAAGGAGGTAAATAGGGTACGTAAGACAAGGGAGCAAATGGGAACTTCAGTGAAGGGCGTAAATGGGGAGGTGATAACAAGTAGTGGTGATGTGAGAAGGAGATGGAATGAGTATTTTGAAGGTTTGTTGAATGTGTCTGATGACAGAGTGGCAGATATAGGGTGTTTGGGTCGAGGTGGTGTGCAAAGTGAGAGGGTTAGGGAAAATGATTTGGTAAACAGAGAAGAGGTAGTAAAAGCTTTGCGGAAGATGAAAGCCGGCAAGGCAGCAGGTTTGGATGGTATTGCAGTGGAATTTATTAAAAAAGGGGGTGACTGTATTGTTGACTGGTTGGTAAGGTTATTTAATGTATGTATGACTCATGGTGAGGTGCCTGAGGATTGGCGGAATGCGTGCATAGTGCCATTGTACAAAGGCAAAGGGGATAAGAGTGAGTGCTCAAATTACAGAGGTATAAGTTTGTTGAGTATTCCTGGTAAATTATATGGGAGGGTATTGATTGAGAGGGTGAAGGCATGTACAGAGCATCAGATTGGGGAAGAGCAGTGTGGTTTCAGAAGTGGTAGAGGATGTGTGGATCAGGTGTTTGCTTTGAAGAATGTATGTGAGAAATACTTAGAAAAGCAAATGGATTTGTATGTAGCATTTATGGATCTGGAGAAGGCATATGATAGAGTTGATAGAGATGCTCTGTGGAAGGTATTAAGAATATATGGAGTGGGAGGCAAGTTGTTAGAAGCAGTGAAAAGTTTTTATCGAGGATGTAAGGCATGTGTACGTGTAGGAAGAGAGGAAAGTGATTGGTTCTCAGTGAATGTAGGTTTGCGGCAGGGGTGTGTGATGTCTCCATGGTTGTTTAATTTGTTTTATGGATGGGGTTGTTAGGGAGGTAAATGCAAGAGTCTTGGAAAGAGGGGCAAGTATGAAGTCTGTTGGGGATGAGAGAGCTTGGGAAGTGAGTCAGTTGTTGTTCGCTGATGATACAGCGCTGGTGGCGGATTCATGTGAGAAACTGCAGAAGCTGGTGACGGAGTTTGGTAAAGTGTGTGGAAGAAGAAAGTTAAGAGTAAATGTGAATAAGAGCAAGGTTATTAGGTACAGTAGGGTTGAGGGTCAAGTCAATTGGGAGGTGAGTTTGAATGGTGAAAAACTGGAGGAAGTGAAGTGTTTTAGATATCTGGGAGTGGATCTGTCAGCGGATGGAACCATGGAAGCGGAAGTGGATCATAGGGTGGGGGAGGGGGCGAAAATTTTGGGAGCCTTGAAAAATGTGTGGAAGTCGAGAACATTATCCCGGAAAGCAAAAATGGGTATGTTTGAAGGAATAGTAGTTCCAACAATGTTGTATGGTTGCGAGGCGTGGGCTATGGATAGAGTTGTGCGCAGGAGGATGGATGTGCTGGAAATGAGATGTTTGAGGACAATGTGTGGTGTGAGGTGGTTTGATCGAGTAAGTAACGTAAGGGTAAGAGAGATGTGTGGAAATAAAAAGAGCGTGGTTGAGAGAGCAGAAGAGATTGTTTTAAAATGGTTTGGGCACATGGAGAGAATGAGTGAGGAAAGATTGACCAAGAGGATATATGTGTCGGAGGTGGAGGGAACGAGGAGAAGAGGGAGACCAAATTGGAGGTGGAAAGATGGAGTGAAAAAGATTTTGTGTGATCGGGGCCTGAACATGCAGGAGGGTGAAAGGAGGGCAAGGAATAGAGTGAATTGGAGCGATGTGGTATACAGGGGTTGACGTGCTGTCAGTGGATTGAATCAAGGCATGTGAAGCGTCCGGGGTAAACCATGGAAAGCTGTGTAGGTATGTATATTTGTGTGTGTGGACGTGTGTATGTACATGTGTATGGGGGGGGGTTGGGCCATTTCTTTCGTCTGTTTCCTTGCGCTACCTCGCAATACGCGGGAGACAGCGACAAAGTATAAAAAAAAAAAAAAAAAAAAAAAAAAAGGTCTCCCGCATAAATGATATAGTGCAAGGAAACAGACAAGGAATGGCCCAACCCTACCACATACACATGTATATACATATACAGCCATACATGCACATATACATAATCATAAATTTCAACGTATACATACATACATAAGTCAATTGGGAGGTAAGTTTGAATGGAGAAAAACTGGAAGAAGTAAAGTGTTTTAGATATCTGGGAGTGGATCTGGCAGCGGATGGAACCATGGAAGCGGAAGTGAATCATAGGGTGGGGGTGGGGGCGAAAATTCTGGGAGCCTTGAAGAATGTTTGGAAGTCGAGAACACTATCTCGGAAAGCAAAAATGGGTGTTTGAAGGCATAGTGGTTCCAACAATGTTGTATGGTTGCAAAGCGTGGGCTATGGATAGAGGTGTGCACCGGTGGGTGGATGTGCTGGAAATGAGATGTTTGAGGACAATATGTGGTGTGAGGTGGTTTGATCGAGTAAGTAATGTAAGGGTGAGAGAGATGTGTGGAAATAAAAAGAGTGTGGTTGAGAGAGCAGAAGAGGGTGTTTTGAAATGGTTTGGTCTCATGGAGAGAATGAGTGAGGAAAGATTGACCAAGAGGATATATGTGTCAGAGGTGGAGGGAACGAGGAGAAGTGGGAGACCAAATTGGAGGTGGAAAGATGGAGTGAAAAAGATTTTGAGTGATCGGGGCCTGAACATGCAGGAGGGTGTAAGGCGTGCAAGGAATAGAGTGAATTGGAACGATGTGGTATACCGGGGTCGACGTGCTGTCAGTGGATTGAACCAGGGCATGTGAAGCGTCTGGGGTAAACCATGGAAAGTTGTGTGGGGCCTGAATATGGAAAGGGAGCTGTGGTTTCGGTGCATTATTAAATGACAGCTAGAGACTGAGTGTGAACGAATGGGGCCTTTGGTGTCTTTTTCCTAGCGCTACCTCGCACACATGAGGGGGGAGGGGGTTGTTGTTCCATGTGTGGCGAGGTGGCATGGGAACAAATAAAGGCAGATAGTGTGAATTATATACATGTGTATATATGTATATGTCTGTGTGTGTATATATATGTGTACATTGAGATGTATAGGTATGTATATTTGCGTGTGTGGACGTGTATGTATATACATGTGTATGTGGGCGGGTTGGGCCATTCTTTCGTCTGTTTCTTTGCGCTACCTCGCTAACGCGGGAGACAGCGACAAAGCAAAATAAAATAATAAATAAAACATACATATACACATGAACATATCCATACTTGCTGTCTTCATTCATTCCCATCGCCACCCCAATACACACGAAATAGCATTCTACCCCAGCAAGGTAGCTCCAGGAACAGACAAAAAGGCCACATTCATTCACACTCAGCCTCTAGTTGTCATGTGTACTGCAGCAAAACCACATCTCCCTTTCCACATCCAGGCCTCACAGACTTTTCCATGGTTTACCACAGACACTTCACATGCCCTGGGACAATCCGTTGACAGTATGTCGACTCCAGTGTATCATATTGATCCAATTTACTCTATTCCTTGCACACCTTTCACCCTCCTGTATGTTCAGGCCTCGATCCCTCAAAATCTTTTTCACTCCATCCTTCCACCTCCAATTTGGTCTCCCAATTTTCCTTCTTACCTCCACCTCTGACACATATATCCTCTTGGTCAATCTTTCCTAACTCATTCTCTCCATGTGACCAAACCATTTCAAAACACCCTCCTCTGCTCTCTGAACCACATTCTTTTCATTACCATACATCTCTCTTACCCTTTCATTACTTACTAGATCAAGCCACCTCACATTACATATTGTCCTGAAACATTTCATTTCCAACACATCTACCCTCCTCTGCACAACCTTATCTATAGCCCATGCCTCGCAACCATATAACATTGTTGGAACCACTATTCCTTCAAATATACTCATTTTTGCTCCGAAATAATGTTCTTGCCTTCCACACATTCTTCAATGCTACCAGAACCTTTGCTCCCTCCCCCACCCAGTGACTCACTTCCGCTTCCATGGTTCCATCTGCTACTAAGTCTTCTCCCAGATATCTAAAACACTCTGCTTCCTCCAGTTTCTCTCCATTCAAACTTACCTCCCAATTAACTTGTCCCTCAGCCCTACTGAACCTAATAACCTTGATCTTGTTCATATTTACTCTCAACTTTTTTCTTTCACACACTTTACCAAACTCAGTCACCAACCTCTGCAAATTCTCACTCAAATCAGCCACCAGCGCTGTATCATCAGCGAACAACGACTGACACTTCCCAAGCCCTCTCATCCACAACAGACTGCATACTTGCATCTCTCTCCAAAACTCTTGCATTCACTTCCCCAACCACCCCATCCATAAAGAAATTAAACAACCATGGAGACATCACGCATCCCTGCCGCAAAACGACATTCACTGGGAACCAATCATTCTCCTCTCTTCCTACTCGTACATATGCCTTACATCCTTGGTAAAAAAATTTCACTACTTCAAGCAGCTTACCTTCCGCACCATATACTCTTAAGACCTTCCACATAGCATCTCTATCAACCCTATCATATGCCTTCTCCAGAACCATAAATGCTACATACAAATCCATATGTTTTTCTAAGTATTTCTCACACACCCTTCAAAGCATACACTTCAGCCACACATCCTCTACTACTTCTGAAACCAATCTGTTCCTATCCAATATGAAGCTCTGTACATGCCTTCACCCTCTCAATCAAAACCCTTCCACACAATCTCCCAGGAATACTCAACAATCTTATGCCTCTGTGGTTTGAATACTCATCTTTATTCCCTTTGCCTTTGTATGATGGCACTATGCAAGAATTCGCCAATCCTCAGGAACCTCACTACAATCCATACAGACAGTGAATATCGTTACCAACCAATCAATAAGTTAAACCCTTTTATAATAAATTCAAATGCAATACCATCCAAACCCGGTGCCTTGCCAGATTTCATCTTCGATGCTTTCACTAACTTTTCTCTCTTAACCTAACCAACCTCACTGACCCCTCTCACTTCACATAAAACCCCGACCAAAACACCCTACATTAGCCATTCTATCATCAAACACATTCAACAAATCTTGAAAGTAGTCCATCTCCTCTCTTCATCCCTACCTGTTATCACTTCCCCCTTCACCATATTATGCACGTTATTTACCTAATTCCAAAACATCCTTTTATTCTCCCTAGAGTTTAATGATACTCTCTCACCCCAACTCTCATTTGCACTTTTTCAATCCTTGCACCTCACTCAACCTCCTGCTGCTTTCTTTTATACATCTCCAAGATTTGCACTCCTTCCTTGTAAATAATACTCATGGTAAAACAATGTCAATGGTTCATGATTTTTGTTTAGATATCTAATCACAAATATACAGGTAACCAGATGTTAAATGAGTGTTCCAATAGTCTGGGACTACCACACAACCATTTGTGTATGATCCTAGAATACAATGAACACATGTATTCCTTACCTTCAAACATACTAGCAAAGTGACAGTCTCTACAGAATAATAGCCTCTATCAACATAATCTCCCATGAAGAGATAATTTGTGTCTGGGGACCTTCCTCCTATTTTAAATAGTTCCATGAGGTCATGAAACTGTCCGTGGACATCTCCACATACTGTGACGGGAGACTTAACTTCTTGTACATTACTTTCCTTTGCAAGTACTTCTTTAGCCTGAAATATACACAATAATATTAGGTAAATGAAACTAATAACTAAAGAAATACACCCATGAAAAAATGAAAACCCAAGTTAAATTCCACCAAAATAATTGTTCAAATATAAAAAAAGAATGGCAGAGACAACTCTATACTCATCAACTATCTACATACATTAAGGTATAACAACCTGTATAAAACTAGATCTATTTATGTGAAATGCAAATGCTCAAATCAATATTTGCTTAAATCTAGTCCTTTCTTTCTAAATCAGTCTAAAAAAATAAGTCTAACATCCATTGCAAGTTTTCTTGAAACATCTTGAACCAAATAACATCGCACTAAGACATCATTGGTCATGCCATATAAATTTCAAGTACAAATAAACCAACATAACAGTGATAAATTTTCTTCAATTGTATACATGTTAACTGACAATAAGCCTTAAATGTTGTCTGCTGAGAGGCTATTATGAGCAATTCTACAATTAGGTTTATACAACACATTACTGGCCAAAAGATAAGCTAGCAAGAAACAAGACGAAATTAATTCAGCTAACAAGGGAAGAGGGATATTTCATGAGATGAGATTCTCTAGTTAAAAGTGGGACATCACTTCAATAATGAACAGAAGGAACTAACCCTGCTAATTACATCCAATACTGCTATAATTTGTATGTGGTAAAATAAAATGATAATGACTGAATGCATAAAATACCTCAATTACCTTTTAATGAGCTCACTTTTCACAGGAATACACCTTCTAAACAAAACCAATCTTACAATATTCAGTTCCAAAACAGTGCAATGCACCCAGCATCAATACAGGACAATTCAAAGAAAAGTGGGTCACTTTTTGAGTCATTGTTAACAAAACATTTTAAATAAATACATCATCAAGAACAGTTATGAACTTGTGTATCTATCTATATCTCTGTGCCTCATTCCACGTCCATGTTTCAGCTGCATAGGTCAGGGTTAGGAGGACATGCTGTCCCAAAATCCTCACTTACCTTCCATACTAACACCTGTAACCTTTATTATTCTAATAACGGACCCAATGACTCTTCTACCCAGTACAGCTCTCTCCCTCCATATCAGTACACTCACCCAAGACAGCTCTCAGATACATAAATTCCTCACCTCTTCCAACCCCCCCTCCCCATATCCACAGCACAATTTAGTACACTTTCTTCTTTCACTCTATATTGTTTTAACCAACATAATTTAGTACACTCTCTTCTTTCACTCTATATCTTTTTACAAAGTCTATACTTTCACACCATTTCCTTTCAAACCTCGTTACTTTACTTCCACTTGCACTCAGTTTCAATTTGCTACCCTTACACACGCCATAAAACATACAACCCTTGCCACTAGCACCATATCTCTGCCACACCATCTCTGCACCCCTTTTCCCAAGTTTTCCTTTCATCTCTCTTATCACTCTATCCACATATATTTCATTATACTTTGTCGGTCTCCCGCGTTAGCAAGGTAGCGCAAGGAAACAGATGAAAGAATGGCCCAACCCACCCACATACACATGTATATACATGCATGTCTACACATGCACATATACATAACTATACATCTCAACGTATACATATATATACACACACACACATATACACATATACATATTGGAAAGGATCACAATTTTGCGCGTGATCAAGATATTCCTATGAGTCCACGGGGAAAATGAAACACGAAAAGTTCCCAAGTGCACTTTCGTGTAATAATCACATCATCAGGGGAGATTATTACACGAAAGTGCACTTGGGAACTTTTCGTGTTTCATTTTTCCCATGAACTCATAGGAATATATTATTTTTATTTCTATTTTGCTTTGTCGCTGTCTCCCGCATTTGCGAGGTAGCGCAAGGAAACAGATGAAAGAAATGGCACAACCCACCCCCATACACAATGTATACACACACACACACACGTCCACACACGCAAATATACATACCTATACATCTCAATGTACACATATATATACATACAGACACATACATATATACCCATGCACACAATTCACACTGTCTGCCCCCATTCACTCCCACTGCCACCTCGCCACACATGGAATACCATCCCCCTCCCCCTCATGTGTGCGAGGTAGTAATAGGAAAAGACAACAAAGGCCCCATTCGTTCACGCTCAGTCTCTAGCTGCCACGCAATAATGCCCGATACCACAGCTCCCTTTCCACATCCAGGCCCCACACAACTTTCCATGGTTTACCCCAGACGCTTCACATGCCCTGATTCAATCCACTGACAGCACGTCAACCCCTGTACACCACATCGATCCAATTCACTCTATTCCTTGCACACCTTTCACCCTCCTGCATGTTCAGGCCCCGATCACACAAAATATTTTTCACTCCATCTTTCCACCTCCAATTTGGTCTCCCACTTCTCCTCGTTCCCTCCACCTCCGACACATATATCCTCTTGGTCAATCTTTCCTCATTCATTCTCTCCATGTGCCCAAACCATTTCAAAACACCCTCTTCTGCTCTCTCAACCATGCTCTTTTTATTTCCACACATCTCTCTTACCCTTACATTACTTACTCGATCAAACCACCTCACACCACACATTGTCCTCAAACATCTCATTTCCAGCACATCCACCCTCCTGCGCACAACTCTATCCATAGCCCACGCCTCACAATCATACAACATTGTTGGAAACACTATTCCTTCAAACATACCCATTTTTGCTTTCAGAGATAATGTTCTCGACTTCCACACATTCTTCAAGGCTCCCAGGATTTTTGTCCCCTCCCCCACCCTATGATTCACTTCCGCTTCCATGGTCCCATCCGCTGCCAGATCCACTCCCAGATATCTAAAACACTTTACTTCCTCCAGTTTTTCTCCATTCAAACGTACCTCCCAATGGATGATTTTTGCAGGGAAAAAATGCAATTGAGTGGGAGATGTATAAAAGAAAGAGGCAGGAGGTCAAGAGAAAGGTGCAAGAGGTGAAAAAGAGGGCAAATGAGAGTTGGGATGAGAGTATCATTCAATTTTAGGGAGAATAAAAAGATGTTCTGGAAGGAGGTAAATAAATTGCGTAAGAAAAGGGAGCAAATGGGAACTTCAGTGAAGGGCGCAAATGGGGAGGTGATAACAAGTAGTGGTGATGTGAGAAGGAGATGGAGTGAGTATTTTGAAGGTTTGTTGAATGTGTTTGATGATAGAGTGGCAGATATAGGGTGTTTTGGTCGAGGTGGTGTGCAAAGTGAGAGGGTTAGGGAAAATGATTTGGTAAACAGAGAAGAGGTAGTAAAAGCTTTGCGGAAGATGAAAGCCGGCAAGGCAGCAGGTTTGGATGGTATTACAGTGGAATTTATTAAAAAAGGGGGTGACTGTATTGTTGACTGGTTGGTAAGGTTATTTAATGTATTTATGACTCACGGTGAGGTGCCTAAGGATTGGCGGAATGCATGCATAGTGCCACTGTACAAAGGCAAAGGGGATAAGAGTATAAGAGTATAAGTTTGTTGAGTATTCCTGAAAATTATGTGGGAGGGTATTGATTGAGAGGGTGAAGGCATGTACAGAGCATCAGATTGGGGAAGAGCAGTGTGGTTTCAGAAGTGGTAGAAGATGTGTAGATCAGGTGTTTGCTTTGAAGAATGTATGTGAGAAATACTTAGAAAAGCAAATGGATTTGTATGTAGCATTTATGGATCTGGAGAAGGCATATGATAGAGTTGATAGAGATGCTCTGTGGAAGGTATTAAGAATATATGGTGTGGGAGGAAAGTTGTTAGAAGCAGTGAAAAGTTATTATCGAGGATGTAAGGCATGCGTACGTGTAGGAAGAGAGGAAAGTGATTGGTTCTCAGTAAATGCGGCAGGGGTGTGTGATGTCTCCATGGTTGTTTAATTTGTTTATGTATGGGGTTGTTAGGGAGGTGAATGCAAGAGTTTTGGAAAGAGGGGCAAGTATGAAGTCTGTTGTGGATGAGAGAGCTTGGGAAGTGAGTCAGTTGTTGTTCGCTGATGATACAGCGCTGGTGGCTGATTCATGTGAGAAACTGCAGAAGCTGGTGACTGAGTTTGGTAAAGTGTGTGAAAGAAGAAAGTTAAGAGTAAATGTGAATAAGAGCAAGGTTATTAGGTACAGTAGGGTTGAGGAATATATACATATGTAAATAATTCATACCATCTGCCCTTATTCATTCCCGTCGCCACCCCGCCACACATGAAATGACAACCACCTACCCCTGCATGTGCGCGAGATAGCGCTAGGAAAAGACAACAAAAGCCACATTCGTTCACACTCAGTCTCTAGCTGTCATGCATAATGCACCGAAACCACAGCTCCCTTTCTACATCCAGGCCACACAAGACTTTCCATGGTTTACCCCAGACGCTTCACATGCCCTGGTTCAATCCACTAACAGCACATCAACCCCGGTAAACCACATAGTTCAAATTCACTCTATTCTTTGAATGCCTTTCACCCTCCTGTATGTTCAGGCCCTGATCACTCAAAATCTTTTTCTCTCCATCTTTCCACCTCCAATTTGGTCTCCCACTTCTCCTCGTTCCCTCCACCTCTGACACATACATCCTCTTGGTCAATCTTTCCTCATTCATTCTCTCCACGCGACCAAAACATTTCAAAACACCCTCTTCTGCTCTCTCAACCACACTCTTTTTATTACCACACATCTCTCTTACCCTATCATCACTTAATCAATCAAACTACCTCACACCACATATTGTTCTCAAACATCTCATTTCCAGCACATCCACCCTCCTCCACACAACTCTATCTATAACCCATGCCTTGCAACCATATAACATTGTTGGATCCACTATTCCTTCAAACATACCCATTTTTGCTTTCCGAGATAACATTCTCGACTTCCACACATAGTTCAACGCTCCCAAAATTTTCGCCCCCTCCCCCACCCTATGATTCACTTCCGCTTCCATGGTTCCATTCACTGCCAGATCCACTTCCAGATATCTAAAACACTTCACTTCCTCCAGTTTTTCTCCATTCAAACTTACCTCCCAACTGACTTGTCCCTCAACCCTACTGTACCTATCATAATAACCTTGCTTTTATTCACATTTACTCTCAGCTTCTTCTTTCACACACTCTACCATACTCAGTCACCAGCTTCTGCAGTTTCTCACCCGAATCAGCCACCAGCGCTGTATCATCAGCGAACAACAAATGACTCACTTCCCAAGCTCTCTCATCCGCAACAGACTGCATACTTGTCCCTCTTTCCAAAGCTCTTGCATTCGCCTCCCTAACAACCCCATCCATACACAAATTAAACAGCCATGGAGACATCACACACCCCTGCCACAAACTGACATTCACTGAGAACCAATCACTTTCCTCTCTTCCTACTCATACACACGCCTAACATCCCCGATAAAAACATTTCACCGCTTCTATCAACTTGCCTCCCACACCATATATTCTTAATACCTTCCACATAGCATCTCTATCAACTCTATCATATGCCTTCTCCAGATCCAAAAGGCTACATACAAATCCATTTGCTTTTCTAAGTATTTCTCACATACATTCTTCAAAGCAAACACCTGATCCACACATCCTCTACCACTTCCGAAACCCAGGAATACTCAACAAACTTATACCTCTGTAATATATATCATATATCTACTCATTATACTTAATTGCCGTCTCCCATATCAGCAAGGTAGAGCAAGGAAACAGAGGAGGAATGGCCTAACCCAGTCAGTACACATTTATATACATGCATAAACATATACATACATATCCATTCATATACATAAACAAAAATATACACATGTACATATTCATACTTGCTGCCTTCATCCATTACAGTTGCCACCCGGCCACACATGACATAGCAACCCTTTCCCCCCACACCAGTGAGGTAGTGCCAGGAAAAGACAAAAAGGCCACAGTCATTTACACTCAGACTATCTGTCATGTGCAATGCACAAAAACCACAGCTTCCTTTCCACATCCAGGCCCCACAGACCTTTCCATGATTTACCCCAGATGCTGTTACATGCCCTGGTTCAATCCACTGACAGAACGTCGACCCCGGTATACCACATTGTTCCAATTCACTCTATTCCTTGCACGCTTATCATCTTCTAGTATGTCCTCTTCATCAATCTTTCCTCACTCATTCTCTCCATATGTCCAAACCATCTAAACACACCCTCTGCTGCTCTCTCAACCACACTCTTTTTATTACCACACATCTCTCTTACCCTTACATTACTTACTCGATCAAACCACGTCACACCAAATACTGTCCTCAAACATTTCATTTGCAACACATTTACCCTCATTTAACATTATTGGAACCACTATTCCTTCAAACATACCCATTTTTCCTATCCAAGGTAACATTCTCTCCCACACATTTTTCATTGCTCCCAGAACCTTTGCCCCCCTCCTCCACCCTGTGACTCACTTCCACTTCTGCTTCTAAGTTCACTCCCAGATATCTTTAACACTTCACTTCCTCCAATTTTTCTTCATTCAAACTTACTTCCCACTTAACTTGTCCCTCAACCCTACTGAATCTAATAACCTTGCTCTTATTCACATTTACTCTCAACTTTCTCCTTTCACACTTTTCCAGACTCAGTCACCAACCTCTAGTTTCTTACACGAATCAACCAACTGAACTGTATGATCGGCAAACAACTGACTCGCTTTCCAGGCACTCTCATCTACTACAGACTGCATATTTGCCCCTCTCTCCAAGACTCTTGTAGTCACCTCCCTAACAACCCCATACATAAACAAATTTAAACAACCATGCTCCAGACCAATATTCACTGGGAACCAATCACTCTCCTCTCTTCCTATTCATACACATGTCTTACATCCTTGGGAAAAACTTTTCACTGCTTCTAACAACTTGCCTCCCACACCATATACTCTTAAAACCTTCCACAAAGCATCTCTATCAACTCTATCACATGCCTTCTCCAGATCCATAAATGCTATATACAAATCCATTTGTTAAGTAACTGTCACATACATTCTTCAAAGCAAACACCTGATCAACACACCCTCTACCACTTTGGAAACCACACTGCTCTTCTCCAATCTGATGCTCTGTACATGCCTTCCCCCTCTCAATCAATACCCTCCCATATAATTTCCCAGGAATACTCAACAAACTTATACCTCTGTAGTTTGAATACTCACCTTTATCCCCTTTGCCTTTATACAATGGCACTATGCATGCATTCTGCCCATCCTCAGGCACTTCATCATGATCCATACATATGCTGAATATCCTTACCAACCAATCAACAACACAGTCACCTCCTCTTTTAATAAATTCTACAGCAATACCATCCAAACCCACCTCCTTGCCAGATTTCATCTTCCACAAAGCTTTCACTACCTCCTCCCTCTAACTAAACAATTCTCTCTCACCCTCTCACTTCACACACCATCATAACCAAAGCACCCTATATCTGCCGCACTATCATCAAACATATTCAATAAACCTTCAAAATACTGATTCCAACTCCTCACTTCATAACTACCTGTTATTACTTCCCCACTTGCCCCCTTCACTGATGTTCCCATTTGTTCTCTTGTCTTACACATGTATTTTACCTACTTCCAAAACATCTTTTTATTCTCCCTAAAGTATAATGATCCTCTCTCACCCCAACTCTCATTTGCCCTCTTTTTCAAACATTGCACCTTTCTCTTGACCTCCTGCAGCTTTCTTTTATATATCTTGTGGAGTGGTATAACAGGGTTGACGTGCTGTCAGTGGATTGAATCGGGGCATGTGAAGCGTCTGGGGTAAACCATGGAAAGCTGTGTAGGTATGTATATTTGCGTGTGTGGACGTATGTATATGTGTATGGGGGTGGGTTGGGCCATTTCTTTCGTCTGTTTCCTTGCGCTACCTCGCAACCGCGGGAGACAGCGACAAAGCAAAAAAAAAAAAAAAAATATATATAAATATATATATATGTGCAGTTTCTCATATGAATCAGCCACCAGCGCTGTATCATCAGCGAACAACAACTGACTCACTTCCCAAGCTCTCTCATCCCCAACTGACTTCATACTTGCCCCTCTTTCCAAAACTCTTGCATTTACCTCCCTAACAACCCCATCCATAAACAAATTAAACAACAATGGAGACATCACACACCCCTGCCGCAAACCTATATTCACTGAGAACCAATCACTTTCCTCTCTTCCTACACGTACACATGCCTTACATCCTCGATAAAAACTTTTCACTGCTTCTAACAACTTTCCTCCCACACCATATATTCTTAATACCTTCCACAAAGCATCTCTATCAACTCTATCATATGCCTTCTCCAGATCCATAAATGCTACATACAAATCCGTATATATATATATATATATATATATATATATATATATATATATATATATATATATATATATATATATACGAGACCAGGTTATAGTGATGGGTGATTTGAATGCAAAGGTGAGTAATGTGGCAGTTGAGGGAATAATTGGTATACATGGGGTGTTCAGTGTTGTAAATGGAAATGGTGAAGAGCTTGTAGATTTATGTGCTGAAAAAGGACTGATGATTGGGAATACCTGGTTTAAAAAGCGAGATATACATAAGTATACTTATGTAAGTAGGAGAGATGGCCAGAGAGCGTTATTGGATTACGTGTTAATTGACAGGCGTGCGAAAGAGAGACTTTTGGATGTTAATGTGCTGAGAGGTGCAACTGGAGGGATGTCTGATCATTATCTTGTGGAGGCTAAGGTGAAGATTTGTATGGGTTTTCAGAAAAGAAGAGTGAATGTTGGGGTGAAGAGGGTGGTGAGAGTAAGTGAGCTTGAGAAGGAGACCTGTGTGAGGAAGTACCAGGAGACACTGAGTACAGAATGGAAAAAGGTGAGAACAATGGAAGCAAGGGGAGTGGGGGAGGAATGGGATGTATTTAGGGAATCAGTGATGGATTGCACAAAAGATGCTTGTGGCATGAGAAGAGTGGGAGGTGGGTTGATTAGAAAGGGTAGTGAGTGGTGGGATGAAGAAGTAAGAGTATTAGTGAAAGAGAAGAGAGAGGCATTTGGACGATTTTTGCAGGGAAAAAATGCAATTGAGTGGGAGATGTATAAAAGAAAGAGACAGGAGGTCAAGAGAAAGGTGCAAGAGGTGAAAAAAAGGGCAAATGAGAGTTGGGGTGAGAGAGTATCATTAAACTTTAGGGAGAATAAAAAGATGTTCTGGAAGGAGGTAAATAAAGTGCGTAAGACAAGGGAGCAAATGGGAACTTCAGTGAAGGGCGCAAATGGGGAGGTGATAACAAGTAGTGGTGATGTGAGAAGGAGATGGAGTGAGTATTTTGAAGGTTTGTTGAATGTGTTTGATGATAGAGTGGCAGATATAGGGTGTTTTGGTCGAGGTGGTGTGCAAAGTGAGAGGGTTAGGGAAAATGATTTGGTAAACAGAGAAGAGGTAGTGAAAGCTTTGTGGAAGATGAAAGCCGGCAAGGCAGCAGGTTTGGATGGTATTGCAGTGGAATTTATTAAAAAAGGGGGTGACTGTATTGTTGACTGGTTAGTAAGGTTATTTAATGTATGTATGACTCATGGTGAGGTGCCTGAGGATTGGCGGAATGCGTGCATAGTGCCATTGTACAAAGGCAAAGGGGATAAGAGTGAGTGCTCAAATTACAGAGGTATAAGTTTGTTGAGTATTCCTGGTAAATTATATGGGAGGGTATTGATTGAGAGGGTGAAGGCATGTACAGAGCATCAGATTGGGGAAGAGCAGTGTGGTTTCAGAAGTGGTAGAGGATGTGTGGATCAGGTGTTTGCTTTGAAGAATGTATGTGAGAAATACTTAGAAAAGCAAATGGATTTGTATGTAGCATTTATGGATCTGGAGAAGGCATATGATAGAGTTGATAGAGATGCTCTGTGGAAGGTATTAAGAATATATGTGGGAGGAAAGTTGTTAGAAGCAGTGAAAAGTTTTTATCGAGGATGTAAGGCATGTGTACGTGTAGGAAGAGAGTAAAGTGATTGGTTCTCAGTGAATGTAGGTTTGCAGCAGGGGTGTGTGATGTCTCCATGGTTGTTTAATTTGTTTATGGATGGGGTTGTTAGGGAGGTGAATGCAAGAGTTTTGGAAAGCGGGGCAAGTATGAAGTCTGTTGTGGATGAGAGAGCTTGGGAAGTGAGTCAGTTGTTGTTCGCTGATGATACAGCGCTGGTGGCTGATTCATGTGAGAAACTGCAGAAGCTGGTGACTGAGTTTGGTAAAGTGTGTGAAAGAAGAAAGTTAAGAGTAAATGTGAATAAGAGCAAGGTTATTAGGTACAGTAGGGTTGAGGGTCAAGTCAATTGGGAGGTGAGTTTGAATGGAGAAAAACTGGAGGAAGTAAAGTGTCTTAGATATCTGGGAGTGGATCTGGCAGCGGATGGAACCATGGAAGCGGAGGTGGATCATAGGGTGGGGGAGGGGGCGAAAATCCTGGGGGCCTTGAAGAATGTGTGGAAGTCGAGAACATTATCTCGGAAAGCAAAAATGGGTATGTTTGAAGGAATAGTGGTTCCAACAATGTTGTATGGTTGCGAGGCGTGGGCTATGGATAGAGTTGTGCGCAGGAGGATGGATGTGCTGGAAATGAGATGTTTGAGGACAATGTGTGGTGTGAGGTGGTTTGATCGAGTGAGTAACGTAAGGGTAAGAGAGATGTGTGGAAATAAAAAGAGCGTGGTTGAGAGAGCAGAAGAGGGTGTTTTGAAGTGGTTTGGGCACATGGAGAGAATGAGTGAGGAAAGATTGACCAAGAGGATATATGTGTCGGAGGTGGAGGGAACAAGGAGAAGAGGGAGACCAAATTGGAGGTGGAAAGATGGAGTGAAAAAGATTTTGTGTGATCGGGGCCTGAACATGCAGGAGGGTGAAAGGACGGCAAGGAATAGAGTGAATTGGAGCGATGTGGTATACCGGGGTTGACGTGCTGTCAGTGGATTGAAGCAGGGCATGTGAAGCGTCTGGGGTAAACCATGGAAAGCTGTGTAGGTATGTATATTTGCGTGTGTGGATGTATGTATATACATGTGTATGGGGGGGGGTTGGGCCATTTCTTTCGTCTGTTTCCTTGCGCTACCTCGCAAACGCGGGAGACAGCGACAAAGTATAATAAATAAATAAATATAGGGGATAGGGGAGAAAGAATACTTCCCACGTATTCTCTGCGTGTCGTAAAAGGCGACTAAAAGGGAAGGGAGCGGGGGGTTGGAAATCCTCCCCTCTCATTTTTTGATTTTCCAAAGGAAGGAACAGAGAAGGGGGCCAAGTGGGGATTTCCCTCAAAGGCTCAGTCTTCTGTTCCTAAAGCTACCTCGCTAATGCGGGAAATGGCGAATAGTATGAAAAGAAAAAAAAGAGTATCATTAAATTTTAGGGAGAATAAAAAGATGTTCTGGAAGGAGGTAAATAAAGTGCGTAAGACAAGGGAGCAAATGGGAACTTCAGTGAAGGGCGCAAATGGGGAGGTGATAACAAGTAGTGGTGATGTGAGAAGGAGATGGAGTGAGTATTTTGAAGGTTTGTTGAATGTGTTTGATGATAGAGTGGCAGATATAGGGTGTTTTGGTCGAGGTGGTGTGCAAGGTGAGAGGGTTAGGGAAAATGATTTGGTAAACAGAGAAGAGGTAGTGAAAGCTTTGCGGAAGATGAAAGCCGGCAAGGCAGCAGGTTTGGATGGTATTGCAGTGGAATTTATCAAAAAAGGGGGTGACTGTATTGTTGACTGGTTGGTAAGGTTATTTAATGTATGTATGACTCATGGTGAGGTGCCTGAGGATTGGCGGAATGCGTGCATAGTGCCATTGTACAAAGGCAAAGGGGATAAGAGTGAGTGCTCAAATTACAGAGGTATAAGTTTGTTGAGTATTCCTGGTAAATTATATGGGAGGGTATTGATTGAGAGGGTGAAGGCATGTATAGAGCATCAGATTGGGGAAGAGCAGTGTGGTTTCAGAAGTGGTAGAGGATGTGTGGATCAGGTGTTTGCTTTGAAAAATGTATGTGAGAAATACTTAGAAAAGCAAATGGATTTGTATGTAGCATTTATGGATCTGGAGAAGGCATATGATAGAGTTGATAGAGATGCTCTGTGGAAGGTATTAAGAATATGTGGTGTGGGAGGAAAGTTGTTAGAAGCAGTGAAAAGTTTTTATCGAGGATGTAAGGCATGTGTACGTGTAGGAAGAGAGGAAAGTGATTGGTTCTCAGTGAATGTAGGTTTGCGGCAGGGGTGTGTGATGTCTCCATGGTTGTTTGATTTGTTTATGGATGGGGTTGTTAGGGAGGTAAATGCAAGAGTTTTGGAAAGAGGGGCAAGTATGAAGTCTGTTGGGGATGAGAGAGCTTGGGAAGTGAGTCAGTTGTTGTTCGCTGATGATACAGCGCTGGTGGCTGATTCATGTGAGAAACTGCAGAAGCTGGTGACTGAGTTTGGAAAAGTGTGTGGAAGAAGAAAGTTAAGAGTAAATGTGAATAAGAGCAAGGTTATTAGGTACAGTAGGGTTGAGGGTCAAGTCAATTGGGAGGTGAGTTTGAATGGAGAAAAACTGGAGGAAGTGAAGTGTTTTAGATATCTGGGAGTGGATCTGGCAGCGGATGGAACCATGGAAGCGGAGGTGGATCATAGGGTGGGGGAGGGGGCGAAAATCCTGGGGGCCTTGAAGAATGTGTGGAAGTCGAGAACATTATCTCGGAAAGCAAAAATGGGTATGTTTGAAGGAATAGTGGTTCCAACAATGTTGTATGGTTGCGAGGCGTGGGCTATGGATAGAGTTGTGCGCAGGAGGATGGATGTGCTGGAAATGAGATGTTTGAGGACAATGTGTGGTGTGGGGTGGTTTGATCGAGTGAGTAACGTAAGGGTAAGAGAGATGTGTGGAAATAAAAAGAGCGTGGTTGAGAGAGCAGAAGAGGGTGTTTTGAAGTGGTTTGGGCACATGGAGAGAATGAGTGAGGAAAGATTGACCAAGAGGATATATGTGTCGGAGGTGGAGGGAACAAGGAGAAGAGGGAGACCAAATTGGAGGTGGAAAGATGGAGTGAAAAAGATTTTGTGTGATCGGGGCCTGAACATGCAGGAGGGTGAAAGGACGGCAAGGAATAGAGTGAATTGGAGCGATGTGGTATACCGGGGTTGACGTGCTGTCAGTGGATTGAAGCAGGGCATGTGAAGCGTCTGGGGTAAACCATGGAAAGCTGTGTAGGTATGTATATTTGCGTGTGTGGACGTATGTATATACATGTGTATGGGGGGGGGGGGGGGGTTGGGCCATTTCTTTCGTCTGTTTCCTTGCGCTACCTCGCAAACGCGGGAGACAGCGACAAAGTATAATAAATAAATAAATATAGGGGATAGGGGAGAAAGAATACTTCCCACGTATTCTCTGCGTGTCGTAAAAGGCGACTAAAAGGGAAGGGAGCGGGGGGTTGGAAATCCTCCCCTCTCATTTTTTGATTTTCCAAAGGAAGGAACAGAGAAGGGGGCCAAGTGGGGATTTCCCTCAAAGGCTCAGTCTTCTGTTCCTAAAGCTACCTCGCTAATGCGGGAAATGGCGAATAGTATGAAAAGAAAAAAAAGAGTATCATTAAATTTAGGGAGAATAAAAAGATGTTCTCGAAGGAGGTAAATAAAGTGCGTAAGACAAGGGAGCAAATGGGAACTTCAGTGAAGGGCGCAAATGGGGAGGTGATAACAAGTAGTGGTGATGTGAGAAGAGATGGAGTGAGTATTTTGAAGGTTTGTTGAATGTGTTTGATGATAGAGTGGCAGATATAGGGTGTTTTGGTCGAGGTGGTGTGCAAGGTGAGAGGGTTAGGGAAAATGATTTGGTAAACAGAGAAGAGGTAGTGAAAGCTTTGCGGAAGATGAAAGCCGGCAAGGCAGCAGGTTTGGATGGTATTGCAGTGGAATTTATCAAAAAAGGGGGTGACTGTATTGTTGACTGGTTGGTAAGGTTATTTAATGTATGTATGACTCATGGTGAGGTGCCTGAGGATTGGCGGAATGCGTGCATAGTGCCATTGTACAAAGGCAAAGGGGATAAGAGTGAGTGCTCAAATTACAGAGGTATAAGTTTGTTGAGTATTCCTGGTAAATTATATGGGAGGGTATTGATTGAGAGGGTGAAGGCATGTACAGAGCATCAGATTGGGGAAGAGCAGTGTGGTTTCAGAAGTGGTAGAGGATGTGTGGATCAGGTGTTTGCTTTGAAAATGTATGTGAGAAATACTTAGAAAAGCAAATGGATTTGTATGTAGCATTTATGGATCTGGAGAAGGCATATGATAGAGTTGATAGAGATGCTCTGTGGAAGGTATTAAGAATATATGGTGTGGGAGGAAAGTTGTTAGAAGCAGTGAAAAGTTTTTATCGAGGATGTAAGGCATGTGTACGTGTAGGAAGAGAGGAAAGTGATTGGTTCTCAGTAAATGTAGGTTTGCGGCAAGGGTGTGTGATGTCTCCATGGTTGTTTGATTTGTTTATGGATGGGGTTGTTAGGGAGGTAAATGCAAGAGTTTTGGAAAGAGGGGCAAGTATGAAGTCTGTTGGGGATGAGAGAGCTTGGGAAGTGAGTCAGTTGTTGTTCGCTGATGATACAGCGCTGGTGGCTGATTCATGTGAGAAACTGCAGAAGCTGGTGACTGAGTTTGGAAAAGTGTGTGGAAGAAGAAAGTTAAGAGTAAATGTGAATAAGAGCAAGGTTATTAGGTACAGTAGGGTTGAGGGTCAAGTCAATTGGGAGGTGAGTTTGAATGGAGAAAAACTGGAGGAAGTGAAGTGTTTTAGATATCTGGGAGTGGATCTGGCAGCGGATGGAACCATGGAAGCGGAGGTGGATCATAGGGTGGGGGAGGGGGCGAAAATCCTGGGGGCCTTGAAGAATGTGTGGAAGTCGAGAACATTATCTCGGAAAGCAAAAATGGGTATGTTTGAAGGAATAGTGGTTCCAACAATGTTGTATGGTTGCGAGGCGTGGGCTATGGATAGAGTTGTGCGCAGGAGGATGGATGTGCTGGAAATGAGATGTTTGAGGACAATGTGTGGTGTGAGGTGGTTTGATCGAGTGAGTAATGTAAGGGTAAGAGAGATGTGTGGAAATAAAAAGAGCGTGGTTGAGAGAGCAGAAGAGGGTGTTTTGAAGTGGTTTGGGCACATGGAGAGAATGAGTGAGGAAAGATTGACCAAGAGGATATATGTGTCGGAGGTGGAGGGAACGAGGAGAAGAGGGAGACCAAATTGGAGGTGGAAAGATGGAGCGAAAAAGATTTTGTGTGATCGGGGCCTGAACATGCAGGAGGGTGAAAGGAGGGCAAGGAATAGAGTGAATTGGAGCGATGTGGTATACCGGGGTTGACGTGCTGTCAGTGGATTGAATCAAGGCATGTGAAGCGTCTGGGGTAAACCATGGAAAGCTGTGTAGGTGTGTATATTTGCGTGTGTGGACGTATGTATATACATGTGTATGGGGTGGGGTTGGGCCATTTCTTTCGTCTGTTTCCTTGCGCTACCTCGCAAACGCGGGAGACAGCGACAAAGTATAATAATAATAATAATAATTTTTTATTATACTTTGTCGCTGTCTCCCGCATTTGCGAGGTAGCGCAAGGAAACAGACGAAAGAAATGGCCCAACCCCACCCCATACACATGTATATACATACGTCCACACACGCAAATATACACACCTACACAGCTTTCCATGGTTTACCCCAGACGCTTCACATGCCTTGATTCAATCCACTGACAGCACGTCAACCCCGGTATACCACATCGCTCCAATTCACTCTATTCCTTGCCCTCCTTTCACCCTCCTGCATGTTCAGGCCCCGATCACACAAAATCTTTTTCACTCCATCTTTCCACCTCCAATTTGGTCTCCCTCTTCTCCTCGTTCCCTCCACCTCCGACACATATATCCTCTTGGTCAATCTTTCCTCACTCATTCTCTCCATGTGCCCAAACCACTTCAAAACACCCTCTTCTGCTCTCTCAACCACGCTCTTTTTATTTCCACACATCTCTCTTACCCTTACATTACTCACTCGATCAAACCACCTCACACCACACATTGTCCTCAAACATCTCATTTCCAGCACATCCATCCTCCTGCGCACTACTCTATCCATAGCCCACGCCTCGCAACAATACAACATTGTTGGAACCACTATTCTTTCAAACATACCCATTTTTGCTTCCGAGATAACGTTCTCGACTTCCACACATTCTTCAAGGCTCCCAGGATTTTCGCCCCCTCCCCCACCCTATGATTCACTTCCACTTCCATGGTTCCATCCGCTGCCAGATCCACTCCCAGATATCTAAAACACTTCACTTCCTCCAGCTTTTCTCCATTCAAACTTACATCCCAGTTGACTTGACACTCAACCCTACTGTACCTACTAACTTTGCTCTTATTCACATTTACTCAACTTTCTTCTTTCACACACTTTACCAAACTCAGTCACCAGCTTCTGCTGTTTCTCGCATGAATCAGCCACCAGTGCTGTATCATCAGAGAACAACAACTGACTCACTTCCCAAGCTCTCTCATCCACAAGACTTCATACTTGCCCCTCTTTCCAAAACTCTTGCATTCACCTCCCTAACAATCCCATCCATAAACAAATTAAACAACCATGGAGATATCACACACCCCTACCACAAACCTACATTCACTGAGAACCAATCACTTTCCTCTCTTCCTACACGTACACATGCCTTACATCCTCGATAAAAACTTTTCACTGCTTCTAACAACTTGCCTCCCACACCATATATTCTTAATACCTTCCACAGAACATCTCTATCAAATGCCTTCTCCAGATCCATAAATGCTACACACAAATCCATTTGCTTTTCTAAGTATTTCTCACATACATTCTTCAAAGCAAACACCTGATCCACACATCCTCTACCACTTCTGAAACCACACTGCTCTTCCTCAATCTGATGCTCTATACATGCCTTCTCTACCACTTCTGAAACCACACTGCTCTTCCCCAATCTGATGCTCTGTACATGCCTTCACCCTCTCAATCAATACCCTCCCATATAATTTACCAGGAATACTCAACAAACTTATACCTCTGTAATTTGAGCACTCACTCTTATCCCCTTTGCCTTTGTACAATGGCACTATGCACGCATTCCGCCAATCCTCAGGCACCTCACCATGAGTCATACATACATTAAATAACCTTACCAACCAGTCAACAATACAGTCACCCCCTTTTTTAATTAATTCCACTGAAATACCATCCAAACCTGCTGCCTTGCCGGCTTTCATCTTACCCAAAGCTTTTACTACCTCTTCTCTGCTTACCAAATCATTTTCCCTAACCCTCTCACTTTCCACACAACCTCGACCAAAACACCCTATATCTGCCACTCTATCATCGAACACATTCAACAAACCTTCAAAATACTCACTCCATCTCCTTCTCACATCACCACTACTTGTTATCACCTCCCCATTAGCCCCCTTCACTGAAGTTTCCATTTGCTCCCTTGTCTTATGCACTTTATTTACCTCCTTCCAGAACAACTTTTTATTCTCCCTAAAATTCAATGATACTCTCTCACCCCAACTCTCATTTGCCCTCTTCTTCATCTTTTGCACCTTTCTCTTGACCTCCTGCCTCTTTCTTTTATACATCTCCCACTCATTTGCATTTTTTCCCTGCAAAAATCGTCCAAATGCCTCTCTCTTCTCTTTCACTAATAATCTTACTTCTTCATCCCACCACTCACTACCCTTTCTAATCAACCCACCTCCCACACTTCTCATGCCACAAGCATCTTTTGCGCAAGCCATCACTGATTCCCTAAATACATCCCATTCCTCCCCCACTCCCCTTACCTCCTTTGTTCTCACCTTTTTCCATTCTGTACTCAGTCTCTCCTGGTACTTCCTCACACAAGTCTCCTTCCCAAGCTCACTTACTCTCACCACCCTCTTTACCCCAATATTCCCTCTTCTTTTCTGAAAACCCCTACAAATCTTCACCTTCGCCTCCACAAGATAATGATCAGACATCCCTCCAGTTGCACCTCTCAGCACATTAACATCCAAAAATCTCTCTTTCGTGCGCCTGTCAATCAACACATAATCCAATAACGCTCTCTGGCCATCTCTCCTATTTACATATGTATACTTATGTATATCTCGCTTTTTAAACCAGGTATTCCCAATCATCAGTCCTTTTTCAGCACATAAATCTACAAGCTCTTCACCATTTCCATTTACAACGCTGAACACCCCATGTATACCAATTATTCCCTCAACTGCCACATTACTCACCTTTGCATTCAAATCACCCATCAGTATAACCCGGTCTTGTGCATCAAAACCACTAACACACTCATTCAGCTGCTCCTAAAACACTTGCCTCTCATGATCTTTCTTCTCATGCCCAGGTGCATATGCACCAACAATCACCCATCTCTCTCCATCCACTATCAGTTTTACCCATATTAATCTAGAATGTACTTTCTTACATTCTATCACATACTCCCACAACTCCTGTTTCAGGAGTACTGCTACTCCTTCCCTTGCTCTTGTCCTCTCACTAACCCCTGACTCTACTCCCAAGACATTCCCAAACCACTCTTCCCCTTTACCCTTTAGCTTCGTTTCACTCAGAGCCATAACATCCAGGTTCCTTTCCTCAAACATACTACCTATCTTTCCTTAGAAGAATGTATGTGAGAAATACTTGGAAAAACAAATGGATTTGTATGTAGCATTTATGGTTCTGGAGACGGCATATGATAGAGTTGAAAGAGATGCTCTGCGGAAGGTATTAAGAGTATATAGTATGGGAGGTAAGTTGCTAGAAGCATTAAAAAGCTTTTATCCAGAATGTAAGGCATGTGTACGAGTAGGAAGAGAGGAAAGTGATTGGTTCCCAGTGAATGTCAGTTTGCAGCAGGAGTGCATGACGTCTCCATGGGTATTTAATTTGTTTATGGATGGGGTTGATAGGGAGGTGAAAGGAAGGGATGTACAACGCATCAGATTGGGGAAGAGCAGCGTGGTTTATGAAGTGGTAGAGGATGTGTGGATCAGTTTTGGAGAGAGGGCCAAATATGGTTTGTTGTGGATGAGAGGACATGGAAAGTGAGTCATTTGTTGTTCGCTGATGATACAGCGCTGGTGGCTGATTCGGGTGAGAATCTACAGAAGTTGGTGACTGAGTTAAAGTATGTGAAAGAAGAAGGCTGAGAGTAAATGTGAATAAGAGCTAGGTTATTAAGTTCAGTAGAGGTGAGGGGCAAGTTAACTGGGAGGTAAGTTTGAATAGAGAAAAAGTGTTGAAGTAAGTGTTTTAGATATCTGGGAGCAGATTTAGCAGCGGATGGAACCATGGAAGCAGAAAAGAGTCACAGGGAGGTAGGGGGGTGAAGGTTCTGGAAGCGTTGAAGAATGTGTGGAAGGAGAGAACATTATCTTGAAAAACAAAAATGGGTATGTTTGAAGGAACAGTGGTTCCAACAATGTTATATGGTTGCGAAGCATGGGTTATAGATAGGTTTGTGCGGAGGAGGAAGGACGTGTTGGAAATGAAGTGTTTGAGGACAATGTGTGGTGTGGTTTTGATCGAGTAAGTAATGAAATGGTAAGAGAGATGGATGGTAATAAAAAGATTGTGGTTGAGAGAGCAGAAGAAGGTGTATTGATATGGTTTGGTCACATGGAGAGAATCAACGAGGAAAGATTGACAAAGAGGATATATGTGTCAGATGTGGAGAAAACAAGAAGTGGGAGACCAAACTGGAGGTGAAAGGATGGAGTGAAAAAATTTTGAGCGACTGGGGCCTGCACATACAGGATGGTGAAAGGCGTGCAAGTAATAGAGTGAATTGGAACAATGTGGTATACTGGGGTTGACGTGCTGTCAATGGATTGAACCAGGGCATGCGAAGCGTCTGGGGTAAACCATGGAAAGTGATGTGTGGCCTGGATGTGGGACGGGAGCTGTGGTTTTGGTGCATTACACACGACAGCTAGAGACTGAGTGTGAACAAATGTGCCACTTCATGTGTGGTGGGGTGGCGATGGGAATGGATGAAGGCAGCAAGTATCAGTATGTACATGTGTATATATGTCTATGTCTGTGTATGTATATGTATGTATACATTGAAATGTTCATTTATGTATATGTGCGTGTGGGGCATTTTATGTATATATGTGTATGTGGGCAGGCTGGGCCATTCTTTTGTCTGTTTCCTTGCACTGCCTCGCTAACGTGGGAGACAGCGACTAAGTATAATAAAAAAATAATAGATATCAAGCTGATAGGTCGATAATTTGAAGCAATGGATCTATCCCCTTTCCTAAAAATGGGAATGACATTTGCTATCCTCCATTGCTTAGGAACTATGTCTGATTCCAGAGTCTGTTTAAACACATTTAAAAGTGCAACACTTACTTCCTCCTTGTATTCTTTAAGAACCTCATATAAATACCATTTGGTCCAGGGCTCTTGTTTACTTTTAGTTGTTCTATGTTTCAATATATTAAATTCATCTATCTTTATACTGCATAGCCCCCCTCCCATAAATTTGCTCTGGAGCTAGAATGTTTGTATTCTCCTCCTGCATAAAGACTAATATAAAGTGAGTTTAAAACTTCACGCATTTCAATCTCACATCGATTAATCTACTAGAATGCAATTTGATAGGTCCAATTTTCTCCCTAACCTTCGTTCTGTACATCTGAAAAAAAATCTCTCAGCACTCTGGTTTTCAATTTGTTAGCTATCTTAATTTTGTAATTTCTCTTAGCCTTCCTGATCTCTGAATTTACCATTCTCTTAATTTGCATTAGCTGATTAGTAAACTGGGTTTCCCCCATTCTACTTTGTTATACAAGCCCTTCTTCCATATAAGGTGTTTTACTCTATCATTTAGCTATTTCGGATTATCACTTCGTCCTGTATTGCCTATTTGGAATATTCAATTCACATTGTGATCTCTTAGTTCAAAAGGTATTATCTATTTCTCAATTTTTCCAGTTATTCTCATCTTCTACATTCTACATGCTATGATACCATGGTCTGCATAACACTTTTTTATGCAAGATTTGTAGCAAGACGTTCTATGAAATTTGGAATGAAGCAGCGGTACAGGTACCTCACGCCGAAGTACAGCGGGAACGGCAAGAAAGAAGAGGGAATGGTTTAATATAAAAAAGAAAAACGATATATACAAAGCTTCGAGAGGTGCAATGGCAAAAATATAGATGACACTCCAGCCAGCCAACTTTTGCAAGGCATGAGAGAGCATGAAATGTGTAGAGTCGGGTAAAAAAAAAAAAAAAAAAGGGAGGAAAAAGAAAACTTTGAAAAGAATAGACTGGACAAGGCAGGAAAATTTCAAAACTTCTTAAATCCATCATGAGCCAGTTATCAGTTTAGTAGTAGTTAATCAGACAAAGGGAATCACAATGAAAAGCTGTAGGGGACAAAGTAAGAATGAGTAAGGAACAGAATAAAAAGTTCAAAAGTATTTTCACAGTGGAGGACACCATAGCCCCAACACTAGTGAGATGCAGTGGGGAGGTATTGGAAATCATTTTGATGCTAGAAAAGATATTTACAGAATATTAAAAGGATTTGACCAATACAGGGTACTTGGTTGAGATGAAACTTCATTACAAGTGCTAAAGATGTGTGCAGATAAGCTAATTAAACCACTCAAATTACTGTAGAAGATGACACTGGAGAGAGGGAAAGGGCTAAGGAAAAGTGCAAATGCCATAAATACAAATAAGAAAGGAGACCAGGAACAGGTGCTGAACTACTGATTGGGCTCACTGACGAATGTGCTGTGTAAGGATCTGGAAAAGATTAATAGAGTGCAAGTGAGTGACTTTCTACAGAAAAAAAAATGCCAAAGTGATGGAGAGCATGTGTAACAACCCTACAAAAGGGAAAGCTAACTGGGCTGTGTATCTGTAAAGCAAGAGAGGCTGATTAAGAAGCATGATCACGAAGCAAGAATATGAGGGACCTCATATTATGGACATATTAACTTAGTGGGAATGAAAAAGAGCAAACATCATACCTGTATGTATATGAAAGGAGACCGGGAACATGCACAGAACCACTGACCAATCTCACTAACAAGTGTTGTTGTATAAGGTTCTGTTTAAGATTACTGGAAAGGAAGTGGATGACTATAAACAGAAAAGAAATTTCAAAAGAGAGAGCAACATGTTTTTGAGGAAATGAGGTCATGTATATTCACTTTTACAAGAAAGTGAGCTCAGTCCAGAACAAAAGGGAAGGCTGGGCTGGGCTCCCAGAAAGCAATTGATACTATAAAGCATGGGAGGTTAGGAAACTGCCTCACCTGGCACAATTAAGGGGAAAACTCCCTTAATGGATAAAAGATTTTCTCAGTTGGACAGAAAAAAGAACGCATGTTAGATAAGCCTTTCCAAAACAGACTGAGGTGGTCTGTGGAATGCCAGAGGGTTTGGTTCTGGCACCATAACTCTTCATAATCTGTTAATGACTAGCCTCAATGGATGAAATCCTTTCTGGATATGATTGCAAATGACACAAAATAATGACGGAAGTGAAAAGTGAAGATGATTCAATCAGCTCACAAGGCAACCTAAAGACTCCAAAGCTGGCGTGAAGTATTTGAAACTAAACTCAAGCAAATGTAATGAGGATGGTACAAAGGATAAGAAGATCCAATATGAATATTAACAGGCAAGATATAAGCTTTAGGAATCTATATGTGATGACTTGGGAGTTGACACTATCCCTAACCTGCTGCCACAGTCCCATATCAAGAGAATAGTTAGGAAACCAAACTGTCTGCTGGCAAATATTAGAATAGCTTTCAACTACATGAAGTAGAATCATTTAGCATGCACTTCACATACTGTAAGACCAAAATCAAAAAAGCTTATCAAGTTTGGTCATGCACCTGAGGAAGCACAATGAGCTCGTTAAGAAGGTCCAAAGGAGGGAAACAAAGATGGTACCTATCTGAATTAAGAGTTGCAGGGACAGGTTAAGAGCTTTAAACCTATCAACCTTTGGAGAGATAAAAGTGACCTACCACAATCTTTAATGCTTATAAAGATATACAGAAAAAGGGGACATTGGATTATCTTCAGGAGATATGGGGATAAAGCAACCACAGGGTATAACATAACATGCAAAATACTTGTTTATAAGGATGTAATGAAATACATTTACGGTACATAAATGCAATGCCTGAAGACATGGTTAACAGACAGCATACATACATTAAGGAAGCTGTATTACAGGAGAAAATGTGCAAGTGACTGGGCCCCATGAATGGAGAAATCCTTCCCTATACACTATAAAACAGGTAATCACAAATAGACAGTTACATCATGTACTCCGACAAGAATATACATCTTGACTACTATGAAGGTTAGTTCGGGGTGTCATATGTCGCATACAATTTTTCTACTACCAAGGTTTACATATAAAATAACAGGTTTAGAGGCACCACATGCATGGATTCTTTACATCGAGTAAAACACGACCTCTGAAGGACAATTTATTTTTTTCCCGTAAAATTAGATTTTCGGCCATGCACGTGGGAGACAAGGTATTGGATTAACGAAATCACATGTAGTCATCTAAGATGCAAAACGAAGGTCACAAATCCTTCAACAATACATGAAAAACAATCTCAACCAAACTCAACCTAAAATTCGCTGATGTTCGAAACGTACTAATAATGTAAACCAATATTAGTAGAATCATAACTAACAAATTTCCAACTGATAACATGTACTAACCTGAGTCAACTTATGATTTCCGGAATGTATAAGGATCAGCCATTTCAGGTGCCACATTACACCATATATATCTAATGGCAATTCCCGTCAACTTCTAACCTCTGACAAGTTACTGACATCACGCTAGTGACAAATCTGTATAAGAAAAAGTGACACTAGGTTATCCAAGTCCTTGTTATTGAGAAAACAACAATCCGGTCTTACCTTCTCACATAATGTTTTCACTTGATTCTCAGCCAACTGTTTACACTCCATCAGCTGGTCAATCCACTGATCTAATTCTTTCATTTGTGTTTTATCATCCATTTTGATATATTTCAAGGTTGCTGGTGATATTAATAAAGCAACCACACTTCTATATGGTTAAAGTTAGTATCAGTAGATAGAGCATGAAGACACTAGATGCTGTCTGACTGGCCTGACAATATGGCCGCTGACTACCGCCCAACATGACGTCATCCACACATTACCAAATACCATATATTAATCTCGTAAATATAAAATATTTCACCTTGAATCACCATTCTAATGGACCTCTTGCTATGTACACTTTTTTATAAACGAAATAATGGTCTATAGAAATCTTTTTTTTTAATAAAGAGAAGAAAAATGTGATAATTATCGTGCGTAGCAGAAGGTGGAGAGGTGTGTGAGGCTAGAGGCAAATCATTTTTCAATTTAACATATATATCAAACTGCCATAACACGAACTCAAGTGTCTCCATACATTTATGTATCATGGTTTTGCACGAATTAATTTGCATATATAATGTATCATGGAAAATACCTACCCTGTAAAAGTTTAAGTTAACAAAACACCCGATAATCTTCAGAAGGAAATTCAGATTTATACAAATAAAACAATCATTATTCATCTGATATCAGAAAATTGTTTTCATATAAGGAGGATGAAAATTGACATGTGATCGTATTTATTAGATGAGAAGTAAGAGACAAATCCTAAAAAATCTTGGGCAAAAGATGTGGAACATAAGAGTAGAGTAGTAATGCCGTAGTACAATGTTGCTCCACTACCGTGTCCAGCCAGCCAGCTAGCTAGACATTATCATCACAATATCTACAACTATCCTTCATGGACACCACATGCTCAAAATACACTGCACCAGCTCAAAAGGACGTACAGGATTTTCGACCAAGACTCCTCGCAGAGGAGCTTTATATCCTACCCACATGCCAGGCAGGGTTCACATAAGCTGAGCAGCAAAACCCAAAAAGACAATCTTTGGTGAAGCTGTTTCAAAAACTAACATGGACACCCGCAGTAAGTCAGGTCTGGTCCATAATCAAGAAATTCACTGAAAAAACTGTACCAGTAAGCCAGTAACAATAACCTGTAGAAGACATACCTGTTGACCTGTCCTAAGACCATCCATAGCCAGAAGAATCTCAACCATAAATTACTTGACCAATGATCCTGACCATGTCATCCATTACAAACGTAGTAACGCCACTAACAAAAAGCAAATTGCCTCTCGCCTTGAATCCTGTAAAGGTTCCACACCAGAATCCAACGGAACAACTTTCCAGATTTAACATATCAATTAACCAGGCTAACTTGATTACGGTGTTAGTATTGTATAATGACATGTGGAGGTCTGCAATGTTTCCAAACTCATGATAGTTTGTGGGCGTCATGATCCTGAGCCTTCTGCACGCATTGCACATGTCACTTGGTGTCCACCCATTACAGTAAAGCCATGAGCACAACTCTCAAGATCAGTCTTTTGTAATGAAAGTATTCCATCATCAGTACTGCTGCTTCCGTAAACACTAAAGTACCCCCAATCATTCAATCAATATAAAGGATAAACACGTTTCTCACAAAAGATTTGAAATTGGTGTCTTGAGATAATGAAAGAACATACCACACAAGGAAATGTTCAGTACGTTATTAGCTTCAGAAGTGTTATTTGTTCATCCTTAGTGATCATCTCCGTAAACAGAGAATATTTACTGTCAACATTGCGTCATCTGGGACAATTGCACGAAGAAAATGCAGTGCACAAGACTAGGTTGTCTGCTACACTGGTAAGTTGGGAACCCAATTCCTGGACGTATCACAATGTCTCCATATCACGAGTCACACTGCACAAACTACCAGACATCACGAGTCACACAGCACAAACTACTAGACATCACGAGACACACGGCACAAACTACCAGACATCACGAGTCACATAGCACAAACTACCAGACATCACGAGACACACGGCACAAACTACCAGACATCACGAGTCACACAGCACAAACTACCAGACATCACGAGACACACGGCACAAACTACCAGACATCACGAGTCACACAGCACAAACTACCAGAAATCACGAGAGACACGGCACAAACTATCAGACATCACGAGTCACACAGCACAAACTACCAGACATCACGAGACATACGGCACAAACTACCAAACATCACGAATCACACAGCACAAACTACCACACATCACGAGTCACACGGCACAAACTACCAGACATCAAGAATCACAAGGCATAGACTACCAGAAATCACACTGCACAAACTACCAAACATCACGAATCACACGGCACAAAATACCAGACATCACGAGTCACACGGCACAAAATACCAGACATCACGAGTCACACGGCACAAACTACCAGACATCACGAGCCACACAGCACAAACTACCAGACATCACGAGTCACACAGCACAAACTACCAGACATCACGAGTCACACAGCACAAACTACCAGACATCACGAGTCACACAGCACTAACTACCAAACCTCACGAATCACACGGCACAAACTACCAGACATCACGAGTCACAGCACAAACTACCAGACATCACGAATCACACGGCACAAACTACCAGACATCACGAGTCACAGCACAAACTACCAAGCATCACGAGTCACACGGCACAAACTAGCAGACATCACGAGGTACACAGCACAAACTACCAGACATCACGAGTCACACGGCACAAACTACCAGACATCACGAGTCACTCAGCACAAACTACCAGACATCCCGAGTCACAGGGCACAAACTACCAGACATCACGAGTCACACAGCACTAACTACCAGACATCACGAGTCATACGGCACAAACTACCAGACATCCCGAGTCACAGCACAAACTACCAGACATCACGAGCCACACAGTACAAACTACCAGACATCACGAGTCACACGGCACAAAATACCAGACATCACAAGTCACAAGGCACAAACTACCAGACATCAAGAGTCACACGGCACAAACTACCAGACATCACGAGTCATACAGCACAAACTACCAGACATCAAGAGTCACACGGCACAAACTACCAGACATCACGAGTCATACAGCACAAACTACCAGACATCACGAGTCACACGGCACAAACTACCAAACATCACGAGTCACACGGCACAAAAAATTCCAGACATCACGAGTCACACGGCACAAACTACCAGACATCACGAGACACACTGCACAAACTACCAGACATCACGAGTCACACGGCACAAACTACCAGACATCAAGAATCACAAGGCATAGACTACCAGAAATCACGAATCACACTGCACAAACTACCAAACATCACGAATAACACAGCACAAACTACCAGGCATCACGAGACACACAGCACAAAATACCAGACATCATGAGTCACACGGCACAAACTACCAGACATCACGAGTCACACTGCAGAAACTATCAGACATCACGAGTCACACAACACAAACTACCAGACATCACGAGTCACACAGCACAAACTACCAGACATCACGAGTCACACAGCACAAACTACCAGACATCACGAGACACACAGCACAAACTACCAGACATCACGAGTCACACGGCACAAACTACCAGACATCACGAGACACACAGCACAAACTACCAGACATCACGAGTCACACAGCACAAACTACCAGACATCACGAGTCACACGGCACAAACTACCAGACATCACGAGTCACAGCACAAACTACCAGACATCACGAGTCACACGGCACAAACTACCAGACATCACGAGTCACAGCACAAACTACCAGACATCACGAGTCACACGGCACAAACTAACAGACATCACGAGGCACACAGCACAAACTACCAGACATCACGAGTCACACGGCACAAACTACCAGACATCACGAGTCACACAGCACAAACTACCAGACATCACGAGTCATACGGCACAAACTACCAGACATCACGAGTCACACTGCACAAACTACCAGACATCACGAGTCACAGCACAAACTACCAGACATCACGAGTCACACGGCACAAACTACCAGACATCACGAGTCACACAGCACAAACTACCAGACATCACAAGTCACAGCGCAAAGTACCAGACATCACGAGTCACAGCACAAACTACCAGACATCACGAGACGCACAATTCCCAGACATACGACAAGCACAAATACCAGACATCACGAGACACACAGCACAAACTACCAGACATCACGAGTCACACGGCACAAACTACCAGACATCTAAGCAATCTACATCACGGCACAAAACTACCAGACATCACGAGGTCACATACGCACGCACAAACTACCAACATCAAGAGTCACACCGCACACAATACGACATCACGAGTCACAGCACAAACTACACAGACATCAGAAAGTCACACGGCACAAACCCTACACACAACAAAATACCAACGAATCAACACGGCACAAATAAACATCAAGACTACCCAAACACGAGTCAACAGCACAAACTACCAGACATCACGAGACACACGCACAAACTACCAGAATCACGATTGCACACGGCACAAACTACCAGACATCACGAAAATCACAAATAGACACAGATCCACGAAACTACAGCTCAAGAATCACAAGCATAGACACCAGAAACACGAATCACCACGCACAAATACAACATCAGAATCACACAGCACAAACTACCAGACATCACGAGTCACACAGCACAAACTATCAGACATCACGAGTCACACAACAAACTACCAGACATCACGAGTCACACAGCACAAACTACCAGACATCACGAGTCACACGGCACAAACTACCAGACATCCCGAGTCACACAGCACAAACTACCTGACGTCACGAGTCACACAGCACACACTACCAAACATCACGAGTCGCAGCACAAACTACCAAGCATCACGAGTCACACGGTACAAACTACCAGACATCGCGAGTCACACAGCACAAACTACCAGACATCACGTGTCACACGGCACAAACTACCAGACATCACGAATCACACGGCACAAACTACCAGACATCACGAATCACACAGCACAAACTACCAGACATCACGAGTCACACGGCACAAACTACCATTTATCACGAGTCACACAGCACAAACTAACATACATCACGAGTCACACAGCACAAACTACCAGACAGGCACAAACTACCAGACATCACGAGTCACACGGCACAAACTACCAGACATCATGAATCACACAGCACAAACTACCAGACATCACGAGTCACACGGCACAAACTACCATTTATCACGAGTCACACAGCACAAACTAACATACATCACGAGTCACTCAGCAGAAACTACCAGACATCACGAATCACAAGGCATAGACTACCAGAAATCACGAGTCACACTGCACAAACTACCAGACATCACGAATCACACTGCACAAACTACCAGACATCACGAGTCACACAGCACAAACTACCAGACATCACGAGTCACAGCACAAACTACCAGACATCACGAATCACACGGTAAAAACTACCAGACATCATCAGTCACACAGTACAAATTACCAGACATCATGAGTCACGTAGCATGAACTGTCAAACATAACGAGTCACACCGCTTAAACAGCCAGACATCACGAGTCATACAGCATGAACTGCCAGAATCACAAGCCACATACCATAAACTGCTGAACATCGCGAATCACACAGCATAAATAGGCAGATATCACGAGTCACATAGCATGAATTGTTAGCTGGTTACTTGTGTATCCCGACCACTAGCTTGCTGCTTGTGTGCTCTCACCATTAGCTGGCTGCTTGTGTATCCTGACCACTAGCTGGCTCCTTGTGTGTCCTCACCACTAGCTGGCTCCTTGATTATCCTCACCAATAGCTGGCTGCTTGTGTCCTCACCACTAGCTGGTTCCTTGATTATCCTCACCACTAGCTGGCTGCTTGTGTGTCCTCACCACTAGCTGGCTGCTTGTGCTCTCACCCTTACCTGGCTCCTTGTGTGTCCTCACCACTAGCTGGTTCCTTGTGTGTCCTCACCACTAGCTGGTTCCTTGTGTATCCTCACCACTAGCTGGTTCCTTGTGTGCCCTCACCAATAGCTGGCTGCTTGTGTATCCTGACCACTAGCTGGCTGCTTGTGTGTCCTCACCACTAGCTGGCTCCTTGTGTGCCCTCACCACTAGCTGGCTGCTTGTGTATCCTCACCACTAGCTGGCTGCTTGTGTGTCCTCACCACTAGCTGTTTCCTTGTGTGCCCTCACCACTAGCTGGCTCCTTGTGTGCCCTCACCAATAGCTGGCTGCTTGTGTGTCCTCACCACTAGCTGGCTCCTTGTGTGCCCTCACCACTAGCTGGCTGCTTGTGTGTCCTCACCACTAGCTGGCTGCTTGTGTGTCCTCACCACTAGCCGGTTCCTTGTGTGCTCTCACCACTAGCTGACTGCTTGTGTATTCTGACCACTAGCTGGCTGCTTGTGTGTCCTCACCACTAGCTGGTTCCTTGTGTGCCCTCACCAATAGCTGGCTGCTTGTGTATTCTGACCACTAGCTGGCTGCTTGTGTGTCCTCACCACTAGCTGGCTCCTTGTGTGCCCTCACCAATAGCTGGCTGCTTGTGTATCCTGACCACTAGCTGGCTGCTTGTGTGTCCTCACCACTAGCTGGTTCCTTGATTATCCTTACCAGTAGCTGGCTGCTTGTGTGTCCTCACCACTAGCTGGTTCCTTGTGTGCTCTCACCACTAGCTGGCTGCTTGTGTATCCTGACCACTAGCTGGCTGCTTGTGTGTCCTCACCACTAGCTGGTTCCTTGATTATCCTCACCAGTAGCTGGCTGCTTGTGTGTCCTCACCACTAGCTGGCTCCTTGTGTGCCCTCACCAATAGCTGGCTGCTTGTGTATCCTGACCACTAGCTGGCTGCTTGTGTGTCCTCACCACTAGCTGGTTCCTTGATTATCCTTACCAGTAGCTGGCTGCTTGTGTGTCCTCACCACTAGCTGGTTCCTTGTGTGCTCTCACCACTAGCTGGCTGCTTGTGTATCCTGACCACTAACTGGCTGCTTGTGTGTCCTCACCACTAGCTGGTTCCTTGATTATCCTCACCAGTAGCTGGCTGCTTGTGTGTCCTCACCACTAGCTGGTTCCTTTTGTGTCCTCACCACTAGCTGGCTGCTTGTGTCCTCACCACTAGCTGGCTGCTTGTGCTCTCACCCCTAGCTGGTTCCTTGTGTGTCCTCACCACTAGCTGGCTGCTTGTGTGCCCTCACCACTAGCTGGCTCCTTGTGTGCCCTCACCACTAGCTGGCTGCTTGTGTGCCCTCACCACTAGCTGGCTGCTTGTGTGTCCTCACCACTAGCTAGCTCCTTGTGTGTCATCACCACTACCTGGTTCCTTGTGTGCCCTCACCAATAGCTGGCTGCTTGTGTGTCCTCACCACTAGCTGGCTGCTTGTATGTCCTCACCACTAGCTGGCTGCTTGTGTGCCCTCACCACTAGCTGGCTGCTTGTGTGCCCTCACCAGTAGATGGATGCTTCTGTGCCCTCATGACTAGCTGACTCCTTGTGTGCCATCACTATTGGCTGGATCCTTGTGTCACCTTACCATTAGATGGCTCATTGTGTGCCCTCACCACTAGTTGGCTCCTTGTTTGTCCTCACAAGTAGGTGGCTATTTGTGTGTCCTCACTGCTAGCTGGGTCCTTGTGTGCCCCCACCATTAGGTGGTTCCTTGTATGCCCCCACCATTAGGTGGTTCCTTGTGTGCCCCCACAATTAACTGGCTCCTTGTGTGACCTTACCACTAGCTCTCTCCTTGTGTGTCCTCACCATCAGCATGAAGAATACATAGATCTAGAGAGATGAAGTAGACCAAACAAGGTAAGATGTCGAAGGTCATCCATAGCAACTCTGAGTCACATAAAGAATTTAAAAGATCACATAAAAGGGAGAAGCTAAATCAAGTCAAAGTGTCATCCAAGTTAAAAAGTCAAGGTTTGCAAACTGCTCAGAAGTAAATTTTTGGAGGTTAATTAGACACTAAGACATTAAAGAAAATTCTTGATAATTTCTTTTGATAAAGTGTATGAGCTAATATACTATGGTATTGCAGAACATGTGGTGTTTATCAGCTCTGTAGACAAAAAGGATTGAGTAAAAAGATTAACTTGAAGAGGTACAAGTTGAGACAATAAAGGAAGTAAGTCCTGATGTTAATTTTACAGGGAAAATGAATGCTCAAGTCCATGATTTGTTAAGGAAGTAATTAGATGTCCGAACAGACATACCTACCACTCTAGGCAAGTGTGAAATTCATGTTACAGATTCAAAACCAATTAAAAGAAGGTCCTATCTTTTTCTTCACACAGTAAGAGAAGTAGGTAACAGAGAGGTTTTGGAGATGATGGAACTTGGCACTGCTGAACCATCAGCATCTACATGTGTATCACCTGTTGTTATCAAAAAAAAGGAGGATGATAATAACAGATTTTGGCATGACTTTACAATGTTAGATTCAGTATCTGTGCATACAGGTAAATCAAGACAAGAATTTTACAAAGATAGCTAATGCTAGACAGCCAATGACCAGGGAGGTATATTACCAGCACTTACTGCCTGGATATTGGGAGGGTTAGTGACACCTAATTAGTGAGCCAGCAATTTAAATGACAAAATTCATAAGGGACAGCCAAATGTTATTAAGTGGGAGGATGCTTTAAACTATATCATTTCAGATGTCAGTTATAAGACTACCAGATTTATCCACTCTATTCATACTTGTTGATGCTTCTAACAATGAGACTGAGGCTGTTTTGTCACAAGAACACAAGGGTGAGAAATTTTGAGTCACATATGCTTACAGAGTTACTAAAAGAATATGCTGTGGTAATGAAGAAAGAATATTTGGTAATAGTATGGGTGATTCAGAGGTTTGAGATATTTCTCTTTGGGAACAAATTTGTCACGAAAACCAATCATCTATTACTTACTTATATACAGAAATCTAAGGTAATGAATTTGTCACAGAAATCAATCATTTATCACTTATTTATATGCAAAACCTAAGGTAATGCATTTGTGACAGAAACCAATCATTTATTACTTATAGGCAATTATCAAAGGCATCTAAATGTAAAATCTTGACAATCTTAAGACAAGTCTCATGACTTATAGCATATCAGTTTAGGCTTGAAACAACTTTTTTTTTTTTTTTTTTTTTTTTTTTTTTTTTTTTTTTATACTTTGTCGCTGTCTCCCGCGTTTGCGAGGTAGCGCAAGGAAACAGACGAAAGAAATGGCCCAACCCCCCCCCCCCATACACATGTACATACACACGTCCACACACGCAAATATACATACCTACACAGCTTTCCATGGTTTACCCCAGACGCTTCACATGCCTTGCTTCAATCCACTGACAGCACGTCAACCCCTGTATACCACATGACTCCAATTCACTCTATTTCTTGCCCTCCTTTCACCCTCCTGCATGTTCAGGCCCCGATCACACAAAATCTTTTTCACTCCATCTTTCCACCTCCAATTTGGTCTCCCTCTTCTCCTCGTTCCCTCCACCTCCGACACATATATCCTCTTGGTCAATCTCTCCTCACTCATTCTCTCCATGTGCCCAAACCATTTCAAAACACCCTCTTCTGCTCTCTCAACCACGCTCTTTTTATTTCCACACATCTCTCTTACCCTTACGTTACTTACTCGATCAAACCACCTCACACCACACATTGTCCTCAAACATCTCATTTCCAGCACATCCATCCTCCTGCGCACATCTCTATCCATAGCCCTCGCCTCGCAACCATACAACATTGTTGGAACCACTATTCCCTCAAACATACCCATTTTTGCTTTCCGAGATAATGTTCTCGACTTCCACACATTTTTCAAGGCTCCCAAAATTTTCGCCCCCTCCCCCACCCTATGATCCACTTCCGCTTCCATGGTTCCATCCGCTGACAGATCCACTCCCAGATATCTAAAACACTTCACTTCCTCCAGTTTTTCTCCATTCAAACTCACCTCCCAATTGACTTGACCCTCACCCCTACTGTACCTAATAACCTTGCTCTTATTCACATTTACTCTCAACTTTCTTCTTCCACACACTTTACCAAACTCAGTCACCAGCTTCTGCAGTTTCTCACATGAATCAGCCACCAGCGCTGTATCATCAGCGAACAACAACTGACTCACTTCCCAAGCTCTCTCATCCCCAACAGACTTCATACTTGCCCCTCTTTCCAGGACTCTTGCATTTACCTCCCTTACAACCCCATCCATAAACAAATTAAACAACCATGGAGACATCACACACCCCTGCCGCAAACCTACATTCACTGAGAACCAATCACTTTCCTCTCTTCCTACACGTACACATGCCTTACATCCTCGATAAAAACTTTTCACTGCTTCTAACAACTTGCCTCCCACACCATATATTCTTAATACCTTCCACAGAGCATCTCTATCAACTCTATCATATGCCTTCTCCAGATCCATAAATGCTACATACAAATCCATTTGCTTTTCTAAGTATTTCTCACATACATTCTTCAAAGCAAACACCTGATCCACACATCCTCTACCACTTCTGAAACCGCACTGCTCTTCCCCAATCTGATGCTCTGTACATGCCTTCACCCTCTCAATCAATACCCTCCCATATAATTTACCAGGAATACTCAACAAACTTATACCTCTGTAATTTGAGCACTCACTCTTATCCCCTTTGCCTTTGTACAATGGCACTACGCACGCATTCCGCCAATCCTCAGGCACCTCACCATGAGTCATACATACATTAAATAACCTTACCAACCAGTCAACAATACAGTCACCCCCTTTCTTAATAAATTCCACTGCAATACCATCCAAACCTGCTGCCTTGCCGGCTTTCATCTTCCGCAAAGCTTTTACTACCTCTTCTCTGTTTACCAAATCATTTTCCCTAACCCTCTCACTTTGCACACCACCTCGACCCAAACACCCTATATCTGCCACTCTGTCATCAGACACATTCAACAAACCTTCAAAATACTCATTCCATCTCCTTCTCACATCACCGCTACTTGTTATCACCTCCCCATTTACGCCCTTCACTGAAGTTCCCATTTGCTCCCTTGTCTTACGCACCCTATTTACCTCCTTCCAGAACATCTTTTTATTCTCCCTAAAATTTACTGATAGTCTCTCACCCCAACTCTCATTTGCCCTTTTTTTCACCTCTTGCACCTTTCTCTTGACCTCCTGTCTCTTTCTTTTATACTTCTCCCACTCAATTGCATTTTTTCCCTGCAAAAATCGTCCAAATGCCTCTCTCTTCTCTTTCACTAATACTCTTACTTCTTCATCCCACCACTCGCTACCCTTTCTAAACAGCCCACCTCCCACTCTTCTCATGCCACAAGCATCTTTTGCGCAATCCATCACTGATTCCCTAAATACATCCCATTCCTCCCCCACTCCCCTTACTTCCATTGTTCTCACCTTTTTCCATTCTGTACACAGTCTCTCCTGGTACTTCCCCACACAGGTCTCCTTCCCAAGCTCACTTACTCTCACCACCTTCTTCACCCCAACATTCACTCCTCTTTTCTGAAAACCCATACTAATCTTCACCTTAGCCTCCACAAGATAATGATCAGACATCCCTCCAGTTGCACCTCTCAGCACATTAACATCCAAAAGTCTCTCTTTCGCACGCCTGTCAATTAACACGTAATCCAATAACGCTCTCTGGCCATCTCTCCTACTTACATAAGTATACTTATGTATATCTCGCTTTTTAAACCAGGTATTCCCAATCATCAGTCCTTTTTCAGCACATAAATCTACAAGCTCTTCACCATTTCCATTTACAACACTGAACACCCCATGCATACCAATTATTCCCTCAACTGCCACATTACTCACCTTTGCATTCAAATCACCCATCACTATAACCCGGTCTCGTGCATCAAAACCGCTAACACACTCATTTAGCTGCTCCCAAAACACTTGCCTCTCATGATCTTTCTTCTCATGCCCAGGTGCATATGCACCAATAATCACCCACCTCTCTCCATCAACTTTCAATTTTACCCATATTAATCGAGAATTTACTTTCTTACATTCTATCACATACTCCCACAACTCCTGTTTCAGGAGTATTGCTACTCCTTCCCTTGCTCTTGTCCTCTCACTAACCCCTGACTTCACTCCCCAGACATTTCCAAACCACTCTTCCCCTTTACCCTTGAGCTTCGTTTCACTCAGAGCCAAAACATCCAGGTTCCTTTCCTCAAACATACTACCTATCTCTCCTTTTTTCACATCTTGGTTACATCCACACACATTTAGGCACCCCACTCTGAGCCTTCGAGGAGGATGATCACTCCCCGCGTGACTCCTTCTTCTGTTTCCCATTTTAGAAAGTTAATACAAGGAGGGGAGGATTTCCGGCCCCCCGCTCCCGTCCCCTCTAGTCGCTTTCTTGAAACAACTATGGATAGAAATAATTTAAGTGCAGAGTATCTGAGTTATGAGACATATGAGACTAAGACTGTAGGTAATTCAGAATCTAATGTTTGTGAATTTTTGTTTTGACATTAGTGACCGAGTTACATGATTACATAAAGAAAATCAGCGTAATTTTGTTGAGGAGGAAAATATCATGGTTTATCAAGCAGAAAAATTGTTTGATTAATTTCTTAAACCCTATTGGTGCAGTTTGAATATCTTCAAACAAGCATTCATACCAACTGAATGTGAAATTTGAATTTACCACATAGCTACAGAGGAAAGTTTCCCTTTATTGTGACACTTGAGGAAATCTTATGCATGTTCTTGAAACAACTACCAGATCTGCATGAATGTTGCCATCTGTGTTCCACAGTCAAACCTATTTTTTTTTCTTTTCATACCTTAGCTGACTGACCTCATAAATGCAGTGTTTAGAGTATATATTTTCAAGAAATTAACAGTGTGACAGTTTGTAGATTATTCTTAATGTGACTTCCTTAATGTAGTGAAGGATAAGCTGTAAGAATGAAAATCAAGTAAAAATAAGGACCTTTATTTTTCATTAAAAAATTGCCAACTTTGCAAAAACACATTTAGGAGCTATATAAAGACTGTAAGACATCTTTTTATATCTTGTATATTGCCAAATGAATCTATTTATTTTGTAAAGATTTTGGCCTTTTAGTTTTGCCTTTATTCATGAATTTCCTGGAGAAAACTTTTCTTTTAATTATCCTTATATTTTTGATGAAAACCTTATTTTTCACTGAAAACCTTATTTTTCACTGTCCAATATCACTCAAATGCAGAAAATACAGCTTCTATGTATATTGAAAAAGTAATACAAAAAGTCAAATTCATAACTTTATTTTATGGTACATGACATTTTCAGGAACAAATCAAAAAATGAAATGGCCTGTGAAAGGGTTAAAGATGATGTAAAATGTCATTTTCAAACTATATTTCCTTTTACAATAGATATTTCTCCAGTTTGTCAATTAATATTGGGGATTTATCAACAGGTTGATCATATATTGCTTCCTGTAACAGCTTTGAGTGAGTTCAGTGAAATAACATGATGTAATTATCACCTAATGTTACAGACTGATGTAAGCATCTCAGTAATCACAGTAGAGGCAAGGCATAGTGAAAGAATGACAGTAAATATATGATGCAAGAGTTATGCTGACTCAAGTGTTCACTGTAAGGTGTGGATCTAACTAAATATTTGGGAAACAAATACCATGGTAATTTGATAACTCTTTTGGCAGTTATTCTAGCCTTGAGAGAGCTTGCCATGCTGAAGTAGTGTGTGTAGAAATTCATGGGTAGAGAGCTGGGGTCAGTAGTTGAGATGTAAAGTGGGTAAAGATATGATTAGCTGATAAGCTATAAGAGCCAATATCATTGGATACAGGTGTGAATAAAGGAAGATTCACCCCAGAACCTAAGGACAGTGGGTCAGATATTCATTACAAGCTTGGGGCATTCCAAAGATCTCTCATCTTGTCATTACAAGTATCTGAGCAGAACAAGCATCAACTGACATAGCTGAGTTGTTGACACACCATCCTGAAGTCTTACCATTAGTAATAACTTACCTACAGAATGGCTTTACCACCAATAATTGTTTTTTCTTCATTTGTAACAAAGTTCTACTTTGATTTTCCTTTAGTGATAATTCATGTTTGTTAAGAGATGAACCATGGAGTAAAAGTGATAGGGGAGAAAGAATATTTCCCACGTATTCTCCGTGTGTCATAGAAGGCGACTAAAGGGGATGGGAGCGGGGAGCTGGAAACCCTCCCCTCCTTGTATTTAACTTTCTAAAAGGGGAAACAGAAGAGGGAGTCATGCGGGGAGTGCTCATCCTCCTCAAAGGCTCAGACTGGGGTGTCTAAATGTGTAAGCCTGTGGCATTAGAAAGGTGGGCAGATTAGAAAGGGTAGTAAGTGGTGGGATGGAGAAGTAAGATTGTTGGTGAAAGAGAAGAGAGAGGCATTCGGACAATTTTTGCAGGGAAATAGTGCAAATGACTGGGAGATGTATAAAAGAAAGAGGCAAGAGGTCATGAGAAAGGTGCAAGAGGTAAAAAAGAGGGCAAATGAGAGTTGGAGTGAGAGAGTATCATTAAATTTTTGGGAGAATAAAAACATGTTTTGGAAGGAGGTAAATACAGTGCATGGATGGGGTTGTTGGGCAGGTGAATGCAAGAGTTTTGGAGAGAGGGGTAAGTATGCAATCTGTTGTGGATGAGAGGGAATGGGAAGTGAGTCAGTTGTTGTTCGATGATGATACAGTGCTGGTAGCTGATTTGGGTGAGAAACTGCAAAAGTTGGTGACTGAGTTTGTTAAAGGAGAGATAGGTAGTATGTTTGAGGAAAGGAGCCTGGATGTTTTAGCTCCCAGTGAAACAAAGCTCAAGGGCAAAGGGGAAGAGTGGTTTGGGAATGTCTTGGGAGTAAAGTCAGGGGTTAATGAGAGGATAAGAGCAAAGGAAGGAGTAGCACCACTCCTGAAGCAGGAGTTGTGGAAATATGTGATAGAGTGTAAGAAAGTAAACTCTACATTGATATGGGTAAAACTGAAAGTGGAAGGAGAGAGATGGGTGATTATTAGTGCATGAGCACCTGGTCGTGAGAAGAGAGATCATGAGAGGCAAATGTTTTGGGAGCAGCTGAGTGTGTGTGTTAGTAGCTTTGATGCACGAGACCAGGCCATAGTGATGGGTGATTTGAATGTAAAGGTGACTAATATGGCAGTTGAGGGTATAACTGGTGTACATGGGGTGTTCAGTGTTGTAAATGGAAATGGTGAAGAGCTTGTGGATTTGTATGCCAAAAAAGGACTGGTGATTGGAATACCTGGTTTAAAGAGATATACATAAGTATATGTATGTGAGTAAGAGAGATGGCCAGAGGGCCTTACTGGATTATGTGTAAATTGATAGGGGTGTAAAAGAGAGACTGTTGGATGTTAATGTGCTGAGAGGGGCAGCTGGAAGGATGTCTGATCGCTATCTTGTGGAGGCAAAGGTGAAGATTTGTAGAGGTTTTCAGAAAAGAAGAGAAAATGTTGGGGAAAGTAGAGTGGTGAGAGTAAGTGAGCTTGGAAAGGAGACTTGTGTGAGGAAATAACAGGAGAGATTGAGTGCAGAATGGCAAGAGGTGAGAGCAAATGAAGTAAGGGGAGTGAGGGAGGAGTGGGATATATTTTGGGAAGCAGTGATGGCTTGTGCAAAAGATGCATGTGGCATGAGAAAGGTGAGAGGTGGGCAGATTAGAAAGGGTAGTGAATGGTGGGATGAAGAAGTAAGATTGTGGGTGAAAGAGAAGAGAGAAGCTTTTGGATGATTTTTGCAAGGAAGTAATGCAAATGACTGGGAAAGGTATAAAAGAAAGTGGCAGGAGGTTAAGAGAAAGGTGCAAGAGGTGAAAAAGAGGGCAAATGAGAGTTGGAGTGAGAGAGTGTCATTAAATCTTAGGGAGAATAAAAAGATGTGATTAGGAATACCTGGTTTAAAAAGAGAGATATACATAAGTATATGTATGTAAGTAAGAGAGATGGCCAGAGAGCATTATTGGATTACGTATTAATTGATAGGTGCATGAAAGAGAGACCTTTGGATGTTAATGTGCTGAGAGGGGCAACTGGAGGGATGTCTCATCATTATCTTGTGGGGGTGAAGGTGAAGATATGTGGAGGTTTTCAGAAAAGAAGAGAGAATGTTGGGGTGAAGAGGGTGGTGAGAGTAAGTGAGCTTAGAAAAGAGACTTGTGTGAGGAAGTACCAGAAGAGATTGAGTGCAAAATTGAAAAAGGTGAGAGCAAGGGATGTAAGGGGAGTGGACGAGAAATGAGATGGTTGTTTAATTTGTTTATGGATGGGGTTGTTAGGGAGGTAAATGCAAGAGTTTTGGAAAGAGGGGCAAGTATGAAGTCTGTTGGGGATGAGAGAGCTTGGGAAGTGAGTCAGTTGTTGTTCGCTGATGATACAGCGCTGGTGGCTGATTCATGTGAGAAACTGCAGATGCTGGTGACTGAGTTTGGAAAAGTGTGTGGAAGAAGAAAGTTAAGAGTAAATGTGAATAAAAGCAAGGTTATTAGGTACAGTAGGGTTGAGGGTCAAGTCAATTGGGAGGTGAGTTTGAATGGAGAAAAACTGGAGGAAGTGAAGTGTTTTAGATATCTGGGAGTGGATCTGGCAGCGGATGGAACCATGGAAGCGGAGGTGGATCATAGGGTGGGGGAGGGGGCGAAAATCCTGGGGGCCTTGAAGAATGTGTGGAAGTCGAGAACATTATCTCGGAAAGCAAAAATGGCTATGTTTGAAGGAATAGTGGTTCCAACAATGTTGTATGGTTGCGAGGCGTGGGCTATGGATAGAGTTGTGCGCAGGAGGATGGATGTGCTGGAAATGAGATGTTTGAGGACAATGTGTGGTGTGAGGTGGTTTGATCGAGTGAGCAACGTAAGGGTAAGAGAGATGTGTGGAAATAAAAAGAGCGTGGTTGAGAGAGCAGAAGAGGGTGTTTTGAAGTGGTTTGGGCATATGGAGAGGATGAGTGAGGAAAGATTGACCAAGAGGATATATGTGTCGGAGGTGGAGGGAACAAGGAGAAGAGGGAGACCAAATTGGAGGTGGAAAGATGGAGTGAAAAAGATTTTGTGTGATCGGGGCCTGAACATGCAGGAGGGTGAAAGGAGGGCAAGGAATAGAGTGAATTGGAGCGATGTGGTATACCGGGGTTGACGTGCTGTCAGTGGATTGAATCAAGGCATGTGAAGCGTCTGGGGTAAACCATGGAAAGCTGTGTAGGTATGTATATTTGCGTGTGTGGGCGTATGTATATACATGGGTATGGGGGGGGGTTGGGCCATTTCTTTCGTCTGTTTCCTTGCGCTACCTCGCAAACGCGGGAGACAGCGACAAAGTATAATAAATATAAAAAATAATAAATAATAAGTGATTCGTCAAAGTGTTAAGACTGAGTATGTGATAGCTGTTGCTGAGTCAAGAAAGTCCCTAATTGTAATGAGTTTGTGTAAAGTCACAGAGTTAGGAAAAGTTGTATGTAACCAGAATGTATTTTTTTCTTTTTCTAATTTCTTATTTCAGCTGCAAGATACAGGTGGTGAGAAGGCATGTGATTTTATGAGTACAGCCAGTGGAGAGGGTACAAACTCTTGTGAGCAGCTGGTTTGATGAGATGTGAGGTGTTCCAGTCTACAAGTGATCTAATATTCAACCATGGTCATGTCTGAGGACATGGGTAGCATCAGATGCATTGCAGTCACTCACTGATGGCACCAGGACCAAAGGGAGATATGAAAATCCCAAGGATCTGGTGGAAGCCTTGTGAGGAACCAAAGACAGTTGAAAATGTACTAGACATCTACCTTAAATTCTATAGCACTTGGTCATATCCCGTAAAACAGTTGGCATATATCAACTACTCAAGCCAATCTGTCATTGTATTTCATGGACAAATTAGGTTGTATATAATCAGGGTTTTAGTTTTGATATATCTTCTTTTATTCTGCCTAAGTAACTTATTAGATTTGCTGAATTTGAGTTTACCTTTTGATGACACCTTCACATTGAGCAAAACAGGGCAATAGATGACCCCCCTATGAATTGCAATCCTAGGTGTAACAACCTTTACGTAAACCCTCAATTACCACATCACTGCCATTGCTACATTTAAATTTCTTTTATCACTGTTTGCCAAAGTCTTGCAAAAGTAAAGTAGCACCAGGAATAAACAAAGAACAGCCTCAATTATTCAAATCCACTCTTGCTGTCATGTATAATGAACCACAACTACATCCCCTCCATTTACAGCCTATTATGACAAATCATTCAGTGGTTCTCCCAGTCACTTTTTATGTCTTACTTAAGCCCAATGACAGCACACAGCCACCAGTATACAGTACCACATCACTCTAATTCTCTGTAACCCATGCAAGCCTCACCCTCTTGCATGCCTAGGCCCCAGTAACACAGAGCCTCTCTCATTCCAACCTTACATCTCCTTAGTCTTCCCCTCACCCTTACTCTCTCCACTTCTCACACATGAGTCCTCACTGTCAGTCTCTCTCCCCACATCCTCTCCTTATGTCCAAACCATTTCAGCACACTTGCTCACCTCTCAATCATAATGCACTTACTACCATATCTCTCTCTTAAACAGTTATTCCTTACGTGATCAACCCTCCTTAAATCACACTGTCCTTGGGCATTATATTTCCTACTATTCACCTTTAACACTCTTTAACATCCTGGGCTCATGATTAACATCTACACAGCACTGTTGGGGCTACCATATCATCAAACATACTCATCTTCATCCTCACAGACACAGACCTTTCTTTTCATACACTCTTCAATGCACCAAAGATTCTTGTCCCTCACCCACCCTATGGTTCACTTCAGCTCCCATAGTTCCACCTACTGCCATGTCCATTCCCAAGTACCTAAAACAATACTACCTCCAAGTTCTCTCCATCTAAACTTAAATTCAAATAAATGTGACAATGATATATTCTTACTTTCTCCTTTCCAAGATTTTCCAAAAACTCAGGTGCCAGCTTCCACAGTTTCTCACTAAATTCTAACACCAGACCTGTGTTATCTGCAAAAAAGCAACTCTCATTCTCTTAATCCCCCCTAACATACAGTAGATCAGCCAATCTCTCCAAAACCCTTGTATTTACCCACCCTCACCGTCCTAACCATAAAAAGACTAAAAACCATGGTGACATTACAAACCCTTGATGCAGACCTACCTTCACTTGGAAACATTCACCCTCCTCCCTTCCAACTAACACATGTACCTTACTCTCCCAATAAAACTCCTCACTATAACTATTTGCTTTTCCTAACACCATATATCTATGGCAACTTCGATAAGGCATCTCTGTCAACCCCACTAAACCATACACTTTCTCCTAATCTATTAATGCAACCTCATACAAATTCTTCTATTTCTCCAAGTAGTTTTCAAGTAAATTCTTTACAGCAAACAAGTGGTTCACACATCTTCCACCATTCCTGAAGCCACAGTGCTGCTCCCCAATTTCATGCTCTGTGCATGCCATCAGCTTCTCAATCACCACTCTCCCATACACCTTACCAGGTAAACTCAGCAAACTTACACTTTTGTGATTTAGGCATTCAGTCTTAAAAGGAGACAGTTGCAGGTAGTGGTTCATGGATGGTGATCCTATTCTTAGGGAAGATAGTGAGATTACCTAGAAGGTATTATTGGCATCTGACCTTCATCCTAGGAAAAAATAAAAAATCCTTTCCACAGTTCACTTGGCTGACTCCTGGTTTGCAGAAATGATCACAATATAGATTGCACAATTATTTTGAAACAAAATCAGTAGAGTATTCATATTAGGACCAGCTATGTCGCTACAGAAAATCTTTGAGGATATGTTGTGGAGAAACCATATAGAGAAGTATATCAACCACTTACAAAAATTGTATCTTTTTTTAGGCATACCACTATTATCAACAGGCAATCACTTAATCTCACTGAACCATAATTTGCAGCAATTGGTCATGCAGTTTTACAAATCCTATTTTCAGAAATGGCTTCTTTACTGAGTCTTTTATTCATGTATTATCCGTATATGTAATGTTTATCTTAAATGTTTTAAAACTCACTCTGCTATTGTACATCTCCAGTATCGCTTCAGGAACATGATGTCATCAACAAAAATAAAATTTCATCCTCTTATGCATATCAACAACTGATTTTCCTTTCTTTATGCTTTTATTATAAAAATTGTTTTAAATAAGAGAGAAATCTGAGGTTACTCCCAAGTTAGTTTACAATTTCAATACATTCATACCTACGTAAACGTAAGAAAACTTGATGATGAAAGTGCAACAAGCAAAATACTGCTTACACTTTAGGTCTCCCTGTTAAATCAAATCTAGGTATTTATTTCATTTATGTTTACAGTAGCCTTCCTTATTCTTCTCCAACATGGATATTGGGGTAATTAAATGGGTCAAGTAATGGATCATTATCTGATGCTCCATGTCCCAAGTATGATAAAACTACTAATAATGTCACACAACCTAGTACTACCAACATTATTATCATACGTCGTTTTCCTCCTAACAGCCTTTGATGGTGACGTGATGGTGGACGACTCATTGTTCTGAAAAAGAATAAGAGGACAGGGGTCAAATGTGGGTTTTTGATAACTTTAGTATTTCAACTTCTTGAAATATCATACATAAAGGTAAATTAATCACTCAGCCAGAATCACTGCAATTTGAAACAGGTTTTGAGGTTGGCTTATTTACATATCACATAAAAATGTCTCAAGTCATCAACTATCTTAAAAATAAGTCCTTTTAAACACTCTTATCATCCCAGTAATGGAGTGGGAGAGTGGGTGAAATGCAATACTTTGAGGTGGTTTGGGCATGTGGAAAGAAATGCAAGATGGAGAGTTTACAAGGAGTGTATGATGTTACAATAAAAGAGGTTGGTGTGAGACAAAGACCACCTGTGACACAGAAAAATAGAGTGGAGGAGTAATGGAGGAGAGAATTTGTGGTAGAATGCACAAAATGGTGCATGCAAGGACTACAATAAGTGGAGATTCTTTTGCTGTGGCTGCCCCCTTGATGGGAGTTCAAGGAGGGAATGGGCATCAGAGTTATGTGGACCCCCGTCGTGCAGCGATCAGTGTTCCTGACCATGACATATTCATGGGCCGCCCAGGGTCAAGTGAATTGGTATGAATCGTGGTGTAGCAGTTAGTCCACAGTCAACCCAGCCGATCATTCACCCCCAGAGGTTTGTCGATAAAAAAAAGGGTAGCTGGTTCAGGCTAGGGTACATATGCAGCAATAATGAGATGGCCTTGATTAGGGCCTTAGTTGCCCATGTGGTCTTATTCTTGTTTTGTAGATACACAGATGAATAGAACTGCCATGTATAAAGCATTGACACTAAAGTCCTCATCCACAGCCAAATCCTCCAAAATTGACTTGCATATACAAAGTGAGTGACCATGCCCTATGATCTTACCTGAAGACATGGTCTCATCATTGCAGCAATAAACATATTGGTGCAATGATGGGATGTGCTGATAGCTACCAAAACATCTGGCTTATTTGAAGAATGATGGTAAAGGGCCAGTACAACTTTTCAAGGGCTAGTCACCATCAAAATGTTCACAACTATATAATCATTGTTTTGCCCAAGCTCTGATAAGGGAAAGGTGTACAATACAAAAAATGGGAAATATACAGTAAAGAGCAATTATGCATGAATACATCAATTTTCTAAGCACATTTTGGCCTTAAACAGGGCATAATTTTTAAACATACATGTATTTAGATTTTCAACTAAAATACACTAAAACCTAAATAACTGCATCATAGACAATTTTTGTCATGTACCAAGTCCCCCTTGCCCCTATTTGGTGCTGAAAATAAAAGAAACATAAAGGTATAGCTTGATTTTACTATATAAAAAGAATGCTAACTGAAAAAAGGCAAAAGGCAAGGCACCACACCAGGAGGGCAAGGTGTCACACCTGGCTGAAATATACTGGGCAAAGAACTGTCAGTATACCAGCTGGAGCAAAGAAACATTCCAGATACAAGTACAGCTCATCTACGTTTTCTTAAATACCCGATTGATGACACTGAGATTGAGATCTCAATCTTACAAAAGAGAAGCTTGAGACAAGAGCCATACCACATGAAGGATATATGCACACCTGTGACAGAACAGTGACAAAAGTTACCTACTATTCATCAGCACTTTGTGGGCCTAAGCTACTTTTTAGCTTCAGTTCGTCTTGTGCTTGTAACAAACACTATGGAAGAAAAGAAAAGAAGTACCTACAAATGAATACCCATGACGAGATTTAATCATAATAGCAAGGCTACTGTGGATAAGACTTTTCTTCTTAATTTTTCAGGGACTGATTTGAGCCACATGTCAGGTATTCTTTAAACATTTCTGTCTTGCACAATGCATGTTTCTTATTCCTCTTGACAGTATACAGAACAGTTGTTCTAGCTTCCTGGTTAGGTCGTCATTTATTTTGTTTGATCCATTTCTAATAAGTCCCATGGTATTTTGAACTCAGTGACTTCTTTGTTCAGAGACTTTTAATTTTAACACATATTTTACATCTTCAGTTTGTTTCCCTGCATAGATTATCTTATATCTTTCTCTTCTTTCAATAGTATATAGTTGCAATTCTCTTAGTTCAAATGTCATAGATTATTTCATATCTTTCTCTTCTTTCCATACTATACAGTTTTGCGGTACTTTCAGTTCATGTGTTCCATCCCTTCAATTTTGTTTGTGAACTACTTCTGCAATCTCTAAACTGTTTCTCTATATCTCTAAAAATCTCTATAATTTTTTCAGTCCTGAACATACAACACACCAGTATTGTATCAACACTCTATAGAAAATTCCTCACAATTTTCCTCTATCCTTTGACGGTTCTGTAATTTCACCTCTTGACTCAATGAACATAATTGGTACAATTGTAATATCCACTCTATCTTGGAAATCCAAAACTACAGAAATAGGTAATTCTGCCTCTGAGAACTGGGAGTCATATATAGATGTTGAAATTACTTTTCTTCCAAACAGTTGCACCATTTATACAAAGGACTGATCCAGTCTTATATAAAATTCTGCACTCACATCTGGAATGGCTCTAGTTCTGTACCCTTATTTGGCAGAGTTGAGGCGAATGCATTTAGACTTATAGTCTCCCAGGTTAACTTCAAAACTTAACCCACTCACCTTAGGTCACAACATTTGTTCATTCTCCCTCTTCTATAGGTATTACTTTGGTTTTTGCTCCCTAGAACTGGCTGCTAGTTTTTGGTTTTTGCTCCCTAGAACTGGCTGCTAGTGTGTCCCCTCCACTAGCTAGACCACGTAGTACCAAGCTGCTGCATCACATGATTACTACGTGGCCATTGGTAAGTCAAGGGGAGGCCATTTTGGTAACAGTTTCTTTCCCTAAACCTTGAAACTTTGAGGCTCCCTACACTCTTATAGCCTTCCCAATAACTAAGACCAGGCAGATTTTAAAAGACAGGTTTTTAACTTCCTGTAAAATTCATATATACTTTCCATTGTCTCATCTTTTTCCATTTCATTAACCTCTCTATATTTCAACTGAGGACCGACTTTGATGTGGACTTTTGTCAGTGAATGAAACCTCAATGGTAAAAAAAATATATACATTACACACTCTCATCAATAGGTTTCTATCTCTTGTCGGGAAAGTTCTCTGAGTCATACCATCAATCACTTTACTTGAGTGTTATATTCTCAATATGCTCTCTAAAATCTAGTTACTCATTTACAATGAAAACAAAATTTTTATACATTTGTCCCAGATTTTTTATATTTGTCCTGCTCCCTATCACTCCCTGTTGAAGTGGTAGAACACAGATGGTATTAGGATGAGAATGAGTGGAGAAGATTAACTGGGAGGCCAGTGACTGACAGATTTCCATGTCTACCTGGCATTTGATGAGAAAGTGAGAAAAGGTATGATGGTATTTATGATATATTTTGGAGTTAGGGAGACTGATCTGGTGAGTACATGAGGGTGAAAAAATTTTGTATTTTCTTTGGCTACAGATCTTTTAACTTATATCTAACATCACTCAAAATCTTTTTCAATCCATCCATCCATCTCCAATTTGGTATCCTCCTTCTCCTAGTCCCCTACACTTCTGATATGAATGAGAATATCCTTTTTGTGTCAACCTCCCTACACATATTTTCTCAATATGTCCAAACCATTTCAGCACACCCTCTTCAGCTCTCTCAAGCACACACTTTTTATTGCCACATCTTTCTCTTACCCTTTCATTACTTATTTGATCAACCACCTCATACCACAAATTGCCCTTAAATATTTCATTTCCAATATATCCACCCTCCTCTGTACAACCTCATCTATTGCCCATGCCTCACATTCATACAACACCTCTACCATACCTTCAAACAGCATCACTTTTGCCCTTCCAGTTAACGATCCCTCTTTCCACACATTCTTCATTGCTCCAAGAATCTTTGCCTCCTTACTAATCTTATCACTCACTTCTGCTTCCATGGTTCTATGTGCTGCCATGAGCACTACCAGTTATGTAAAATACTTTAAATCTTCCAAACTTTCTCCATTCAAACTCACACCCCAACCAACATGTGCCTTTACCCTGCTAAACCTAAAAACCTTACTTTAATTCACATTCACTCTCAATTTCCTCCTTTAACAGACTCTTCCTAACTCAGTCACCAACTTCTGCAGTTTCTCACTCAAACCTACCACTAGTGTTGTGTCAGCCGCAAATAATAACTGGCTCACTTTCCAGGCTTCCTCATTCCCAACAGACTGATGTACTTCCCACTCTCACCAAGATTCTTCATTTACCTCCCTCACCATCCCATCAAACAAATTAAACAGCCATGGTGACATCACACAGCCCTGCCACACCACCAACCTTCACTGCAACCATTCACTCTTCTCTTCCTACTTGTACACATGCCTTAAATCCTTGACAGAAATTTCTCACTGCTTCTATTAGCTTTCCTCTTACACCATATGTTCATAAGACCTTCCACAAAGTATCTCTATCAACTCGATCATGCTTTCTCCAAACCCATAAATGCCACATACAAATCCATCTGTTTCTCTGTATTTCTCATATTCTTTAAAGCAAACACCTGATCCACACATCCACCATCACTTCTGATACCACACTGTTCCTCCCCAGTCTGATGCTCAGTGCATGCCTTTACACTCTTGATCACAACTCTCCCATACAACTTACCAGTTTTTTTTTTTTTTTTTATACTTTGTCGCTGTCTCCCGCGTTTGCGAGGAAGCGGAAGGAAACAGACGAAAGAAATGGCCCAACCCCCCCCATACACATGTACATACACACGTCCACACACGCAAATATACATACCTACACAGCTTTCCATGGTTTACCCCGGACGCTTCACATGCCTTGATTCAATCCACTGACAGCACGTCAACACCTGTATACCACATCGCTCCAATTCACTCTATTCCTTGACCTCCTTTCACCCTCCTGCATGTTCAGGCCCCGATCACACAAAATCCTTTTCACTCCATCTTTCCACCTCCAATTTGGTCTCCCTCTTCTCCTCGTTCCCTCCACCTCCGACACATATATCCTCTTGGTCAATCTTTCCTCACTCATTCTCTCCATGTGCCCAAACCATTTCAAAACACCCTCTTCTGCTCTCTCAACCACGCTCTTTTTATTTCCACACATCTCTCTTACCTTTACGTTACTTACTCGATCAAACCACCTCACACCACACATTGTCCTCAAACATCTCATTTCCAGCACATCCATCCTCCTGCGCACAACTCTATCCATAGCCCACGCCTCGCAACCATACAACATTGGAACATTGGAACCACTATTCCTTCAAACATACCCATTTTTGCTTTCCGGGATAATGTTCTCGACTTCCACACATTTTTCAAGGCTCCCAAAATTTTCGCCCCCTCCCCCACCCTATGATCCACTTCCGCTTCCATGGTTCCATCCGCTGACAGATCCACTCCCAGATATCTAAAACACTTCACTTCCTCCAGGTACACTCAACAAACTTATAACACTGCAGTCTGAACACTCACCTCTGTCTCCCTTGCCTTTATACAGTGGCAATATACAACATGCATTCCACTAATCCCCAGGCACCTTAACATGATCCATATATAAACTGAAAATCCTAACTAACCACAGTACAATTACCCTCTTTCTTAAGCAACTCAACGGCAATATAATCCACTCCAGCCTCCTCACCACATTTCATCTTCCACAAGGCTTTCACCACTTTCTTCTTCATCAAACCATTACACTATCTACATATTCAGAGAAATACTGGATAAAATAGGTGAAATTAATAATGTTCTTACCAAGAATTCGTAATATCTTAAGTTCATAACAATCAACATAAAATCAATAAAATGAAATGGTAAATTGTATCTTTTATATATTTTTTCTACACAGTCTTCTTCAGTAAGATGTTTACTGATGAATGAATTAATAATCATCTAAATATTCAGAAAAATGTGAGAAAACAGGTATGGAAGTCTTACCAGGCTAAGCGATCATTCAGTGAGCCTGTGTGACTGGCTATGTGAATTTGAGTTTGTGCATATTCTTCATATAAAGGATCAAGTTAGGAAAATGCAAAACAGGAATATAAGATGCATAAGAAATCACAACACCAGCATATTTTCTTTCTATACTTGATCATCACTTCCTAAGTTAGCAATGTAGCACCAGGATCACACGAAGAAATGTCACATCCATACACAACTTCATAGCTATACATTTTTATTTGACATTTTTTTCAAAAAAACTTACTTTTGTCACATTGCTATTTCACTCAAACCTCACATGTTGAAATTTGATGTATTATCTCCACTCATGCCAAGTATGATTTCCTATTTATTTATTTATTTATATCTATTTTGCTTTATCGCTGTCTCCCGCGTTAGCGAGGTAGTGCAAGGAAACAGACGAAAGAATGGCCCAACCCGCCCACATACACATGTATATACATACCTGTCCACACGTGCACAATATACATACCTATACATCTCAATGTACATATATATATACACACACAGACATATACATATATACACATGTACATAATTCATACTGTCTGCCTTGATTTGTTCCCATCGCCACCTCGCCACACATGGAATAACAACCCCCTCCCCCTCATGTGTGCGAGGTAGCGCTAGGAAAAACACCAAAGGCCACATTCGTTCACACTCAGTCTCTAGCTGTCATGTAATAATGCACCGAAACCACAGCTCCCTTTCCACATCCAGGCCCCACACACTTTGCATGGTTTACCCCAGACGCTTTACATGCCCTGGTTCAATCCATTGACAGCACGTCGACCCCGGTATACCACATCATTCCAATTCACTCTATTCCTTGCACGCCTTTCACCCTCCTGCATGTTCAGGCCCCGATCACTCAAAATCTTTTTCACTCCATCTTTCCACCTCCAATTTGGTCTCCCACTCCTCCTCGTTCCCTCCACCTCTGACACATATATCCTCTTGGTCAATCTTTCCCCACTCATTCTCTCCATGTGACCAAACCATTTCAAAACACCCTCTTCTGCTCTCTCAACCACACTCTTTTTATTTCCACACATCTCTCTCACCCTTACATTACTTACTCGATCAAACCACCTCACACCACATATTGTCCTCAAACATCTCATTTCCAGCACATCCACCCTCCTGCGCACAACTCTATCCATAGCCCACGCCTCGCAACCATACAACATTGTTGGAACCACTATTCCTTCAAACATACCCATTTTTGCTTTCCGAGATAATGTTCTCGACTTCCAAACATTCTTCAAGGCTCCCAGAATTTTCGCCCCCCTCCCCCACCCTATGATTCACTTCCGCTTCCATGGTTCCATCCGCTGCCAGATCCACTCCCAGATATCTAAAACACTTCACTTCCTCCAGCTTTTCTCCATTCAAACTTACCTCCCAATTGACTTGACCCTCAACCCTACTGTACCTAATAACCTTGCTCTTATTCACATTTACACTTAACTTTCTTCTTTCACACACTTTACCAAACTCAGTCACCAGCTTCTGCAGTTTCTTACATGAATCAGCCACCAGCGCTGTATCAGCGAACAACAACTGACTCACTTCCCAAGCTCTCTCATCCACAACAGACTGCATACTTGCCCCTCTTTCCAAAACTCTTGCATTCACCTCCCTAACAACCCCATCCATAAACAAATTAAACAACCATGGAAACATCACACCCCTGCCGCAAACCTACATTCACTGAGAACCAATCACAGTGAATGATTTACTAAACATGGTATATATTTTTCTACTTAAAAACAATGCTTCATTCATAAAGTTTTCTGATATAAAAAAATCACATTCTGTTTTATCTAATGGTAAAGTCAGGGGTTAGTGAGAGGACAAGAGCAAGGGAAGGAGTAACAGTACTGAAACAGGAGTGATAGGAGTATGTGATAGAGTGTAAGAAAGTAAACTCTAAATTGATATGGGTAAAACTGAAAGTGGATGGAGAGATATGGGTGATTATTGGTGCATATGCACCTGGGTATGAGAAGAAAGATCATGAGAGGCAAGTGTTTTGGGAGCAGCTGAGTGAGTGTGTTAGTAGTTTTGATGCACAAGACCAGATTATAGTGATGGGTGATTTCAATGCAAAAGTGAGTAATGTGGCAGTTGAGGGAATAATTGGTGTACATGGGGTGTTCAGTGTTGTAAATGGAAATGGTGAAGAGCTTGAAGATTTATGTGCTGAAAAAGGAATGGTGATTGGGAATACCTGGTTTAAAAAGAGAGATATACATAAGTATACGTGAGTAAGTAGGACATATGGCCAGAGAGCGTTACTGGATTACGTGTTAATTGATAGGCGCGCGAAAGAGAGACTTTTGAATGTTAATGTGCTGAGAGGTGCAACTGGAGGGATGTCTGATCATTATCTTGTGGAGGCGAAGGAGAAGATTTGTAGAGGTTTTCAGAAAAGAAAAGAGAATGTTGGGGTGAAGAGAGTGGTGAGAGTAAGTGAGCTTGAGAAGGAGACTTGTGTGAGGAAGTACCAGGAGAGACTGAGTACAGAATGGAAAAGGGTGAGAACAAAGGACATAAGGGGAGTGGGGGAGGAATGGGATGTATTTAGGGAATCAGTGATGGATTGCGCAAAAGATGCTTTTGGCATGAGAAGCGTGGGAGGTGGGCAGATTAGAAAGGGTATTGAGTGGTGGGATGAAGAAGTAAGATTATTAGTGAAAGAGAATAGAGGCATTTGGACGATTTTTGCAGGGAAATAATGCAAATGAGAGGGAGATGTATAAAAGAAAGAGGCAGGAGGTCAAGAGAAAGGTGCAAGAGGTGAAAAAGAGGGCAAATGAGAGTTGGGGTGAGAGAGTATCATTAAATTTTGGGGAGAATAAAAAGATGTTTTGGAAGGAGGTAAATAAAGTGTGTAAGACAAGGGAATCAATGGGAACTTCAGTGAAGGGGGCTAGTGGGGAGATGATAACAAGTAGTGGTGATGTGAGAAGGATATGGAGTGAGTATTTTGAAGGTTTGGTGAATGTGTTTGATGATAGAGTGGCAGATATAGGGTGTTTTGGTCGAGGTGGTATGCAAAGTGAGAGGGTTAGGGAGAATGATTTGGTAAACAGAGAAGAGGTGGTAAAAGCTCTGTGGAAGATGAAAGCTGGCAAGGAAGCGGGTTTGGATGGTATTGCAGTGGAATTTATTAAAAAAGGGGATGACTGTTTTGTTGACTGGTTGGTAAGGTTATTTAATGTATGTATGACTCATGGTGAGGTGCCTGAGGATTGGCAGAATGCATGCATAGTGCCATTGTACAAAGGCAAAGGGGATAAGAGTGAGTGCTCAAATTACAGAGGTATAAGTTTGTTGAGTATTCCTGAGAAATTATAAGGGAGGGTATTGATTGAGAGGGTGAAGGCATGTACAGAGCATAAGATTGGGGAAGAGCAGTGTGGTTTCAGAAGTGGTAGAGGATGTGTGGATCAGGTGTTTGCTTTGAAGAATGTATGTGAGAAATACCTAGAAAAGCAAATGGATTTGTATGTAGCATTTATGGATCTGGAGAAGGCATAAGATAGAGTTGATAGAGATGCGCTGTGGAAGGTATTAAGAATATATGGTGTGGGAGTTAAGTTGTTAGAAGCAGTGAAAAGTTTTTATTGAGGATGTAAGACATGTGTACGTGTAAGAAGAGAGGAAAGTGATTGGTTCTCAGTGAATGTTGGTTTGCGATAGGGGTGTGTGATGTCTCCATGGTTGTTTGATTTGTTTATGGATGGGGTTGTTAGGGAGGTGAATGGAAGAGTTTTGGAAAGAGGGGCAAGTATACAGTCTGTTGTGGATGAGAGAGCTTGGGAAAAGAGTCCGTTGTTGTTTGCTGATGATCCAGCGCTGGTGGCTGATTCAGGTGAGAAACTGCAGAAGCTGGTGACTGAGTTTGGTAAAGTGTGTGAAAGAAGAAAGCTGAGAGTAAATGTGAATAAGAGCAAGGTTATTACATACAGTAGGGTTGAGGGACAAGTCAACTGGGAGGTAAGTTTAAATGGAGAAAAACTGGAGGAAGTGAAGTGTTTTAGATATCTGGGAATGGATTTGGCAGCAGATGGAACCATGGAAGCGGAAGTGAATCATAGGGTGGGGGAAGGGGCGAAAGTTCTGGGAGCGTTAAAGAATGTGTGGAAGTCGAAAACATTATCTCGGAAAGCAAAAATGGGTATGTTTGAAGGAAAAGTGGTTCCAACAATGTTATATGGTTGCGAGGCGTGGGCAATAGATAGAGTTGTGCGGAGAAGGGTAGATGTGTTGAAAATGAGATGTCTCAAGACAATATGTGGTGTGGTAATAAAAAGAGTGTGGTTGAGAGAGCAGAAGAGGGTGTTTTGAAATGGTTTGGTCACATGGAGAGAATGAGTGAGGAAAGATTGACCAAGAGGATATATGTGTCGCAGGTGGAGGGAATGAGGAAAAGTGGGAGAACAAATTGGAGGTGGAAAGATGGAGTGAAAACGATTTTGAGTGATCGGGGCCTGAACGTGCAGGAGGGTGAAAGGCATGCAAGGAATAGAGTGAATGGGAAAGATGTGGTATACCAGGGTCGACGTGCTGTCTATGGATTGAACCAGGGCATGTGAAGCATCTGGGGTAAACCATGGAAAGTTCTGTGGGGCCTGGATGTGGAAAGGGAGATGTGGTTTCGGTGCATTATACATGACAGCTAGAGACTGAGTGTGAACGAATGTGGCCTTTGTTGTCTATTCCTAGCGCTACCTTGTGCACATGTGGGGGCAGGGGGTTGTTATTTCATGTGTGGCGGGATGGCGATGGGAATGAATAAAGGCAGACAGTATGAATTATGTACATGTGTATATATGTGAAGGGTTTTTATCGAGGATGTAAGGCATGTGTACGTGTAGGAAGAGAGGAAAGTGATTGGTTCTCAGTGAATGTAGGTTTGCGGCAGGGGTGTGTGGTCTCCATGGTTGTTTAATTTGTTTATGGATGGGGTTGTTATGGAGGTAAATGCAAGAGTTTTGGAAAGAAGGGCAAGTATGAAGTCTATTGTGGATGAGAGAGCTTGGGAAGTGAGTCAGTTGTTGTTCGCTGATGATACAGCGCTGGTGGCTGATTCATGTGAGAAGCTGCAGAAGCTGGTGACTGAGTTTGGTAGGGTGTGTGAAGGAAGAAAGTTAAGAGTAAATGTGAATAAGAGCAAGGTTATTAGGTACAGTAGGGTTGAGGGTCAAGTCAATTGGGAGGTAAGTTTGAATGGAGAAAAACTGGAGGAAGTAAAGTGTTTTAGATATGTGGGAGTGGATCTGGCAGCGGATGGAACCATGGAAGCGGAAGTGGATCATAGGGTGGGGGAGGGGGCGAAAATCCTGGGAGCCTTGAAGAATGTGTGGAAGTCGAGAGCATTATCTCGGAAAGCAAAAATGGGTATGTTTGAAGGAATAGTGGTTCCAACAATGTTGTATGGTTGCGAGGTGTGGGCTATGATAGAGTTGTGCGCAGGAGGATGGATGTGCTGGAAATGAGATGTTTGAGGACAATGTGTGGTGTGAAGTGGTTTGATCGAGTAATTAACGTAAGGGTAAGAGAGATGTGTGGAAATAAAAAGAGCGTGGTTGAGAGAGCAGAAGAGGGTGTTTTGAAATGGTTTGGGCACATGGAGAGAATGAGTGAGGAAAGATTGACCAAGAGGATATATATGTCAGAGGTGGAGGGAACGAGGAGAAGTGGGAGACCAAATTGGAGGTGGAAAGATGGAGTGAAAAAGATTTTGTGTGATCGGGGCCTGAACATGCAGGAGGGTGAAAGGAGGGCAAGGAATAGAGTGAATTGGATCGATGTGGTATACCGGGGTTGACGTGCTGTCAGTGGATTGAACCAGGGCATGTGAAGCGTCTGGGGTAAACCATGGAAAGCTGTGTAGGTATGTATATTTGCGTGTGTGGATGTATGTATATACATGTGTATGGGGGTGGGTTGGGCCATTTCTTTCGTCTGTTTCCTTGCGCTACCTCGCAAATGCGGGAGACAGCGACAAAGCAAAATAAAGAAAAAAGTATATCTGTATATGTCTGTGTGTGTATATATATGTATATGTTGAGATTTATAGGTATGTATATTTGCATGTGTGGATGTGTATATATACATGTGTATGTGGGTGGGTTGGGCCATTCTTTTGTCTGTTTCCTTGAGCTACCTCGCTAATGCAAGAGACAGCGACAAAGTAAAATAAAAATAAAAAAATAAAAACAAATAACATCTCACCTCCACCATCTGCTGAACCATTCTATGGCTGATCTCCTCTTATACTTATTTTCATCATCATCAACATCTACATCATCATTTACAAGAAGTCGCATTTCTGATGATGATCCTTTACGAGCTACACTACTTTTAGTACTGTGATGAGCATCTCTAAACTGGGATGGAGTGATGGGGGGATCTTCAATGGCTGTAACTCGCACACCAGTTTTGCCATTTCCACCAACAGTACCCCCATTGTTGCTACTGCTGCCTGAAATGTCATCAGAACAGAGAGAGAGAAGGTAGATTTCAATAGCAAAATCTAAGGGTTCAAGAAAAATCTAACGAGGGTAATGAAAAATGTTCATTATGATTATACCAAAAGGTGTGAATATATCATTTTAAACAAGTTGGAAAAGAACTTATATGAGAATTATCTTAAAAATTTTTTTCACACCTAACCAAAAGGTCAAAGAAGTATACAAGGGCCTTGAAAAATATTTCTCTAAATTTACTATAAACCTGTATACAATTTTCATTTATATATTCCCATCCTTCCATTAATCTAGCATCAATTTTAAACCCATTTACATGGCATAGATAAAGCACTTCCAGGTATGCTTCATGTGACTGTACATAATTTCAGAGATGTAGAGTCTCTCAACCTACAGGATGGCTTATAGCAGGAACACCTAGTTTCAAGGAGCAGATTTAATACACTGCTATACTTCCTAAATTCAATTTTTCCTACCTTTATAAACCATCATTTCTCTCTCTGTCTAGTTTATATCTCCATAATACAATATAGCTTTCATGTTATGCCATATACAAACATTTAACTGTAACACATTCCTTAGCCCACATCAATCAAGCAAGAGGTAATAATCCATTTCTATAGTTTTCTATACTATTAATCTTACAGCTAATTTAAATACCTTCATTCACACAAACTTTTAACCCTTAAATGGGGGCTAATATCAAATGATATTTACTTATATAATGGTAGCTAACATCAAATGATTTCTCCGCTCCCCCTACCTCTGTCTAAATTTTCAACTGACTTAAGGTACCATTTCTCTTCTTTTTTTCACCTGAGAAGGCACAGGCAACTGAGGCCCTAGTCAATGCCATCTCATTAATGATTCTCTCTCTCTCTCTCTCTCTCTCTCTCTCTCTCTCTCTCTCTCTCTCTCTCTCTCTCTCTCGGCCTCAATTGCCTCTTGTGCCACCTTAACCAAAATAAGAAAAAATATAATGGCACCATAAGTCACCTGGATATTTAGACTGGGGCAGGAAGAGTGAAGAAAGCAATCGATGTTAGCTTCCATCATATAAGTAAATTCTCCAGGATAATTTGAATTGTTGTCTCCATTAAATATTTGTAAAGGTAGATATTCTATCTTATTCATAATTAGCCCTGGACCAAAATCTGTGATTGAGTCCTGGTATTACCAATGACCCTTCTAAAGGTGCGTGCAGCCCAAGACAGGGATGTATAGACACCTGCGGAGTGCAAAGTTCTTTGACAAGACTATCCTCCCAATAATAAAGCCTCATTGAAGGTGACAGTTCACTTGTGGTGTAACCTTTTTGAGGCAGAGTCTGGTAGCACCTACAGAAACATCTGGGGTAAACCATGGAAAGGTATGAGGGGCCTGGATGTGTATAGGAAGTTGTAGTTTCAGTGCATTACAAATGACAGCTAAAGACTGAGAGTGAGCAAATGTGGCCTTATTTTGTCTGTTTTCCTGGTGCTACCTCGCTGAACCAGGGGGCAGCAATGCTGTTTCCTGTGGGATGGGGTAGTGCCAGGAATGGATAAAGGCTAGCAAGAACAGGTACACCACCGTTTTCTGGCACTCTTGGTTCCAAAGCATTCCCGGATTAACAATTTTGCTGGACCAACCATGGCCACGTAATGACAATTCATCAACACACCTCTATCCCACTGATCATACATCTCCCATGTGTCTAAAATATAGCATGGACTGCTAGAAATTTAAATTAAATTTTATTATCATCATTATTATACTTTGTTGCTGTCTCCCGCGTTAGCGAAGTAGCGCAAGGAAACGGACGAAAGAATGGCCCAACCCACTCATATATAAATGTATATACATACACGTTCACACACGCATATATACATACCAAAACATTTCAACATATACATACATATACATACACAGACATATATGTATAATCACATGTACATCATTCATACTTGCTGACTTTATTCATTCCCATCGCCACCCTGCCACACATGAAATGACACCTCCCCTCCCCCTACATGCGTGCGAGGTTGCACTAAGAAAAGACAACAAAGGCCACATTCGTTCACACTGAAACCACAGCTCCCTTTCCACATCCAGGCCCCATAAAAGTTTCCATGGTTTATCCCAGACGCTTCACATGCCCTGGTTCAATCCATTGACAGCATATTGAATCCAGTATACCACGCCTTTCACCCTCCTGCATGTTCAGGCCCCGATCGCTCAAAATCACTTTCACTCCATCCTTCCACCTCCAATTTGGTCTTACACTTCTCATTTCCTCCACCTCTGACACATATATTCTCTTTGTCAATCTCTCCTCAATTATTCTCTCCATGTGACCAAACCATTTCAACATACCCTCTTCTCCTTTCAACCAAACTCTTTTTATTACCACACATCTCTCTTACCCTTTCCTTATTTACTCGATCAAACCACTTCACACCATATACTGTCCTCAAATATCTCATTTCCAACACATCCACCCTCCTCCGAACAACCCTATCTATAGCCCATGCCTCGCAACCATATAACACTGTTGGAACCACTATATTCGTCAAACATACCCAGTTTTGCTTTCCTAGATAATTTTCTCGCCTTCCACACATTCTTCAACTCTCCCAGAACCCTTATCCCCTCGCCCACCCAGTGACTCATTTCCGCTTCCATGGTTCCATCAGCTGTTAAATCCACCCCCAGATATCTAAAACACTTCACTTCCTCCAGTTTTTCTCCATTCAAACTTACCTCCCAATTAAATTGTCCCACAACCCTACTATACCTAATAACCTTGCTGTTACTCGCATTTATTCTCAGCTTTCTTCTTTCACACACTTTACCAAACTCAGTCACCAGCTTCTGAAGTTTCTCATCCGAATCAGCCACCAGTGCTGTATCATCATCGAACAACAACTGACTCACTTCCCAAGCCCTCTAATCCACAACAGACTGCATACTTGCCCCTCTCTCCAAAACTCTTCCATTCACCTCCCTAATAACCCCATCCATAAACAAATTAAACAACAATGGACACATCACACACCCCTGACACAAACCAACATTCACTGGGAACCAATCACTTTCCTCCCTTCCTACTTGTACACATGCCTTACATCCTCGATAAAAACTTTGCTTCTAGCAACTTGCCTCCCACACCATATACTCTTAATACTAATACCTTCCACAGAGTATCTCTATCAACTCTATCACATGCCTTCTCCAGATCCATAAATGCTAAATCCAAATCCAAATTTGATTTTCTAAGTATTTTTCACATACATTCTTCAAAGCAAACACCTGATCCACATATCCTCTACCACTTCTGAAACCACACAGCTCTTCCCCAATCTGATGCTCTGTACATGCCTTCACCCTCTCAATCAATACCCTCCCATACTATTTCCCATGAATACTCAACAAACTTATACCTCTGTAATTTGAACACACATCTTTATCCCCTTTGCAATTCACCATGAGCCATACATACACTAAATATCCTCACCAACCAGTCAACAACATAGTCACCCCCTTTTTTAATAAATTCCACTACAATACCACCCAAACCTGCTGCCTTGCCGGCTTTCATCTTCCGCAAAGCTTTTAACCCCTCTCACTTCACACACCACCTCAACCAAAACACCGAATATCTGCCACTCTATCATCCAACACATTCAACAAACCCTCAAAATACTCACTCCATCTCCTTCTCACATCATCACAACTTGTCATTACCTCCCCATTAGCCTCCTTTACCGATGTTCCCATTTGTTCTCTTGTCCTTCCAAAACATCTTTTTATTCTCCCTGAAACTGAAAGAAACTCTCATGTGCCCTCTTTTTCACCTCTTGCACCTCTCTTCACCTCTTACCTCTTTCTCTTATACATCTCCCACTCATTTGCACTACTTCTCTGAAAAATCATCCAAATGCCTCTCTCTTCTCTTTCACTAATAATCTTACTACTTCATCCCACCACTCATTACCCTTTCTAATCTACAAACCTCCCATGCTTCTCATGCCACAAGCATCTTTTGCGCAAGCCATCACTGCTTCCCTAAATACATCCCATTCCTCCCCCACTCCCCTTACATCCTTTGCTCTCACCTTTTTCCATTCTGCATTCAGTCTCTCCTGGTACTTCCTCACACAAGTCTCCTTCCCAAGCTCACTTACTCTCACCATTCTCTTCACCCCAACATTTTCTCTTCTTTTCTGAAAACCTCTACAAATCTTCACCTTCACCTCTCCAAGATAATGAGCAGACATCCCTCCAGTTGCACCTCTCAGCACATTAACATCCAAAAGTCTCTCTTTCACACGCCTATCAATTAACACAAAATCCAATAATGCTCTCTGGCCACCTCTCCTACTTACATACGTACATTTCTATAAATCTCTCTGTTTAAACCAGGTATTCCCAATAACCAGTCCTTTTTCAGCACACAAATCCACAAGCTCTTCACCATTTCCATTTATAACACTGAACACACCATGTACACCAATTATTTCCTTAACTGCCACATTACTCACCTTTGCATTCAAATCATCCATTACTATAACCCGGTCTTGTGCATCAAAACTGCCAACACACTGACTCAGCTGCTCCCAAAACACTTGCCTCTCATGATCTTTCTTCTCATGTCCAGGTGCATATGCACCAATACTCACCCATCTCTCTCCATCCACTTTCAGTTTTACCCATATCAATCTAGAGTTTACTTTCTTACACTCATCACATACTCCCACAACTCCTGTTTCAGGAGCAGTGCTACTCCTTCTTTTGCTCTTGTCCTCTCACCAACCCCTGACTTTACTCCAAAAATATTCCCAAACCACTCTTCCCCTTGACCCTTGAGCTTCATTTCACTCAAAAGACAAAACATCCTCCCTTTCCACATCCAGGCCCCACAGAACTTTCCATGGTTTACCCCAGATGCTTCACATGCCCTGGTTCAATCCACTGACAACATGTCAACCCCAGTGTACCACATCATTCCAATTCACTCTATTCCTTGTACGTGTTTCACCCTCCTGTATGTTCAGGCCCCGATCGCTCAAAATCTTTTTCACTCCATCCTTCCACCTCCAATTTGGTCTCCTACTTCTCCTCGTTCCCTCCACCTCTGACACATATATCCTCAGTGTCAATCTTTCCACATTCATTCTCTCCATGTGACCAAGCCATTTCAATATACCCTCTTCTGCTCTCTCAACCACACTCTTTTTATTACCACACATCTCTCTTACCCTTTCATTACTTACTCAATCAAACCACCTCACACCACATATTGTCCTCAAACATCTCATTTCCAACACATCCACCCTCCCCTATCTATCGCCCATGCCTCACAACCATATAATATTGTTGGAACCATACATACTCATTTTTGCTTTCCAAGATAATGTTCTCGCCTTCCACACATTCTTCAACGCTCCCATAACCTTTGCCCCTCCCCTACCCTGTGACTCACTTCTGCTTCCATGGCTCCATCCGCTGCCAAATCCACTCCCAGATATCTAAAACAGTTCACTTCCTCCAGAACTTTTGCCCCCTCCCCCACCTTGAGACTCACTTCCACTTCCATGGTTCCATCCGCTGCTAATTCCACTCCCAGGTGTATAAAACACTTCACTTCCTCCAGTTTTTCTCCATTCAAACTTACCTACCAACTGACTTGTCCCTCAACCCCATTGAACCTAATAATCTTGCTCTTATTCACATTTACTCTCAGCTTTCTTCTTTTACACACTTTACCAAACTCGTCACCAACTTCTGGAGTTTCTCATCCAAATCATTTGCTCCTCTCTCCAAAACTCTTGCATTCACCTCCTAACAACTCCATTCATAAACAAATTAAACAACCATGGAGAATTCACACACCCCTGCCACAAACCGACATTCACTCGGAACCAATCACTTTCCTCTCTTCCTACTCGCAGACATACCTTACATCCTTGATAAAAACTTTTCATTGCTCCTAGCAACTTACATCCCACACCATATACTCTTAATACCTTCCACAAAGCATCTCTATCAACTCTACCACATGCCTTCTTGAGATCCATAAATGCTACATACAAGTCAGTCTATTTTCTAAGTATTTCTCACATACATTCTTCAAAGCTTGTCGTAGAAGGCGACTAGAGGGGATGGGAGCGGGGGGCCAGAAATCCTCCCCTCCTTGTATTTTTAACTTTCTAAAATGGGACACAGAAGAAGGAGTCACGTGGGGAGTGCTCATCCTCCTCGAAGGCTCAGACTGGGGTGTCTAAATGTGTGTGGATGTAACCAAGATGTGAAAAAAGAAGAGATAGGTAGTATGTTTGAGGAAAGGAACCTGGATGCTTTGGCTCTAAGTGAAACGAAGCTCAAGGGTAAAGGGGAAGAGTGGTTTGGGAATGTCTTGGGAGTAAAGTCAGGGGTTAGTGAGAGGACAAGAGCAAGGGAAGGAGTAGCACTACTCCTGAAACAGTTGTGGGAGTATGTGATAGAATGTAAGAAAGTAAATTCTTGATTAATATGGGTAAAACTGAAAGTTGATGGAGAGAGATGGGTGATTATTGGTGCATATGCACCTGGGCATGAGAAGAAAGATCATGAGAGGCAAGTGTTTTGGGAGCAACTGAATGAGTGTGTTAGTGGTTTTGATGCACGAGACCGGGTTATAGTGATGGGTGATTTGAATGCAAAGGTGAGTAATGTGGCAGTTGAGGGAAAAATTGGTATACATGGGGTGTTCAGTGTTGTAAATGGAAATGGTGAAGAGCTTGTAGATTTATGTGCTGAAAAAGGACTGGTGATTGGGAATACCTGGTTTAAAAAGCGAGATATACATAAGTATACTTATGTAAGTAGGAGAGATGGCCAGAGAGCGTTATTGGATTACGTGTTAATTGACAGGCGCGCGAAAGAGAGACTTTTGGATGTTAATGTGCTGAGAGGTGCAACTGGAGGGATGTCTGATCATTAACTTGTGGAGGCTAAGGTGAAGATTTGTATGGGTTTTCAGAAAAGAAGGGTGAATGTTGGGGTGAAGAGGGTGGTGAGAGTAAGTGAGCTTGAGAAGGAGACTTGTGTGAGGAAGTACCAGGAGAGACTGAGTACAGAATGGAAAAAGGTGAGAACAATGGAAGTAAGGGGAGTGGGGGAGGAATGGGATGTATTTAGGGAATCAGTGATGATTGCGCAAAAGATGCTTGTGGCATGAGAAGAGTGGGAGGTGGGTTGATTAGAAAGGGTAGTCAGTGGTGGGATGATGAAGTAAGATTATTAGTGAAAGAGAAGAGAGAGGCATTTGGACGATTTTTGCAGGGAAAAAATGCAATTGAGTGGGAGATGTATAAAAGAAAGAGACAGGAGGTCAAGAGAAAGGTGCAAGAGGTGAAAAAAAGGGCAAATGAGAGTTGGGGTGAGAGAGTATCATTAAATTTTAGGGAGAATAAAAAGATGTTCTGGAAGGAGGTAAATAAAGTGCGTAAGACAAGGGAGCAAATGGGAACTTCAGTGAAGGGCGCAAATGGGGAGGTGATAACAAGTAGTGGTGATGTGAGAAGGAGATGGAGTGAGTATTTTGAAGGTTTGTTGAATGTGTTTGATGATAGAATGGCAGATATAGGGTGTTTTGGTCGAGGTGGTGTGCAAAGTGAGAGGGTTAGGGAAAATCATTTGGTAAACAGAGAAGAGGTAGTAAAAGCTTTGCGGAAGATGAAAGCCGGCAAGGCAGCAGGTTTGGATGGTATTGCAGTGGAATCTATTAAAAAAGGGGGTGACTGTATTGTTGACTGGTTGGTAAGGTTATTTAATGTATGTATGACCATGGTGAGGTGCCTGAGGATTGGCGGAATGCGTGCATAGTGCCATTGTACAAAGGCAAGGGGGATAAGAGTGAGTGCTCAAATTACAAAGGTATAAGTTTGATGAGTATTCCTGGTAAATTATATGGGAGGGTATTGATTGAGAGGGTGAAGGCATGTACAGAGCATCAGATTGGGGAAGAGCAGTATGGTTTCAGAAGTGGTAGAGGATGTGTGGATCAGGTGTTTGCTTTGAAGAATGTATGTGAGAAATACTTAGAAAAGCAAATGGATTTGTATGTAGCATTTATGGATCTGGAGAAGGCATATGATAGAGTTGATAGAGATGCTTTGTGGAAGGTATTAAGAATATATGGGGTGGGAGGCAAGTTGTTAGAAGCATTGAAAAGTTTTTATCGAGGATGTAAGGCATGTGTACGTGCAGGAAGAGAGGAAAGTGATTGGTTCTCAGTGAATGTAGGTTTGCGGCAGGGGTGTGTGATGTCTCCATGGTTGTTTAATTTGTTTATGGATGGGGTTGTTAGGGATGTGAATGCAAGAGTTTTGGAAAAAGGGACAAGTATGAAGTCTGTTGTGGATGAAAGAGCTTGGGAAGTGAGTCAGTTGTTGTTCGCTGATGATACAGCACTGGTGGCTGATTCATGTGAGAAACTGCAGAAGCTGGTGACTGAGTTTGGTAAAGTGTGTGAAAGAAGAGAGTTAAGAGTAAATGTGAATAAGAGCAAGGTTATTAGGTACAGTAGGGTTGAGGGTCAAGTCAATTGGGAGGTAAGTTTGAATGGAGAAAAACTGGAGGAAGTAAAGTGTTTTAGATATCTGGGAGTGGATCTGGCAGCGGATGGAACCATGGAAGCGGAAGTGAATTATAGGGTGGGGAAGGGGGCGAAAATCCTGGGAGCCTTGAAGAATTTGTGGAAGTCGAGAACATTATCTCGGAAAGCAAAAATGGGTATGTTTGAAGGAATAGTGGTTCCAACAATGTTGTATGGTTGCGAGGCGTGGGCTATGGATAGAGTTGTGCGCAGGAGGATGGATGTGCTGGAAATGAGATGTTTGAGGACAATGTGTGGTGTGAGGTGGTTTGATCGAGTAAGTAATGTAAGGGTAAGAGAGATGTGTGGAAATAAAAAGAGTGTGGTTGAGAGAGCAGAAGAGGGTGTTTTGAAATGGTTTGGGCACATGGAGAGAATGAGTGAGGAAAGATTGACCAAGAGGATATATGTGTCGGAGGTGGAGGGAACGAGGAGAAGTGGGAGACCAAATTGGAGGTGGAAAGATGGAGTGAAAAAGATTTTGAGTGATCGGGGCCTGAACATGCAGGAGGGTGAAAGGCGGGCAAGGAATAGAGTGAATTGGATTGATGTGGTATACCGGGGTTGACCTACTGTCAGTGGATTGAATCAGGGCATGTGAAGCGTCTGGGGTAAACCATGGAAAGTTTAGTGGGGCCTGGATGTGGAAAGGGAGCTGTGGTTTCGGGCATTATTGCATAACAGCTAGAGACTGAGTGTGAACGAATGGGGCCTTTGTTGTCTTTTCCGAGCGCCACCTCGCACACATGAGGGGGGAGGGGGATGGTATTCCATGTGTGGCAAGGTGGCGATGGGAATGGGTAAGGGCAGAGAGTGTGAATTGTGTGCATAGGTATATATGTATGTGTCTGTGTGTGTATATATATGTGTACATTGAGATGTATAGGTATGTATATTTGCGTGTGTGGACGTGTATGTATATACATGTCTATGGGGGTGGGTTGGGCCATTTCATTCGTCTGTTTCCTTGCGCTACCTCGCAAACGCGGGAGACAGCGACAAAGCAAAATAGGGGAGAAAGAATACTTCCCACGTATTCCCTGCGTGTCGTAGAAGGCGACTAAAAGGGGAGGGAGCGGGGGGCTGGAAATCCTCCCCTCTGGTTTTTTTTAATTTTCCAAAAGAAGGAACAGAGAATGAGGCCAGGTGAGGATGTTCCCTCAGAGGCCCAGTCCTCTGTTCTTGTCGCTACCTTGCTGACGCGGGAAATGGTGAATAATATGAAAGAAAAAAAAGTATACGTTGAAATGTATAGATGTGTATATGTATGTGGGTGGGTTGGGCCATTCTTTCGTCTGTTTCCTTGCGCTACCTCGCTAATGCGGGGGACGCTATCTGGCCATCTCTACTACTTACATACGTATACTTATGTATATCTCGCTTTTCAAACCAGGTATTCCCAATCACCAGTCCTTTTTCAGCACATAAATCTACAAGCTCTTCAACATTTCCATTTACAACACTGAACACCCCATGTATACCCTCAACTGCCACATTACTCACCTTTGCATTCAAATCACCCATCACTATATATATATATATATATATATATATATATATATATATATATATATATATATATATATACATATATATATAGTGTGTGGAAGAAGAAAGTTAAGAGTAAATGTGAATAAGAGCAAGGTTATTAGGTACAGTAGGGTTGAGGATCAAGTCAATTGGGAGGTGAGTTTGAATGGTGAAAAACTGGAGGAAGTGAAGTGTTTTAGATATCTGGGAGTGGATCTGTCAGCGGATGGAACCATGGAAGCGGAGGTGGATCATAGGGTGGGGGAGGGGGCGAAAATTTTGGGAGCCTTGAAAAATGTGTGGAAGTCGAGAACATTATCCCGGAAAGCAAAAATGGGTATGTTTGAAGGAATAGTAGTTCCAACAATGTTGTATGGTTGCGAGGCGTGGGCTATGGATAGAGTTGTGCGCAGGAGGATGGATGTGCTGGAAATGAGATGTTTGAGGACAATGTGTGGTGTGAGGTGGTTTGATCGAGTAAGTAACGTAAGGGTAAGAGAGATGTGTGGAAATAAAAAGAGCGTGGTTGAGAGAGCAGAAGAGGGTGTTTTGAAATGGTTTGGGCACATGGAGAGAATGAGTGAGGAAAGATTGACCAAGAGGATATATGTGTCGGAGGTGGAGGGATCGAGGAGAAGAGGGAGACCAAATTGGAGGTGGAAAGATGGAGTGAAAAGGATTTTGTGTGATCGGGGCCTGAACATGCAGGAGGGTGAAAGGAGGGCAAGGAATAGAGTGAATTGGAGCGATGTGGTATACAGGGGTTGACGTGCTGTCAGTGGATTGAATCAAGGCATGTGAAGCGTCCGGGGTAAACCATGGAAAGCTGTGTAGGTATGTATATTTCCGTGTGTGGACGTGTGTATGTACATGTGTATGGGGGGGGGTTGGGCCATTTCTTTTGTCTGTTTCCTTGCGCTACCTCGCAAACGCGGGAGACAGCGACAAAGTATAAAAAAAAAAAAAAAAAAATATATATATATATATATATATATATATATATATATATACATATATATAAGAAGGAACAGAGAAGGTGGGCCAGGTGAGGATATTCCCTCAAAGGCCCAGTCCTCTGTTCTTAACACTACCTTGCTAATGCGGGAAATGGCGAATAGTATGAAAGAAAGATATATATATATATATATATATATATATATATATATATATATATATATATATATATATATATATATTATCCCTGGGGATAGGGGAGAAAGAATACTTCCCACGTATTCCCTGCGTGTCGTAGAAGGCGACTAAAAGGGGAGGGAGCGGGTGGCTGGAAATCCTCCCCTCTCGTTTTTTTTTTTTTCTTAATTTTCCAAAAGAAGGAACAGAGAAGGGGGCCAGGTGAGGATATTCCCTCAAAGGCCCAGTCCTCTGTTCTTAACGCTACCTCGCTAATGCGGGAAATGGCGAATAGTATGAAAGAAAAAAAGATATATATATATATATTATATATATAATATATATATTATATATTATATATATATTATATATATATATATTATATTATATATATATATATCCCTGGGGATAGGGGATTAAGAATACTTCCCACGTATTCCCTGCGTGTCGTATAAGGCGACTAAAAGGGGAGGGAGCGGGGGGCTGGAAATCCTCCCCTCTCGTTTTTTTTTTTTTTTTTAATTTTCCAAAAGAAGGAACAGAGGGGGCCAAGTGAGGATATTCCAAAAAAGGCCCAGTCCTCTGTTCTTAAACGCTACCTCGCTAACGCGGGAAATGGCAAATAGTTTGAAAAAAAAAAAAAATATTTTTTTTTTTTTTTTTTATACTTTGTCGCTTTCCATGGTTTACCCCAGATGCTTCACATGCCTGGTTCAATCCACTGACAGCATGTCAACCCCAGTGTACCACATCATTCCAATTCACTCTATTCCTTGTACGTGTTTCACCCTCCTGTATGTTCAGGCCCCGATCGCTCAAAATCTTTTTCACTCCATCCTTCCACCTCCAATTTGGTCTCCTACTTCTCCTCGTTCCCTCCACCTCTGACACATATATCCTCATTGTCAATCTTTCCACATTCATTCTCTCCATGTGACCAAGCCATTTCAATATACCCTCTTCTGCTCTCTCAACCACACTCTTTTTATTACCACACATCTCTCTTACCCTTTCATTACTTACTCAATCAAACCACCTCACACCACATATTGTCCTCAAACATCTCATTTCCAACACATCCACCCTCCCCTATCTATCGCCCATGCCTCACAACCATATAATATTGTTGGAACCATACATACTCATTTTTGCTTTCCAAGATAATGTTCTCGCCTTCCACACATTCTTCAACGCTCCCATAACCTTTGCCCCCTCCCCTACCCTGTGACTCACTTCTGCTTCCATGGCTCCATCCGCTGCCAAATCCACTCCCAGATATCTAAAACAGTTCACTTCCTCCAGAACTTTTGCCCCCTCCCCCACCTTGAGACTCACTTCCACTTCCATGGTTCCATCCGCTGCTAATTCCACTCCCAGGTGTATAAAACACTTCACTTCCTCCAGTTTTTCTCCATTCAAACTTACCTACCAACTGACTTGTCCCTCAACCCCATTGAACCTAATAATCTTGCTCTTATTCACATTTACTCTCAGCTTTCTTCTTTTACACACTTTACCAAACTCGTCACCAACTTCTGGAGTTTCTCATCCAAATCATTTGCTCCTCTCTCCAAAACTCTTGCATTCACCTCCTAACAACTCCATTCATAAACAAATTAAACAACCATGGAGAATTCACACACCCCTGCCACAAACCGACATTCACTCGGAACCAATCACTTTCCTCTCTTCCTACTCGCAGACATACCTTACATCCTTGATAAAAACTTTTCATTGCTCCTAGCAACTTACATCCCACACCATATACTCTTAATACCTTCCACAAAGCATCTCTATCAACTCTACCACATGCCTTCTTGAGATCCATAAATGCTACATACAAGTCAGTCTATTTTCTAAGTATTTCTCACATACATTCTTCAAAGCTTGTCGTAGAAGGCGACTAGAGGGGATGGGAGCGGGGGGCCAGAAATCCTCCCCTCCTTGTATTTTTAACTTTCTAAAATGGGACACAGAAGAAGGAGTCACGTGGGGAGTGCTCATCCTCCTCGAAGGCTCAGACTGGGGTGTCTAAATGTGTGTGGATGTAACCAAGATGTGAAAAAAGAAGAGATAGGTAGTATGTTTGAGGAAAGGAACCTGGATGCTTTGGCTCTAAGTGAAACGAAGCTCAAGGGTAAAGGGGAAGAGTGGTTTGGGAATGTCTTGGGAGTAAAGTCAGGGGTTAGTGAGAGGACAAGAGCAAGGGAAGGAGTAGCACTACTCCTGAAACAGTTGTGGGAGTATGTGATAGAATGTAAGAAAGTAAATTCTTGATTAATATGGGTAAAACTGAAAGTTGATGGAGAGAGATGGGTGATTATTGGTGCATATGCACCTGGGCATGAGAAGAAAGATCATGAGAGGCAAGTGTTTTGGGAGCAACTGAATGAGTGTGTTAGTGGTTTTGATGCACGAGACCGGGTTATAGTGATGGGTGATTTGAATGCAAAGGTGAGTAATGTGGCAGTTGAGGGAAAAATTGGTATACATGGGGTGTTCAGTGTTGTAAATGGAAATGGTGAAGAGCTTGTAGATTTATGTGCTGAAAAAGGACTGGTGATTGGGAATACCTGGTTTAAAAAGCGAGATATACATAAGTATACTTATGTAAGTAGGAGAGATGGCCAGAGAGCGTTATTGGATTACGTGTTAATTGACAGGCGCGCGAAAGAGAGACTTTTGGATGTTAATGTGCTGAGAGGTGCAACTGGAGGGATGTCTGATCATTAACTTGTGGAGGCTAAGGTGAAGATTTGTATGGGTTTTCAGAAAAGAAGAGTGAATGTTGGGGTGAAGAGGGTGGTGAGAGTAAGTGAGCTTGAGAAGGAGACTTGTGTGAGGAAGTACCAGGAGAGACTGAGTACAGAATGGAAAAAGGTGAGAACAATGGAAGTAAGGGGAGTGGGGGAGGAATGGGATGTATTTAGGGAATCAGTGATGATTGCGCAAAAGATGCTTGTGGCATGAGAAGAGTGGGAGGTGGGTTGATTAGAAAGGGTAGTCAGTGGTGGGATGATGAAGTAAGATTATTAGTGAAAGAGAAGAGAGAGGCATTTGGACGATTTTTGCAGGGAAAAAATGCAATTGAGTGGGAGATGTATAAAAGAAAGAGACAGGAGGTCAAGAGAAAGGTGCAAGAGGTGAAAAAAAGGGCAAATGAGAGTTGGGGTGAGAGAGTATCATTAAATTTTAGGGAGAATAAAAAGATGTTCTGGAAGGAGGTAAATAAAGTGCGTAAGACAAGGGAGCAAATGGGAACTTCAGTGAAGGGCGCAAATGGGGAGGTGATAACAAGTAGTGGTGATGTGAGAAGGAGATGGAGTGAGTATTTTGAAGGTTTGTTGAATGTGTTTGATGATAGAATGGCAGATATAGGGTGTTTTGGTCGAGGTGGTGTGCAAAGTGAGAGGGTTAGGGAAAATCATTTGGTAAACAGAGAAGAGGTAGTAAAAGCTTTGCGGAAGATGAAAGCCGGCAAGGCAGCAGGTTTGGATGGTATTGCAGTGGAATCTATTAAAAAAGGGGGTGACTGTATTGTTGACTGGTTGGTAAGGTTATTTAATGTATGTATGACCATGGTGAGGTGCCTGAGGATTGGCGGAATGCGTGCATAGTGCCATTGTACAAAGGCAAGGGGGATAAGAGTGAGTGCTCAAATTACAAAGGTATAAGTTTGATGAGTATTCCTGGTAAATTATATGGGAGGGTATTGATTGAGAGGGTGAAGGCATGTACAGAGCATCAGATTGGGGAAGAGCAGTATGGTTTCAGAAGTGGTAGAGGATGTGTGGATCAGGTGTTTGCTTTGAAGAATGTATGTGAGAAATACTTAGAAAAGCAAATGGATTTGTATGTAGCATTTATGGATCTGGAGAAGGCATATGATAGAGTTGATAGAGATGCTTTGTGGAAGGTATTAAGAATATATGGGGTGGGAGGCAAGTTGTTAGAAGCATTGAAAAGTTTTTATCGAGGATGTAAGGCATGTGTACGTGCAGGAAGAGAGGAAAGTGATTGGTTCTCAGTGAATGTAGGTTTGCGGCAGGGGTGTGTGATGTCTCCATGGTTGTTTAATTTGTTTATGGATGGGGTTGTTAGGGATGTGAATGCAAGAGTTTTGGAAAAAGGGACAAGTATGAAGTCTGTTGTGGATGAAAGAGCTTGGGAAGTGAGTCAGTTGTTGTTCGCTGATGATACAGCACTGGTGGCTGATTCATGTGAGAAACTGCAGAAGCTGGTGACTGAGTTTGGTAAAGTGTGTGAAAGAAGAGAGTTAAGAGTAAATGTGAATAAGAGCAAGGTTATTAGGTACAGTAGGGTTGAGGGTCAAGTCAATTGGGAGGTAAGTTTGAATGGAGAAAAACTGGAGGAAGTAAAGTGTTTTAGATATCTGGGAGTGGATCTGGCAGCGGATGGAACCATGGAAGCGGAAGTGAATTATAGGGTGGGGAAGGGGGCGAAAATCCTGGGAGCCTTGAAGAATTTGTGGAAGTCGAGAACATTATCTCGGAAAGCAAAAATGGGTATGTTTGAAGGAATAGTGGTTCCAACAATGTTGTATGGTTGCGAGGCGTGGGCTATGGATAGAGTTGTGCGCAGGAGGATGGATGTGCTGGAAATGAGATGTTTGAGGACAATGTGTGGTGTGAGGTGGTTTGATCGAGTAAGTAATGTAAGGGTAAGAGAGATGTGTGGAAATAAAAAGAGTGTGGTTGAGAGAGCAGAAGAGGGTGTTTTGAAATGGTTTGGGCACATGGAGAGAATGAGTGAGGAAAGATTGACCAAGAGGATATATGTGTCGGACGTGGAGGGAACGAGGAGAAGTGGGAGACCAAATTGGAGGTGGAAAGATGGAGTGAAAAAGATTTTGAGTGATCGGGGCCTGAACATGCAGGAGGGTGAAAGGCGGGCAAGGAATAGAGTGAATTGGATTGATGTGGTATACCGGGGTTGACCTACTGTCAGTGGATTGAATCAGGGCATGTGAAGCGTCTGGGGTAAACCATGGAAAGTTTAGTGGGGCCTGGATGTGGAAAGGGAGCTGTGGTTTCGGGCATTATTGCATAACAGCTAGAGACTGAGTGTGAACGAATGGGGCCTTTGTTGTCTTTTCCGAGCGCCACCTCGCACACATGAGGGGGGAGGGGGATGGTATTCCATGTGTGGCAAGGTGGCGATGGGAATGGGTAAGGGCAGAGAGTGTGAATTGTGTGCATAGGTATATATGTATGTGTCTGTGTGTGTATATATATGTGTACATTGAGATGTATAGGTATGTATATTTGCGTGTGTGGACGTGTATGTATATACATGTCTATGGGGGTGGGTTGGGCCATTTCATTCGTCTGTTTCCTTGCGCTACCTCGCAAACGCGGGAGACAGCGACAAAGCAAAATAGGGGAGAAAGAATACTTCCCACGTATTCCCTGCGTGTCGTAGAAGGCGACTAAAAGGGGAGGGAGCGGGGGGCTGGAAATCCTCCCCTCTGGTTTTTTTTAATTTTCCAAAAGAAGGAACAGAGAATGAGGCCAGGTGAGGATGTTCCCTCAGAGGCCCAGTCCTCTGTTCTTGTCGCTACCTTGCTGACGCGGGAAATGGTGAATAATATGAAAGAAAAAAAAGTATACGTTGAAATGTATAGATGTGTATATGTATGTGGGTGGGTTGGGCCATTCTTTCGTCTGTTTCCTTCCGCTACCTCGCTAATGCGGGGGACGCTCTCTGGCCATCTCTACTACTTACATACGTATACTTATGTATATCTCGCTTTTCAAACCAGGTATTCCCAATCACCAGTCCTTTTTCAGCACATAAATCTACAAGCTCTTCAACATTTCCATTTACAACACTGAACACCCCATGTATACCCTCAACTGCCACATTACTCACCTTTGCATTCAAATCACCCATCACTATATATATATATATATATATATATATATATATATATATATATAGTGTGTGGAAGAAGAAAGTTAAGAGTAAATGTGAATAAGAGCAAGGTTATTAGGTACAGTAGGGTTGAGGGTCAAGTCAATTGGGAGGTGAGTTTGAATGGTGAAAAACTGGAGGAAGTGAAGTGTTTTAGATATCTGGGAGTGGATCTGTCAGCGGATGGAACCATGGAAGCGGAAGTGGATCATAGGGTGGGGGAGGGGGCGAAAATTTTGGGAGCCTTGAAAAATGTGTGGAAGTCGAGAACATTATCCCGGAAAGCAAAAATGGGTATGTTTGAAGGAATAGTAGTTCCAACAATGTTGTATGGTTGCGAGGCGTGGGCTATGGATAGAGTTGTGCGCAGGAGGATGGATGTGCTGGAAATGAGATGTTTGAGGACAATGTGTGGTGTGAGGTGGTTTGATCGAGTAAGTAACGTAAGGGTAAGAGAGATGTGTGGAAATAAAAAGAGCGTGGTTGAGAGAGCAGAAGAGGGTGTTTTGAAATGGTTTGGGCACATGGAGAGAATGAGTGAGGAAAGATTGACCAAGAGGATATATGTGTCGGAGGTGGAGGGATCGAGGAGAAGAGGGAGACCAAATTGGAGGTGGAAAGATGGAGTGAAAAGGATTTTGTGTGATCGGGGCCTGAACATGCAGGAGGGTGAAAGGAGGGCAAGGAATAGAGTGAATTGGAGCGATGTGGTATACAGGGGTTGACGTGCTGTCAGTGGATTGAATCAAGGCATGTGAAGCGTCCGGGGTAAACCATGGAAAGCTGTGTAGGTATGTATATTTCCGTGTGTGGACGTGTGTATGTACATGTGTATGGGGGGGGGTTGGGCCATTTCTTTTGTCTGTTTCCTTGCGCTACCTCGCAAACGCGGGAGACAGCGACAAAGTATAAAAAAAAAAAAAAAAAAAAATATATATATATATATATATATATATATATATACATATATATAAGAAGGAACAGAGAAGGTGGGCCAGGTGAGGATATTCCCTCAAAGGCCCAGTCCTCTGTTCTTAACACTACCTTGCTAATGCGGGAAATGGCGAATAGTATGAAAGAAAGATATATATATATATATATATATATATATATATATATATATATATATATATATATATATATATATTATCCCTGGGGATAGGGGAGAAAGAATACTTCCCACGTATTCCCTGCGTGTCGTAGAAGGCGACTAAAAGGGGAGGGAGCGGGTGGCTGGAAATCCTCCCCTCTCGTTTTTTTTTTTTTCTTAATTTTCCAAAAGAAGGAACAGAGAAGGGGGCCAGGTGAGGATATTCCCTCTAAGGCCCAGTCCTCTGTTCTTAACGCTACCTCGCTAATGCGGGAAATGGCGAATAGTATGAAAGAAAAAAAGATATATATATATATATATATATATATATATATATATATATATATATATATATATATATATATATATATATATATATATCCCTGGGGATAGGGGATTAAGAATACTTCCCACGTATTCCCTGCGTGTCGTAGAAGGCGACTAAAAGGGGAGGGAGCTGGGGGCTGGAAATCCTCCCCTCTCGTTTTTTTTTTTTTTTTAATTTTCCAAAAGAAGGAACAGAGGGGGCCAAGTGAGGATATTCCAAAAAAGGCCCAGTCCTCTGTTCTTAACGCTACCTCGCTAACGCGGGAAATGGCAAATAGTTTGAAAAAAAAAAAAAATATTTTTTTTTTTTTTTTTATACTTTGTCGCTTTCTCCCGCGTTTGCGAGGTAGCGCAAGGAAACAGACGAAAGAAATGGCCCAACCCCCCCCATACACATGTATATACATACGTCCACACACGCAAATATACATACCTACACAGCCTTCCATGGTTTACCCCAGACGCTTCACATGCCTTGATTCAATCCACTGACAGCACGTCAACCCCGGTATACCACATCGATCCAATTCACTCTATTCCTTGCCCTCCTTTCACCCTCCTGCATGTTCAGGCCCCGATCACACAAAATCTTTTTCACTCCATCTTTCCACCTCCAATTTGGTCTCCCTCTTCTCCTTGCTCCCTCCACCTCCGACACATATATCCTCTTGGTCAATCTTTCCTCACTCATCCTCTCCATGTGCCCAAACCACTTCAAAACACCCTCTTCTGCTCTCTCAACCACACTCTTTTTATTTCCACACATCTCTCTTACCCTTACGTTACTTACTCGATCAAACCACCTCACACCACACATTGTCCTCAAACATCTCATTTCCAGCACATCCATCCTCCTGCGCACAACGCTATCCATAGCCCACGCCTCGCAACCATACAACATTGTTGGAACCACTATTCCTTCAAACATACCCATTTTTGCTTTCCGAGATAATGTTCTCGACTTCCACACATTCTTCAAGGCCCCCAGAATTTTCGCCCCCTCCCCCACCCTATGATCCACTTCCGCTTCCATGGTTCCATCCGCTGCCAGATCCACTCCCAGATATCTAAAACACTTCACTTCCTCCAGTTTTTCTCCATTCAAACTCACCTCCCAATTGACTTGACCCTCAACCCTTTTTCTTTCTTTTCTTTCAAACTATTCGCCATTTCCCGCATTAGCGAGGTAGCGTTAAGAACAGAGGACTGAGCCTTTGAGGGACTACCCTCACCTGGCCCAATTCTCTGTTCCTTCTTTTGGAAAATTAAAAAAAAAACGAGAGGGGAGGATTTCCAGCCCCCCGCTCCCTCCCCTTTTAGTCGCCTTCTACGACATGCAGGGAATATGTGGGAAGTATTCTTGCTCCCCTATCCCCTAATAACCTTGCTCTTATTCACATTTACTCTTAACTTTCTTCTTCCACACACTTTACCAAACTCAGTCACCAGCTTCTGCAGTTCCTCACATGAATCAGCCACCAGCGCTGTATCATCAGCGAACAACAACTGACTCACTTCCCAAGCTCTCTCATCCCCAACAGACTTCATACTTGCCCCTCTTTCCAAAACTCTTGCATTCACCTCCCTAAGAACCCCATCCATAAACAAATTAAACAACCATGGAGACATCACACACCCCTGCCGCAAACCTACATTCACTGAGAACCAATCACTTTCCTCTCTTCCTACACGTACACATGCCTTACATCCTCAATAAAAACTTTTCACTGCTTCTAACAACTTGCCTCCCACACCATATATTCTTAATACCTTCCACAGAGCATCTCTATCAACTCTATCATATGCCTTCTCCAGATCCATAAATGCTACATACAAATCCATTTGCTTGTATTAACTTGTATTAACTTTCTAAAATGGGAAACAGAAGAAGGAGTCACGCGGGGAGTGCTCATCCTCCTCGAAGGCTCAGAGTGGGGTGCCTAAATGTGTGTGGATGTAACCAAGATGTGAAAAAAGGAGAGATAGGTAGTATGTTTGAGGAAAGGAGCCTGGATGTTTTGGCTCAGAGTGAAACGAAGCTCAAGGGTAAAGGGGAAGAGTGGTTTGGGAATGTCTGGGGAGTAAAGTCAGGGGTTAGTGAGAGGACAAGAGCAAGGGAAGGAGTAGCAATACTCCTGAAACAGGAGTTGTGGGGGTATGTGATAGAGTGTAAGAAAGTAAATTCTCGATTAATATGGGTAAAACTGAAAGTTGATGGAGAGAGGTGGGTGATTATTGGTGCATATGCACCTGGGCATGAGAAGAAAGATCAAGAGAGGCAAGTGTTTTGGGAGCAGCTGAATGAGTGTGTTAGTGGTTTTGATGCACGAGACCGGGTTATAGTGATGGGTGATTTGAATGCAAAGGTGAGTAATGTGGCAGTTGAGGGAATAATTGGTATACATGGGGTGTTCAGTGTTGTAAATGGAAATGGTGAAGAGCTTGTAGATTTATGTGCTGAAAAAGGACTGATGATTGGGAATACCTGGTTTAAAAAGCGAGATATACATAAGTATACTTATGTAAGTAGGAGAGATGGCCAGAGAGCGTTATTGGATTACGTGTTAATTGACAGGCGTGCGAAAGAGAGACTTTTGGATGTTAATGTGCTGAGAGGTGCAACTGGAGGGATGTCTGATCATTATCTTGTGGAGGCTAAGGTGAAGATTTGTATGGGTTTTCAGAAAAGAAGAGTGAATGTTGGGGTGAAGAGGGTGGTGAGAGTAAGTGAGCTTGAGAAGGAGACCTGTGTGAGGAAGTACCAGGAGAGACTGAGTACAGAATGGAAAAAGGTGAGAACAATGGAAGCAAGGGGAGTGGGGGAGGAATGGGATGTATTTAGGGAATCAGTGATGGATTGCGCAAAAGATGCTTGTGGCATGAGAAGAGTGGGAGGTGGGTTGATTAGAAAGGGTAGTGAGTGGTGGGATGAAGAAGTAAGAGTATTAGTGAAAGAGAAGAGAGAGGCATTTGGACGATTTTTGCAGGGAAAAAATGCAATTGAGTGGGAGATGTATAAAAGAAAGAGACAGGAGGTCAAGAGAAAGGTGCAAGAGGTGAAAAAAAGGGCAAATGAGAGTTGGGGTGAGAGAGTATCATTAAATTTTGGGGAGAATAAAAAGATGTTCTGGAAGGAGGTAAATAAAGTGCGTAAGACAAGGGAGCAAATGGGAACTTCAGTGAAGGGCGCAAATGGGGAGGTGATAACAAGTAGTGGTGATGTGAGAAGATGGAGTGAGTATTTTGAAGGTTTGCTGAATGTGTTTGATGATAGAGTGGCAGATATAGGGTGTTTTGGTCGAGGTGGTGTGCAAAGTGAGAGGGTTAGGGAAAATGATTTGGTAAACAGAGAAGAGGTAGTGAAAGCTTTGCGGAAGATGAAAGCCGGCAAGGCAGCAGGTTTGGATGGTATTGCACTGGAATTTATTAAAAAAGGGGGTGACTGTATTGTTGACTGGTTGGTAAGGTTATTTAATGTATGTATGACTCATGGTGAGGTGCCTGAGGATAGGCGGAATGCGTGCATAGTGCCATTGTACAAAGGCAAAGGGGATAAGAGTGAATGCTCAAATTACAGAGGTATAAGTTTGTTGAGTATTCCTGGTAAATTATATGGGAGGGTATTGATTGAGAGGGTGAAGGCATGTACAGATCATCAGATTGGGGAAGAGCAGTGTGGTTTCAGAAGTGGTAGAGGATGTGTGGATCAGGTGTTTGCTTTGAAGAATGTATGTGAGAAATACTTAGAAAAGCAAATGGATTTGTATGTAGCATTTATGGATATATATATATATATATATATATATATATATATATATATATATATATATACCTACACAGTCATATAAATGTATACACATGTGCATAATTCACTCTTACTGCCTTTATTTATTCCTTTCGCCATCCCGCCACACATGGAATAACAACCCCGTCTCCCCCACGTGCGCGTGCGCAAGGTAGCGCTAGGAAAAGACAACAAAGGCCACATTCATTCACATTTAGTTTCTAGCTGTCATGTATAATGCACTGAAACCACAGCTACCTTTCCACATCCAGGCCCCACAAAACTTTCCATGGTTTACCCCAGACACTTCACATGCCCTGGTTCAATCCACTGACAGCATGTCAACCCCGGTATACCATATTGTTCCAATGCACTCTATTCCTTGCAAGCCTTTCACCCTCCTGCATGTTCAGGCCCCGATCGCTCAAAATCTTCTTCACTCCATCGTTCCACCTCCAATTTGGTCTCCCACTTCTCCTCATTCCCTTCACCTCTGACATATATCCTCTTGGTCAATCTTTCCTCACTCATTCTCTCCATGTGACCAAACCGTTTCAATACATCCTCTTCTGTTCTCTCAACCACACTCTTTTTATTATTACACATCTCTCTTACCCTTTCATTACTAAGTCGATCAAACCATCTCACACCACACATTGTCCTCAAACATCTCATTTCCAACACATCCACCCTCCTCCGCACAACTCTATCTATAGCCCATGCCTCGCAACCATATAACATTGTTGGAACCACTATTCCTTCAAACATACCCATTTTCGCTTTCCAAAATAATGTTCTCACTTTCCACACATTCTTCAAGGCTCTCAGAACTTTCGCCCTCTCAACCAACCTGTGACTCACTTCCGCTTCCGTGGTTCCATCCACTGCCAAATCCATCCCCAGATATCCCAAACACTTCACTTCCTCCAGTTTTTCTCCATTCAAACATATCTCCCAAAAGACTTGTCTCTCAACCCTACTGTACCTAATAACCTTGCTCTTATTCACATTTACTCTTAACTTTCTTCTTTCACACACTTTACACAAGTCAGTCACCAGCTTCTGCAGTTTCTCACAAGAATCAGCCACCAGTGCTGTATCATCAGCAAACAACAACTGACTCATTTCCCAAGCCCTCTAATCCACAACAGACTGCATACTTGCCTCTCTCTCCAAAACTCTTGCATTCACCTCCCTAACAACCCCATCAATAAACACATTAAACAACCATGGAGACATCACACACCCCTGCCGCAAACCGACATTCACTGAGAACCAATCACTTTCCTCTCTCCCTACTCGTACACATGCCATACATCCTCAATAAAAACTTTTCACTGTTTCCAGCAACTTGCCTCTCACCCCATATACTCTTAATACCTTCCACACAGCATCTCTGTCAACTCTTTCATATGCCTTCTCCAGATCCATGAATGCTACATACAAAACCATTTGTTTTTCTAAGTATTTCTCACATACATTCTTCAAAGCAAACACCTGATCCACACATCCTCTACCACTTCTGAAACCACACTGCTCTTCCCCAATTTGATGTTCTGTACATGCCTTCACCCTCTCAATCAATACCCTCCCATATAATTTCCCAGGAATATTCAACAAACTTATACCTCTGTAATTTGAACACTCACTTTTATCCCCTTTGCCTTTGTACAATGGCACTATGCATGCATTCCGCCAATCCTCAGGTGCTTCACAATGAACCATACATACAGTGAATATCCTCACCAACCAGTCAACAACAGTCACCCCCTTTTATAATAAATTCCACTGCAATACCATCCAAATCCACCGCCTTGCCGGCTTTCATCTCCCGCAAAGCTTTCACTATCTCTTCTCTGTTTACTAAATCATTCTTCCTGACCCTCTCACTTCGCACATCTGTTTCCTGGTGCTACCTTGCTGATGCAGGAAATAGCAGTTAGGTATAAAAAAAAAATATATATCAAACAGTGACAAGTTTTTTAAAGAGTGTTAGGCATGTGTAAAAGAAGCAAGAGCAGAAAGTGACTAGTTCCAGGTGAAGACTGGTCAGTGATGGGGGTACATGATGTCACTGTGGCTATTCAATTTGTTTAAGGATTGGGTGGCAAGGGAGGTAAATGCAAAGGTCTTGTAGAAAATGGTGAGTATGTGTGGGCGTGCTACCTCACTTATGTGGGAAATGGCGAATATGTATGAAAAAAAATGAATAAAAGCAAGGTTACTAGGTTCAGAAGGGAAGAGGGACAGATTAGTTAGAATGTGAGTCTGACTGTAGAAAACTTGGAGGAAAAGAAGTGCTTCAGATACCTGGGTGTAGACATGGCAGCAAACGGAACCTTGAAAGTGGAAGTGTCATAGAGTGAGTAAGGAATGTGATGACTGAAAGGTAATTATCTGGGAGGGCAAAAATGGGTATGTTTGAAGGTATAGTAGTACCAGCAATGTTGTATTGATGTGAGGCATGGGCTATAGATAAAAATGTGTGGAAGAGGATGGAGATTTTGGAAATGAAATGTTTGAGGACAGTATGTAGTACAAGGTAATTTGACTGAGTAAGGAATAAGAGGGAAAGACAGCAGTGTGATGATAAGAAGAGTGTGGTAGAGATGGTTGAAAAGGGAGTGCTGAAATAGTTAGAACATGGAGAGAATGGGTGAGGAGACTTTAGCAATAAAAAATATGTGTCAGATGTGAAGGGGATAAGGGGAGACCAAATTAAAGATGGAAAAATGAAATGAAAACGATTTTGAGTGTTTGGGACCTGAACAAGCAGAAGAAAAGGTTTGTATGATACAAAATGAATTGGAAGGATGTCATCTAGCTGTTAATGGACTGAACCTGGGCAAATGAAGCAGCTACATAAACTATGGAAAGGTCTCTTGGGCCTGGTTTTGGATTTGGGGGGGCGGGATGATTTCAGTGCATTAGACAAGACAGATAGATAATGAATGTTAGCAAATGTGGCCTTTCCTTCTATGTTTCTGGTGCCACCATGGTAACATGGGAAATGGCAAGCATGTAATAATGGACAATAAAATAAAGAACAGGGGAGAAAAAATACTTCCCACACATTCCCTGCATGTAGCAAACAGGGACTTACAGGAACGGGAGTGGGGGGCTGGAAATCCTCTTTTTATTTCACTTTAATTTCTAAAAGCTGGAACAGTAGATGGAGCCAAATGAGGAATGCTCATCCTCCTTAAAGGCTCAGCCTGGATGTCTTAATGTGCTGGATGTAATTAAATTGAGAAGAAGAGATGGGTAGTATGTTTGAGGAAAAGAACCTGGATGTTTTGGCTCTTCATGAAACAAAGCTTAAAGATCACTGACCAATTGTAATACCATCCACTCCAGCTGCCTTGCCACTTTTCATCTTATGCAAGACTTTCATCACTTCTTTCTTCACCAAACTTCTTTCCATGACTCTCTCACTTAACATATCTCCCCTAACCAAAACACCCTACATCTTCCATCCAATCATCACACACATTCAACAATCCTTCAAAATACTCACTCCATCTCCTCACTTTATCATTGCTTGTTACAGCTTCCCCAATTGCCCCTTTCACCAATGTTTCTATTTTTTTTTCTCTTGTTTTCCACACTATTAACCTCCTTTCAAAACATCATATTCTCCCTCAACTTTACATACACTCACTCAATCCAACTCGCATTTGCCCTCTTTTTTTAACCCCTGCACCTTTCTTTTGACCTTCTGCCACTGTCTCTTACACATCTCCCATTCACATGCATTCCTTTCCTGTAAGCATTGCCTGTATACTTCTCTCTTCTCTTTCACTAGCAACTATACTTCATCATCCCAGCAGTCACTAACCTTTCTCACCTGTACACCCACATTCTCCCACACATGCCAGCATGACTTCCCTAAATACCTCATATCTCTCACCCACTCCCCTTGATTTATTCACTCTCACTGTTTCCCGGTCTCTCCTCATAAAGTCACAAAATATGGCCTCCAATTTTACCATGCCTGCATGCTTCTCAACATGCAGGTGACTTATAGAGGGCTGTTCAGGTGTATGGAAATCAGCTTTAATATTCAGCACACATTCCCTACTATTGTAGAACCTATAATTAGCTTAGCTTTCTTACCCTACATGGAATCATTGAAAAAAAGCCTTTTACCTTTTCTTTTAATAAAGGAAGAGAACTTAATGTCTAAGGAGACCTTTCCTAAAGAAGAAAAAAATTGTAAATGAAACTCAAAGCACAACCTTACACACAAGCCTCGCATAAAATATTGTCTGGAGCAATACTTTAACTTCACATTCTCCACAGACATCCTCAAAGATATGATTACTGTAATAAAGTCATTTTATTTGGTAAACTTATGATTTCTGAGTATTTGTATTAGTTGTTCTGACAACTACGTTTTCTTCTTGGGGCTTCGAACAAATGGATTGCAAACTCAAAGTGCACGGGTCTGGCAACACTTATGACTAGCCATCAAGACAAATTGCTAGCAGCATTCCTTAAAGTATGACTGTGTTTGGACCTAGCCTGACATCTTGACCTATTTCCCCTAAACCCAAAGTGTTGATTCACTTTTCCTTACATAAATTCCTATTCCCAACAACAAGCTTCATGTGTGCTCCCACACTATTAGCTTGATCATGTAATACTTAACAAGCTACTGAATCACACAATTACTGTGTGGCCATTAGCAATTCAAGGGCTGGCATTGTGATGTTTGATGCTTTTTCTAAATCGTTAAGTTTAGGAACTCTTTACTGCCTCATGTCTTTCCTAATAATTCTAACTTAACCTTTTCACAAAGCATACTTTCAAATTCCTCCAAAACTTGTAATAAAGTATTTTTTTCTTATTTCTCCCTCTCTCTAACCTATTTCATAATTCATCAAGTCCTGGCTGCAAGTTGGTCTTTTTGTCCATGACTGTAACGTTCAACTTGAAAAAAGGTAATTATGCAAATTCAAGGCTCATTTAAGAAGCCTTCATAATTATCTGTATTTGTCACAGGCCATACATGTTAGGTATGGCATGGATACAAACCCCATAACATAATATTTCATATTATTCACTACGGGATTGTCTGCATCATCTCACATGTGAGGAGGCTCACATAGTACTTCATAGGCATGATACGCCATGCAAAAAGATTGTCATCTATATTATGTAAAGAACCTGGAATAGGCTTAAGCATCAATAAGTCTATGACTTTACTGATGATCCACCAGGGTCAAGTAAACACTTGTCAATATGTGATGTACTGCATGATCAGTCAAAGAAAGACAACTTGAACAAATACATATTAATATGCCATGTGTTGCTTCATGTGTCATAAGAAAAACACTATACAAGTAAGACCATGTCAACAAGCTTTGTGCTGCCTAAACTCCCCTAAAAGACATTTACACCAGACAAGTGACTCTTCTTGAAGAAAAATCATGCACTGAGTTTTTCATCTCTATTTCAAGGCTGCTTGCAGAGCAAGCTTTCTGCCAAGTTGGCAGTGCATAATAATTTCTCCATGCAGTCAGTCATCCTCCTGCCATAACAGTGACTGCTCACTCTTGGGAGTTTTTTAAGAAAGGAACTGAGCAGAGGAAAGATTTAGAGGACCATGAAGACGATCCTGAATTACATGATGATGATGGTCTGTTTTCAGATTGCATGGAGAATGATTTTACGGACACTGACTCCTCCAGCTTTGAAAGTTAATCAAGGTAAGACAGGAGGTGTTTCTAGCACAAGTTGAGGCAGCATTATCAATGTCCACCTGACCTTGACGACACTGCATCTAACTACTGCAGCTGATGGTTTAGAAACTTTCATAATTTTACTGTTATGAAATGAATTACAATGATTATGACAAGATATTAAGATTTTCTTTATACACATTCAATATTTCCCATGTTAGCAAGGAAGAGATAATAAAATCAATATTCTAGCTGTAATTCATAATATCTGACATATTAATGACATTTATCCCTAGGGATGGGTGATTTGAATGCAAAGGTGAGTAATGTGGCAGTTGAGGGAATAATTGGTATACATGGGGTGTTCAGTGCTGTAAATGGAAATGGTGAAGAGCTTGTAGATTTATGTGCTGAAAAAGGACTGGTGATTGGGAATACCTGGTTTAAAAAGTGAGATATAAATAAGTATACGTATGTAAGTAGGAGAGATGGCCAGAGAGCGTTATTGGATTACGTGTTAATTAACAGGCGTGAGAAAGAGAGACTTTTGGATGTTAATGTGCTGAGAGGTGCAACTGGAGGGATGTCTGATCATTATCTTGTGGAGGCGAAGGTGAAGATTTGTATGGGTTTTCAAAATAGAAGAGAGAATGTTGGGGTGAAGAGGGTAGTGAGAGTAAGTGAGCTTGGGAAGGAGACTTGTGTGAGGAAGTACCAGGAGAGACTGAGTACAGAATGGAAAAAGGTGAGAACAAAGGAGGTAAGGGGAGTGGGGGAGGAATGGGACGTATTTAGGGAAGCAGTGATGGCTTGCGCAAAAGATGCTTGTGGCATGAGAAGCGTGGGAGGTGGGTTGATTAGAAAGAGTAGTGAGTGGTGGGATGAAGAAATAAGATTATTACTGAAAGAGAAAAGAGAGGCATTTGGACGATTTTTGCAGGGAAAAAATACATATGAGTGGGAGATGTATAAAAGAAAGAGACAGGAGGTCAAAAGAAAGGTGCAAGAGGTGAAAAAGAGGGCAAATGAGAGTTGGGGTGAGAGAGTATCATTAAATTTTAGGGAGAATAAAAAGATGTTCTGGAAGCAGGTAAATAAAGTGCGTAAGACAAGGGAGCAAATGGGAACTTCAGTGAAGGGGGCTAATGGGGAGGTGATAACAAGTAGTGGTGATGTGAGAAGGAGATGGAGTGAGTATTTTGAAGGTTTGTTGAATGTGTTTGATGATAGAGTGGCAAATATAGGGTGTTTTGGTCGAGGTGGTGTGCAAAGTGAGACGGTTAGGGAAAATGATTTGGTAAACAGAGAAGAGGTAGTAAAAGCTTTGCGGAAGATGAAAGCCAGCAAGGCAGCAGGTTTGGATGGTATTGCAGTGGAATTTATTATAAAAGGGGGTGACTGCATTGTTGACTGGTTGATAAGGTTATTTAATGTATGTATGATTCATGGTGAGGTGCCTGAGGATTGGTGGAATGTGTGCATAGTGCCATTGTACAAAGGCAAAGGGGATAAGAGTGAGTGCTCAAATTACAGAGGTATAAGTTTGTTGAGTATTCCTGGTAAATTATATGGGAGGGTACTGATTGAGACGGTGAAGGCATGTACAGAGAATCAGATTGGGGAAGAACAGTGTGGTTTCAGAAGTGGTAGAGGATGTGTGGATCAGGTGTTTGCTTTGAAGAATGTATGTGAGAAACACTTAGAAAAGCAAATGGATTTGTATGTAGCATTTATGGATCTGGAGAAGGCATATGATAAAGTTGATAGAGATGCTCTGTGGAAGGTACTAAGAATATATGGTGTGGGAGGCAAGTTGTTAGAAGCAGTGAAAAGTTTTTATCGAGGATGTAAGGCATGTGTACGTGTAGGAAGAGAGGAAAGTAATTGGTTCTCAGTGAATGTAGGTTTGCGGCAGGGGTGTGTGATGTCTCCATGGTTGTTTAATTTGTTTATGGATGGGGTTGTTATGGAGGTGAATGCAAGAGTTTTGGAAAGAGGGGCAAGTATGAAGTCTATTGGGGATGAGAGAGCTTGGGAAGTGAGTCAGTTGTTGTTCGCTGATGATACAGCACTGGTGGCTGATTCATGTGAGAAACTGCAGAAGCTGGTGACTGAGTTTGGTATAGTGTGTGAAAGAAGAAAGTTAAGAGTAAATGTGAATAAGAGCAAGGTTATTAGGTACAGTAGGGTTGAGGGTTAAGTCAATTGGGAGGTAAGTTTGAATGGAGAAAAATTGGAAGAAGTAAAGTGATTTAGATATCTGGGAGTGGATCTGGCAGCAGATGGAACCATGGAAGCGGAAGTGAATCATAGGGTGGGGGAGGGGGCGAAAATCCTGGAGCCTTGAAGAATGTGTGGAAGTCGAGAACATTATCTCCGAAAGCAAAAATGGCTATGTTTGAAGGAATAGTGGTTCCAACAATGTTGTATGGTTGCGAGGCGTGCTATGGATAGAATTGTGCGCAGGAGGGTGGATGTGCTGGAAATGAGATGTTTGAGGACAATATGTGGTGTGAGGTGGTTTGATCGAGTAAGTAATGTAAGGGTAAGAGAGATGTGTGGAAATCAAAAGAGCGTGGTTGAGAGAGCAGAAGAGGGTGTTTTGAAATGGTTTGCTCACATGGAGAGAATGAGTGGGGAAAGATTGACCAAGAGGATATATGTGTAGGAGGTGGAAGGAATGAGGAGAGGTGGGAGACCAAATTGGAGGTGGAAAGATGGAGTGAAAAAGATTTTGAGTGATCGGGGCATGAACATGCAGGAGGGTGAAAGGCGGGCAAGGAATAGAGTGAATTGGATCGATGTGGTATACCGGGGTCGACGTGCTGTCAATGGATTGAATCAGGGCATGTGAAGCATCTGGGGGTAAACCATGGAAAGTTCTGTGGGGCCTGGATGTGGAAAGGGAGCTGTGGTTTCGGGCATTACTGCATGACAGCTAGAGACTGAGTGTGAATGAATGGGGCCTTTGTTGTCTTTTCCTAGTGCTACCTCACACACATGAGGGGGAGGGGGATGTTATTCCATGTGTGGCGAGGTGGCGATGGGAATGAATAAAGGCAGACAGTGTGAATTGTGTGCATGTGTATATATGTATGTGTCTGTGTGTGTATATATATGTGTACAATGAGATGTATGGGTATGTATAATTGCGTGTGTGGACGTGTATGTACATACATGTGTATGGGGGTGGGTTGGGCCATTTCTTTCGTCTGTTTCTTTGCGCTACCTTGCAAACGCGGGAGACAGCAACAAAGCAAAATAAAATATAATAATCCCTAGGGATAGATGAGAAAGAATACTTCCCACTTATTTCCTGCGTGTTGTTGAAGGCAACTAAAAGGGGAGGGAGCGGGGGACTGGAAATCGTCCCCTCATGTTTTTGAATTTTCCAAAAGAAGGAACACAGGAGGAAGCCAAGTGAGGATATTCTCTCTAAGGCTCAGTCCTCTGTTCTTAACGCTACCTCGCTAATGCGGGAAATGGCGAATATGTATGAATGAAATATTAATGACTAACCTGAAAGTATGGAATCCTACCTGAATATGCATGCAGATGATGCAAAGGTCATGAGGTAAGTTAAAAGTGATGAGAATTTCATTAACTTGCAAGGGGATCTAAAGAGACTTGAAAGTTGGCCAGAGATGTTGTTGATGAAATTCAACCCAAGCAAATATAAAGTAATGGAGATGGGACAAAGCAGAAGACAGCCTCAATATGATTATCACTTAGCAGGAAATATGCTTCAGGATTCTAAGTGTGGGAAGGACGTGGGAGTGGACATCATCCCTAACATGTCATCAGAGCCCCATACAAAGAGAATAATTAAGGAAACAAACTGTCTACTGGAAAGTGGAATAACTTTAATGTATATGGATAAGGAAATATGTAACAAACTATTCATGTACTTCCTCAGGTCAAAACTAGAATATGCTTCTCAGGTTTAATTACTGTGCCTACAGAAACACAAAGGGCTCACAGAGAAGGTCTAGAGGAAGGAAACAATGATGATACCAGAATCAAGAGAGTTAAGCAACAGGGAAAGGCTGGAGGCTTTATATCTAACCACTTTGGAGAAAGAAGAGTAGGGAGTGACCTGATCACAACCTTCAATTATATTTAACCATTTTGGAGAACGAAGAGTAAGGAGTGACCTGATCACAACCTTTAAGTTTTTAAAGAAAATTAATGAAGTGGATAGTGGACAGTTCTTTCATGAATGTTGGGACAAAGCTACAAGAGACATAATATGAAACTGAGTGCGAAACTTTTAAATAACAAAGTAAAGAAATACTATTACAGTATAAGAATGGTGAATGAATGGAAAAGACTGACTGAGCACATGTTTAATGCAGACAGCATACAAAAATTTAATAAGTTGTGGAGAGTGTTCAAGTGATGGGGCTCCATGAGTGTAAAACTCCCTCTCCAAACAGTACAAACAGGTAATGAATGAATGAAAATTATCAGAGATGAAGGAAAGAAAGATGTGCACTTATTCTACCATTAGGTGAGACATTAGGTAGTAGTAGTAGGGAGGAACATTAAGTAGATACATTGGGTGACAGCAGTTTGGCAGATAGAGTAGGGGAGGGTGTTACAGGGAATGGATGGAATGGATCAAGAATAGTGTGGATGAAAGGAAAGATTGGAGTTGTGAAGTGTGCATGGGTACGTGTTTCTGTGCCTGTGAATATGAACACCATGCGAGGTAAGGATGAAATTAAACTTTTCTGGATAAATTTCAAACACTATATAAATGAGTTTGAGATGGAGAAAAAGGTGGTTGTAATGGGTAATATGAATCCAAAAATGGGACATGATGAAAATGGCAAAATAGCTGGTAAATGGGGAGTGCTTGGAGTAAATGATGATAAAAGTTATCTTGTGGATGTCTGTGCTGAGAGGGGTTTGTTCCTTGCATGCACCTTTTTTCAGCACAAGATGATCCACAGATATATATATATATGAATAAAAATAATGGAAGAGAAGAACAAAAGTGTTTGATCAACTATGTGGAAATGTATGAAAGGTTGAAAAAGTTATGCTGGATTCTACAGTTGCAAAAGGGTTCTTTGGAGATTCTGATCACTTTGCAGTTCTTGTGGAGGTGAAAATTGGGGAGAAGAGGAGATATGGTGTAAAGCAGAATGGAAAAGTAAAAGTATGGGCAAGCGAGATGATAGACCAGAAAGAATGCAAGGAGGAGCATGAAAGAAGGGTTACAGAAAGTTTTGATGCAAGTGCAATAAATGTAGAGATGCAATTACATGTGAATAAGGAGTATAAAATGTTTAGAGAGGAATGTTAAAAGCTGATATGCATGGTGGACAGATGATATCAGAAATGACTTGAAAGGAATGTACGAAAGGAAACTCAGCAAAGATGGTGGGAAGAATAAGTGAATGCAAAATAAGGGAGGAACCAGGGAGTCTTAAGAAATGTAGGTGATGCATGGATCAGACCTTTGAGGTGACAATGATGGTGAAAAAAGATCTACAAAAAGGTAAAAAGCTGTGTGCAGTTTTTATGGATCAGGAGTAAGCATGTGCTGAAAAATCTATAAAAACTACAAATCATCAGCGAGATAGTAGTGGACAAAATATACTTCTGATGTGATTCCATTTCAATGATGTATGAATATATTTGAAATTGTATGGGTAAAACATTTTCTTTTTCAACATAAAAACTGATACTGAATGACTCGAAAGGAGGCCTAACTTGCGAGTTAAGGGTTTAAAACAAAAAGCAAAAATATGTCAGCTTGTGTTGTATTGCTGGACATATCACAGAAAAAGTCATTCTTTGTTCATATAAAGCCATGTCAGCAAGTACTGTGTTGCTTGAAACATTTGGGAAGAACATACAGACAAAAATCCTAGTATGTGCTTTATTCCTTGATGCATCAAATGATGGGACACTATACAGTCAAAGGCATGTCAGTACATACTGTCTTGCTTGAAGCACCTGAGGATGAGGCACTGTATAGTCAAAGATTCATCAGCATGCACTGTGTTTGGTTGATGCATCAAAGGTTGATAAATTGTACAAAAATGCATCAGCATGCACCATGCTGCTTGATGCATATACATTAGCAACATAAACACTAAAAATATTGATAAAGAGAATAACAGACCAACACACAGATAAGGCAAACTCATTCATAAATGTTTAGCCTTGACCTGAATGTAGCCTATCTCTTAAAACCAGCAACATAGGGCTGAGTGGCAAATAACTGTACAAGAAGTTGGGAGAGTGTGCCATCATTGGCAAGAATGTAGAGAGATGGCTTAATCAATGATAATAGCACTGTTCTTCAGTACAGATATTCATGCAGCCCTCCAATTACATTTCTTTCTTTTTAGCAAGAGTTTAACATGACTGCCATTAATTGTTATGTGTTTGCCTACCTTATCAACTAAATTAGATGGCTTTGTCAGTAAAATTACACGAGAGAGCTGACTCCAAAATATGTTTAACTCCAAAGACAATAATTTCTCAAATTGTTAATCTGGTATGATCATCACAGTACTGTTGGTTTTAGTACAACAGTCTATTCAAAGTTAACACGTCAAATTTATGAAAAAAAGAAAAATTTTCTCACCTTTACTTTTTTTAACTCCCAAATTTCATATTCATTGATTCAAATTAAAATCTTTTACGACTGTAAAATAGCAGGGCAATAAGTATATCATACGCAACAAGCAATCAACCTTTACCAAATAAAAAAGTATCTTACCCTTACCATAAGTATGAACTCTGGAGTGAGAGTCTGTGGAATGTGTTGTGGTTTCCACTGCTGGTTTTGCTTGCGCAACTGATGGTCTTGAGTGGGTGGACAAGGAGTGATCACTGCTTTCTGACTCAGTGACCATATTTCCATTTGTTATGCTCCAATCCAGCTGTCCACTGCTTCCTACCTCGTCTATCTACAACATATTATTGAAAATTCAAGATTTAACATTTTACACACAAATGCAGCTTTGAACAATCTAAACCTGAACAGAAAAAAGTAATGATGGTATAAATTCAACACACGTATCAAAACTTTTATTTCATGTTATTTTTATCACATACCATTCCCTATATAATACAGAAGGAATTGAGGAAACCCATATCCTTAGGCAGGGTGTATGGAGTGAAAATGGAAATGCTGAATGGAAGTTGTGGGAGGGCATGGAAGGAGGAGTGGTTCAGATGGGAATTAATGAAAATTATCATTGTGCTAGCACCAAGAGTATGGGAAGGTGTTACAGAGCATGGATGGAATGGATCAAAAATAGCTTGGGAAAAAGGAAAGACTGGAACTGTAAAGTATGCATAGGTATGCATGTATGAGCACCTGTGAATATGAAGAATGTGCAAGGCAAGGAAATGAAGTGTTTAAGGAGAGAAATTTCAATGATTGCATAGATGGGTTTGAGGAGAGAAAGGTGGTTGTAATGGGAGATATGAATGCAAAATTGGGATTTGAAGAAATTGTTGAAATAGTTGATAAATGAGGAGTGCCTGGAGTAATAAGAATGGAAGTTATATTGTAGACATCTGTATTGAGACAGGTTCATCCTTGTACACCTTTTTTCATCATGATGAGTACAGAATGGAAAAAGGTGAGAACAATGGAAGTAAGGGGAGTGGGGGAGGAATGGGATGTATTTAGGGAATCAGTGATGGATTGCGCAAAAGATGCTTGTGGCATGAGAAGAGTGGGAGGTGGGTTGATTAGAAAGGGTAGTGAGTGGTGGGATGAAGAAGTAAGAGTATTAGTGAAAGAGAAGAGAGAGGCATTTGGACGATTTTTGCAGGGAAAAAATGCAGTTGAGTGGGAGACGTATAAAAGAAAGAGACAGGAGGTCAAGAGAAAGGTGCAAGAGGTGAAAAAAAGGGCAAATGAGAGTTGGGGTGAGAGAGTATCATTAAATTTTAGGGAGAATAAAAAGATGTTCTGGAAGGAGGTAAATAAAGTGCGTAAGACAAGGGAGCAAATGGGAACTTCAGTGAAGGGCGCAAATGGGGAGGTGATAACAAGTAGTGGTGATGTGAGAAGGAGATGGAGTGAGTATTTTGAAGGTTTGTTGAATGTGTTTGATGATAGAGTGGCAGATATAGGGTGTTTTGGTCGAGGTGGTGTGCAAAGTGAGAGGGTTAGGGAAAATCATTTGGTAAACAGAGAAGAGGTAGTAAAAGCTTTGCGGAAGATGAAAGCCGGCAAGGCAGCAGGTTTGGATGGTATTGCAGTGGAATTTATTAAAAAAGGGGGTGACTGTATTGTTGACTGGTTGGTAAGGTTATTTAATGTATGTATGACTCACGGTGAAGTGCCTGAGGATTGGCGGAATGCGTGCATAGTGCCATTGTACAAAGGCAAAGGGGATAAGAGTGAGTGCTCAAATTACAGAGGTATAAGTTTGTTGAGTATTCCTGGTAAATTATATGGGAGGGTATTGATTGAGAGGGTGAAGGCATGTACAGAGCATCAGATTGGGGAAGAGCAGTGTGGTTTCAGAAGTGGTAGAGGATGTGTGGATCAGGTGTTTGCTTTGAAGAATGTATGTGAGAAATACTTAGAAAAGCAAATGGATTTGTATGTAGCATTTATGGATCTGGAGAAGGCATATGATAGAGTTGATAGAGATGCTCTGTGGAAGGTATTAAGAATATATGGTGTGGGAGGAAAGTTGTTAGAAGCAGTGAAAAGTTTTTATCGAGGATGTAAGGCATGTGTACGTGTAGGAAGAGAGGAAAGTGATTGGTTCTCAGTGAATGTAGGTTTGCGGCAGGGGTGTGTGATGTCTCCATGGTTGTTTAATTTGTTTATGGATGGGGTTGTTAGGGAGGTGAATGCAAGAGTTTTGGAAAGAGGGGCAAGTATGAAGTCTGTTGGGGATGAGAGAGCTTGGGAAGTGAGTCAGTTGTTGTTCGCTGATGATACAGCGCTGGTGGCTGATTCATGTGAGAAACTGCAGAAGCTGGTGACTGAGTTTGGTAAAGTGTGTGAAAGAAGAAAGTTAAGAGTAAATGTGAATAAGAGAAAGGTTATTAGGTACAGTAGGGTTGAGGGTCAAGTCAATTGGGAGGTGAGTTTGAATGGAGAAAAACTGGAGGAAGTGAAGTGTTCTAGATATCTGGGAGTGGATCTGGCAGCGGATGGAACCGTGGAAGCGGAAGTGGATCATAGGGTGGGGGAGGGGGCGAAAATTCTGGGAGCCTTGAAGAATGTGTGGAAGTCGAGAACATTATCTCGGAAAGCAAAAATGGGTATGTTTGAAGGAATAGTGGTTCCAACAATGTTGTATGGTTGCGAGGCGTGGGCTATGGATAGAGTTGTGCGCAGGAGGATGGATGTGCTGGAAATGAGATGTTTGAGGACAATGTGTGGTGTGAGGTGGTTTGATCGAGTAAGTAACGTAAGGGTAAGAGAGATGTGTGGAAATAAAAAGAGCGTGGTTGAGAGAGCAGAAGAGGGTGTTTTGAAATGGTCTGGGCACATGGAGAGAATGAGTGAGGAAAGATTGACCAAGAGGATATATGTGTCGGAGGTGGAGGGAACGAGGAGAAGAGGAAGACCAAATTGGAGGTGGAAAGATGGAGTGAAAAAGATTTTGTGTGATTGGGGCCTGAACATGCAGGAGGGTGAAAGGAGGGCAAGGAATAGAGTGAATTGGAGCGATGTGGTATACCGGGGTTGACCTACTGTCAGTGGATTGAATCGGGGCATGTGAAGTGTCTGGGGTAAACCATGGAAAGCTGTGTAGGTATGTATATTTTGCGTGTGTGGACGTATGTATATACATGTGTATGGGGGTGGGTTGGGCCATTTCTTTCGTCTGTTTCCTTGCGCTACCTTGCAAACGCGGGAGACAGCGGAAAAAAAAAAAAAAAAAAAAAAAAGAATAACAGATACATGTGGATGAGAAATGATGGAAGAGAAAATAAAACGGTTTGATTGACTATGTGGCAGTGGATGAAAGGTTGTGCTGGATGCTAGATTTATGAAAGGATTCCTTAGAGATTCTAACCATTTTGCAGTTCTTGTGGAGGTGAAGATCAGAGAAAAATGGATGTATGATACATGGATGAGGGGAGAGGTAGAGTGATGGCAAGCAAGAAGATGAATCAGAAAGAATGCAAGAAGTATGAAGTGTGAATGAGATGTTTAAAATGTTTAGGGAAAGACTGTTAAAGGTTGCAGAATTAGTAGCTGGATATAACGCTGTGAGGTGTAAGATCAAATAAGGAAATTAATGGTGGATGGATAACATTAGAAATGCTTTGGTGGATGGATAAGATTAGAAATGCTTTGGAAGAGAAATAAAGGCATATGGCAGACTGCTTGAAAGGAATGTATTAGCAGAAGTTCATCAAAGGAGGAGGGAAGAATATAAGATGTGTAAGCAGAATGTTAATAAGCTGAAAGAGGAAAGCAAAGAAAGAGTAGATGAAGACTTTGGAAGAAAGTTGAGTGAAAAGTATAAGGAAAATAAGATATTGTACTGGAAGGTAAAAAAGGAAAGAGTCGGATGTAAGAATGGAAATTTAAATGAGGTAGGTAAGGAAATGGAGGTAATGAATCTAAAGGAGGAAGTGAAAGGAAGATGGAAAGAGTATTTTGAAGTACTGACGAATGTGAGAGAAGGTAAGGCAGCAGTTGTTACATGCATGATTATGGAGGATAGTTGGAAGAGGATACAAGTTCACAGGCCTAGAGCAAAATGGGAGGTAAAAATGGCAATAATGGGGTTGAAAGTAGGAAAGTCACCTGAAGTGGATGGGCTTATGGCTGAAATGTACGGAGGAGAAAGTATGACAGAGTAGATGCACTTGATATGAAATTTACCATGAAGGAGAGGGTACTACCTGAGGATTGGGTGAAAGATACTACTGCTCTTTCATTCAAAGGAAAAGGTGCTAAGAGTGTATGTAGAAATTACAGGGGAATAAGTTTGTCAAGTATACCAGGAAAAGTGTATGCAAGGGTGCTGACTGACAAAGTGATGAAAAAGACTGAATGCGCAATAAGTGAGGAGCAAGAGTAATTTAGAATAGGTTGGGGATATGTAAACCAGATTTTTGCAGAAAAAATGACTGTGGAAAAGTATCTAGCAAAAGGTGAGCAGCTTTATGCAGCTTCTAAGGATCTGGCGAAAGAGTATGACAGCAGTCGAGTGGAATGCTTTATGGGATGTGTTGTAATAAATATGGGGGTAGGGGGACAACTGCTGGATGGTGTGAAACCCTTCTATAGAGGAGCAAATTCATATGTAAGAAAAGACGGAGAGTTGAGTGGAAGTTTCAGTAAACACTTGGGTGTAAGGCAGTGGTGTATGACGTCACCATGGCTTTTTTTTTAATTTTCCAAAAGAAGGAACAGAGAAGGGGCCAGGTGAGGATAATCCCTCAAAGGCCCAGTCCTTTGTTCTTAACGCTACCTCGTTGACGCAGGAAATGGCGAATAGTATGAAAGGATATATATAAATATATATTTTTTATTTTTTTTTTATTATACTTTGTCGCTGTCTCCCGCGTTTGCGAGGTAGCGCAAGGAAACAGACGAAAGAAATGGCCCAACCCCTCCCCATACACATGTATATACATACGTCCACACACGCAAATATACATACCTACACAGCTTTCCATGGTTTACCCCAGACGCTTCACATGCCTTGATTCAATCCACTGACAGCACGTCAACCCCGGTATACCACATCGCTCCAATTCACTCTATTCCTTGCCCTCCTTTCACCCTCCTGCATGTTCAGGCCCCGATCACAAAAAATCTTTTTCACTCCATCTTTCCACTTCCAATTTGGTCTCCCTCTTCTCCTCGTTCCCTCCACCTCCGACACATATATCCTCTTGGTCAATCTTTCCTCACTCATTCTCTCCATGTGCCCAAACCACTTCAAAACACCCTCTTCTGCTCTCTCAACCACGCTCTTTTTATTTCCACACATCTCTCTTACCCTTACGTTACTTACTCGATCAAACCACCTCACACCACACATTGTCCTCAAACATCTCATTTCCAGCACATCCATCCTCCTGCGCACAACTCTATCCATAGCCAACGCCTCGCAACCATACAACATTGTTGGAACCACTATTCCTTCAAACATACCCATTTTTGCTTTCCGAGATAATGTTCTCGACTTCCACACATTCTTCAAGGCCCCCAGAATTTTCGCCCTCTCCCCCACCCTATGATCCACTTCCGCTTCCATGGTTCCATCCGCTGCCAGATCCACTCCCAGATATCTAAAACACTTCACTTCCTCCAGTTTTTCTCCATTCAAACTCACCTCCCAATTGACTTGACCCTCAACCCTACTGTACCTAATAACCTTTCTCTTATTCACATTTACTCTTAACTTTCTTCTTCCACACACTTTACCAAACTCAGTCACCAGCTTCTGCAGTTTCTCACATGAATCAGCCAGCAGCGCTGTATCATCAGCGAACAACAACTGACTCACTTCCCAAGCTCTCTCATCCCCAACAGACTTCATACTTGCCCCTCTTTCCAAAACTCTTGCATTTACCTCCCTAACAACCCCATCCATAAACAAATTAAACAACCATGGAGACATCACACACCCCTGCCACAAACCTACATTCACTGAGAACCAATCACTTTCCTCTTTCCTCTCTTCCTACACGTACACATGCCTTACATCCTCGATAAAAACTTTTCACTGCTTCTAACAACTTTCCTCCCACACCATATATTCTTAATACCTTCCACAGAGCATCTCTATCAACTCTATCATATGCCTTCTCCAGATCCATAAATGCTACATACAAATCCATTTGCTTTTCTAAGTATTTCTCACATACATTCTTCAAAGCAAACACCTGATCCACACATCCTCTACCACTTCTGAAACCACACTGCTCTTCCCCAATCTGATGCTCTGTACATGCCTTCACCCTCTCAATCAATACCCTCCCATATAATTTACCAGGAATACTCAACAAACTTATACCTCTGTAATTTGAGCACTCACTCTTATCCCCTTTGCCTTTGTACAATGGCACTATGCACGCATTCCGCCAATCCTCAGGCACCTCACCATGAGTCATACATACATTAAATAACCTTACCAACCAGTCAACAATACAGTCACCCCCTTTTTTAATAAATTCCACTGCAATACCATCCAAACCTGCTGCCTTGCCGGCTTTCATCTTCCGCAAAGCTTTCACTACCTCTTATCTGTTTACCAAATCATTTTCCCTAACCCTCTCACTTTGCACACCACCTCGACCAAAACACCCTATATCTGCCACTCTATCATCAAACACATTCAACAAACCTTCAAAATACTCACTCCATCTCCTTCTCACATCACCACTACTTGTTATCACCTCCCCATTTGCGCCCTTCACTATATATATATATATATATATATATATATTATCCCTGGGTATAGGGGATTAAGAGTACTTCCCACGTATTCCCTGAGTGTCGTAGAAGGCGACTAAAAGGGGAGGGAGCGGGGGGCTGGAAATCCTCCCCTCTCGGTTTTTTTTTTTTTAATTTTCCAAAAGAAGGAACAGAGAATTGGGCCAGGTGAGGGTATTCCCTCAAAGGCCCAGTCCTCTGTTCTTGGCGCTACCTCGCTGATGCGGGAAATGGCGAATAGTTTGAAAGAATATATATATATATATATATATATATATATATATATATATATATATATATATATATATATATATATATATATATATATAAATGGATTTGTATGTAGCATTTATGGATCTGGAGAAGGCATATGATAGAGTTGATAGACATGCTCTGTGGAAGGTATTAAGAATATATGGTGTGGGAGGCAAGTTGTTAGAAGCAGTGAAAAGTTTTTATCGAGGATGTAAGGCATGTGTACGTGTAGGAAGAGAGGAAAGTGATTGGTTCTCAGTGAATGTAGGTTTGCAGCAGGGGTGTGTGATGTCTCCATGGTTGTTTAATTTGTTTATGGATGGGGCTGTTAGGGAGGTGAATGCAAGAGTTTTGGAAAGAGGGGCAAGTATGAAGTCTGCTGGGGATGAGGGAGCTTGGGAAGTGAGTCAGTTGTTGTTCGCTGATCATACAACGCTGGTGGCTGATTCATGTGAGAAACTGCAGAAGCTGGTGACTGAGTTTGGTAAAGTGTGTGAAAGAAAGTTAAGAGTAAATGTGAATAAGAGCAAGGTTATTAGGTACAGTAGGGTTGAGGGTCAAGTCAATTGGGAGGTAAGTTTGAATGGAGAAAAACTGGAGGAAGTGAAGTGTTTTAGATATCTGGGAGTGGATCTGGCAGCGGATGGAACCATGGAAGTGGAAGTGGATCATAGGGTCGGGGAGGGGGCGAAAATCCTAAGAACTTTGAAGAATGTGTGGAAGTCGAGAACATTATCTCGGAAAGCAAAAATGGCTATGTTTGAAGGAATAGTGGTTCCAACAATGTTGTATGGTTGCGAGGCGTGGGCTATGGATAGAGTTGTGCGCAGGAGGATGATGTGCTGGAAATGAGATGTTTGAGGACAATGTGTTGTGTGAGGTGGTCTGATCAAGTAAGTAACGTAAGGGTAAGAGAGATGTGTGGAAATAAAAAGAGCGTGGTTGAGAGAGCAGAGGAGGGTGTTTTGAAATGGTTTGCGTCACATGGAGAGAATGAGTGAGGAATGATTGACCAAGAGGATATATGTGTCAAAGGTGGAGGGAACGAGGAGAAGTGGGAGACCAAATTGGAGGTGGAACGATGGAGTGAAAAAGATTTTGTGTGATCGGGGCCTGAACATGCAGGAGGGTGAAAGGAGGGCAAGGAATACAGTGAATTGGATCGATGTGGTATACCGGGGTTGACGTGCTGTCAGTGGATTGAATCAGGGCATGTGAAGCGTCTGGGGTAAACCATGGAAAGCTGTGTAGGTATGTATATTTGCGTGTGTGGACGTATGTATATACATGTGTATGGGGGTGGGTTGGGCCATTTCTTTCGTCTGTTTCCTTGCGCTACCTCACAAATGCGGGAGACAGCGACAAAGCAAAAAAATAAAAAATAAAAAATATATATTATATATATATATATATATATATATATATATATATATTTTTTTTTTTTTTTTTTTTTTTTTTATACTTTGTCGCTGTCTCCCGCGTTTGCGAGGTAGCGCGAGGAAACAGACGAAAGAAATGGCCCAACCCCCATACACACGTACATACACACGTCCACACACGCAAATATACATACCTACACAGCTTTCCATGGTTTACCCCAGACGCTTCACATGCCTTGATTCAATCCACTGACAGCACGTCAACCCCTGTATACCACATCGCTCCAATTCACTCTATTCCTTGCCCTCCTTTCACCCTCCTGCATGTTCAGGCCCCGATCACACAAAATCTTTTTCACTCCATCGTTCCACCTCCAATTTGGTCTCCCACTTCTCCTCGTTCCCTCCACCTTTGACACATATATCCTCTTGGTCAATCATTCCTCACTCATTCTCTCCATGTGACGCAAACCATTTCAAAACACCCTCTTCTGCTCTCTCAACCACACTTTTTATTACCACACATCTCTCTTACCCTATTATTACTTACTCGATCAAACCACCTCACACAACACATTGTCCTCAAACATCTCATTTCCAGCACATCCACGCTCCTCCGCACAACTCTATCTATAGCCCATGCCTCGCAACCATATAACATTGTTGGAACCACTGTTCCTTCAAACATACCCATTTTTGCTATCCAAGATAATGTTCTTGACTTCCACACATTCTTCAATGTTCCCACAACTTTCGCCCACTCCCCCACCCTATGATTCACTTCCGCTTCCATGGTTCCATCCACTATCAAATCCACACCCAGATATCTAAAACACTTCACTTCCTCCTGTTTTTCTCCATTCAAACTTACCTCCCAATTGACTTGTCCCTCAACCCTACTGTACCTAATAACCTTGCTCTTATTCACATTTACTCTCAGCTTTCTTCTTTAACACACTTTACCAAACTCACTCACCAGCTTCTGCAGTTTCTCACATGAATCAGCCACCAGCGCTGTATCATCAGCGAACAACGACTGACTCACCTCCCAAGCTCTCTCATCCCCAACAGACTTCATACTTGCCCCTCTTTCCAAAACTCTTGCATTCACCTCCCTAACAACCCCATCCATAAACAAATTAAACAATCATGGAGACATCACACATCCCTGCCGCAAACCACCATTCACGGAGAACCAATCACTTTCCTCGCTTCCTACATGTACACATGCTTTACATCCTCGATAAAAACTTTTCACTACTTCTAACAACTTATCTCCCACACCATATATTCTTAATACCTTCCACAGAGCATCTCTATCAACTCTATCATATGCCTTCTCCAGATCCGTAAATGCTACATACAAATCCATTTGCTTTTCTAAGTATTTCTCAAATACATTCTTCAAAGCAAACACCTGATCCACACATCCTCTACCACTTCTGAAACCACACTGCTCTTCCCCAATCTGATGCTATGTACATGCCTTCACCCTCTCAATCAATACCCTCCCATATAATTTACCAGGAATACTCAACAAACTTATACCTCTGTAATTTGAGCACTCACTTTTATCCCCTTTGCCTTTGTACAATGGCACTATGCAAGCATTCTGCCAATCCTCAGGCACCTTACCATGAGTCATACATACATTAAATAACCTTACCAACCAGTCAACAATTCAGTCACCCCCTTTTTTAATAAATTCCACTCCAATACCATCCAAGCCTTGCCGGCTTTCATCTTCCACAAAGCTTTTACAACCTCTTCTCTGTTTACCAAATCATTCTCCCTAACCCTCTCACTTTGCACACCGCCTCGCCCAAAACACCCTATATCTGCCACTTTATCATCAAACACATTCAACAAACCTTCAAAATACTCACTCCATCTCCTTCTCACATCACCACTACTTGTTATCATCTCCCCATTAGCCCCCTTCACTGAAGTTCCCGTTTGTTCTCTTGTCTTACGCACTTATTTACCTCCTTCCAAAACATCTTTTTATTCTCCCTAAAATTTAATGATACTCTCTCACCCTAACTATCATTTGCCCTCTTTTCACCTCTTACACCTTTCTTTTGACCTCCTGTCTCTTTCTTTTATACATCTCCCAGTCATATGCATTATTTCCCTACAAAAATCGTCCAAATGCCTCTCTCTTCTCTTTCGCTAATAATCTTACCTCTTCATCCCACCACTCACTACCCTTTCTGATCTGCTCACCTCCCACACTTCTCATGCCACAAGCATCTTTTGCGCAAGCCATCACTGCTTCCCTAAATACATCCCATTCCCCTCCCACTCCCCTTCCGTCCTTTGTTCTCACCTTTTTCCATTCTGTACTCAGTCTCTCCTGGTACTTCCTCACACAAGTCTCCTTCCCAAGCTCACTTATTATCACCACTCTCTTCACCCCAACATTCTCTCTTCTTTTCTGAAAATCTCTACAAATCTTTACCTTTGCCTCCACAAGATAATGATCAGACATCCCTCCAGTTGCACCTCTCAGCACATTAACATCCAAAAGTCTCTCTTTTGCATGCCTATCAATAGTATCCATTAAAAATTTCCCTCAGAGAAAAATTTCCCTCAGAGAAAGAGACACAAAAGAACCAATTCTGAGTGAAGACATTTATGTATCTTGATAATAATAAGCGATGGATGCAACTGCATGTATAGACTTCCAGTCACACTAAAGTATCTTTCAAAAATTCTTAATGAACAAATGGAGAGCACCTTTAATATTAACCAAAATGGTGAGATACCAAATATTAGCTTTATTCCAACCCCATTAACAATTCATTGTTTATAAAAGGCACCTGGAAAATGGCAGTCTTCAGTTCAGATCATCTTGTCACAATGGAAACCATATAAGACACATTCACTAAAGAGCAAACACTTTTGGTACTATAAATCTGGCCTCTGCAGTCACAATGGACTGAGAAAGCACCTTACTAAACAGTAATACCCTAATGTTACACATTGCAGATTTCACCACCTCAACAGGATTTTAAGGGGGGAATTTAGAGCATACCCATGCACTCTGCCCCAGGACTGGAGTCCTGGAACTCAATCTTTATAAAGAAATGCTTATCACCTCTTGCTTGAGTATGGTATATCTTCTGGCATATAAGTTTAAATCTGGCAATCATTCCCATGAATCTGAAAGTGACTGATATCATCCCACTCCAAAAAGGTGGAATCAAAGCGATCCGAAACAACCATTAACTGAGAGCACTGACATCATATATCATTAAAATCTTTGAGAGGGTCCTGTGATGCAAACTAACTAAATTTATGTAACTGTACAATCTACATAACCTTGGATTTGTTTTTAAGAAATCTTGCCTCTCTCAGTTGCTTGACCAGTTTGAAAATATTAGTGAGGCTCTGGAAACAAACAAATTGATGATGTGAATTACACAGACTATGTAAAAGCATTTGATAAATGTGACCAAGTTTTTATAACAAAAATGCCTACAATGGGAATAACTAGAAAAACTGGAAGACAGGCATACAACTTTCTAATTAATGAATCATAACACACTTGTAAACCAGACCATATCCAGAGTCTCCACATCAAACAACTTAATTCTTCAAGGAATTGTACTTGTCTTCCTCCTGTTCTCATTCTTATATCCCCCACTCCCAGCAGCTGCACATTAGCCTTCTAGTGTCCCCATTACCCGATCGTTTACACTTTATTTCTGGCACCTTCCTCAAGAGTTTACATGAATATATATAACATTTGTCTACATGAGTTTTGAAGATAGTTATATGTCATAGCATTAACTATGTCTGACAGTAACTTACTTCACTGCTCAACAGACCAATAGGAAAAGAAGCTCTTTCCCATGTCTGCACAACATCTTTTAGTTTTGAGTTTCATTCCATTTGTCCTGGTAACTGTATTTCTTGTATTTTGAAAAGATTTTCATGATTTACTTTATTGAACTTGTTCAGAATTTTGAACTCTTGGATTGTCGCCAAAAAGTTCACGTTTTAATTTATCATAATACTTGATCATGTCAGCATGATAGCAACAGGAAACAGATGAAGAATGGCCGATCCACTCATATACACACACACAGGTTTGTTGAATGTGTTTGATGATAGAGTGGCAGATATAGGGTGTTTTGGTCGAGGTGGTGTGCAAAGTGAGAGGGTTAGGGAAAATGATTTGTTAAACAGAGAAGAGGTAGTGAAAGCTTTGCGGAAGATGAAAGCCGGCAAGGCAGCAGGTTTGGATGGTATTGCAGTGGAATTTATTAAAAAAGGGGGTGACTGTATTGTTGACTGGTTGGTAAGGTTATTTAATGTATGTATGACTCATGGTGAGGTGCCTGAGGATTGGCGGAATGCGTGCATAGTGCCATTGTACAAAGGCAAAGGGGATAAGAGTGAGTGCTCAAATTACAGAGGTATAAGTTTGTTGAGTATTCCTGGTAAATTATATGGGAGGGTATTGATTGAGAGGGTGAAGGCATGTACAGAGCATCAGATTGGGGAAGAGCAGTGTGGTTTCAGAAGTGGTAGAGGATGTGTGGATCAGGTGTTTGCTTTGAAGAATGTATGTGAGAAATACTTAGAAAAGCAAATGGATTTGTATGTAGCATTTATGGATCTGGAGAAGGCATATGATAGAGTTGATAGAGATGCTCTGTGGAAGGTATTAAGAATATATGGTGTAGGAGGAAAGTTGTTAGAAGCAGTGAAAAGTTTTTATCGAGGATGTAAGGCATGTGTACGTGTAGGAAGAGAGGAAAGTGATTGGTTCTCAGTGAATGTAGGTTTGCGGCAGGGGTGTGTGATGTCTCCATGGTTGTTTAATTTGTTTATGGATGGGGTTGTTAGGGAGGTAAATGCAAGAGTTTTGGAAAGAGGGGCAAGTATGAAGTCTGTTGGGGATGAGAGAGCTTGGGAAGTGAGTCAGTTGTTGTTCGCTGATGATACAGCGCTGGTGGCTGATTCATGTGAGAAACTGCAGAAGCTGGTGACTGAGTTTGGTAAAGTGTGTGGAAGGGGAAAGTTAAGAGTAAATGTGAATAAGAGCAAGGTTATTAGGTACAGTAGGGTTGAGGGTCAAGTCAATTGGGAGGTGAGTTTGAATGGAGAAAAACTGGAGGAAGTGAAGTGTTTTAGATATCTGGGAGTGGATCTGGCAGCGGATGGAAACATGGAAGCGGAAGTGGATCATAGGGTGGGGGAGGGGGCGAAAATTCTGGGGGCCTTGAAGAATGTGTGGAAGTCGAGAACATTATCTCGGAAAGCAAAAATGGGTATGTTTGAAGGAATAGTGGTTCCAACAATGTTGTATGGTTGCGAGGCGTGGGCTATGGATAGAGTTGTGCGCAGGAGGATGGATGTGCTGGAAATGAGATGTTTGAGGACAATGTGTGGTGTGAGGTGGTTTGATCGAGTGAGTAACGTAAGGGTAAGAGAGATGTGTGGAAATAAAAAGAGCGTGGTTGAGAGAGCAGAAGAGGGTGTTTTGAAGTGGTTTGGGCACATGGAGAGAATGAGTGAGGAAAGATTGACCAAGAGGATATATGTGTCGGAGGTGGAGGGAACGAGGAGAAGAGGGAGACCAAATTGGAGGTGGAAAGATGGAGTGAAAAAGATTTTGTGTGATCGGGGCCTGAACATGCAGGAGGGTGAAAGGAGGGCAAGGAATAGAGTGAATTGGAGCGATGTGGTATACCGGGGTTGACGTGCTGTCAGTGGATTGAATCAAGGCATGTGAAGCGTCTGGGGTAAACCATGGAAAGCTGTGTAGGTATGTATATTTGCGTGTATGGACGTATGTATATACATGTGTATGGGGGGGGTTGGGCCATTTCTTTCGTCTGTTTCCTTGCGCTACCTCGCAAACGCGGGAGACAGCGACAAAGTATAATAAATATAATAATATATATACACACATATATGCCCATACATGCACATATACATACATATACATACTCTATTATACTTAATCGCTGTTTCCCATGTCAGCAAGGTAGCTCAAGGAAAGAGACGAGGAATGGCCCAATCACTCATATACACATATATGTACATAAACACTCATACACACACATATACATACATATACATGTTAACATATACATACACAGACATATATACACAAGCACATATTCATACTTGCAGCCTTCATCCATTCCTGTTACACCCCATCACACAGGAAATAGCATCCCCCTCCAGTCTCTCCTTGTCATGAGTAATGCACTGAAATCACAGCTCACTTGCCACATCCAGGCCCAACAGACCTTTCCATGGTTTACACCAGACACTTCACAGGCCCTGGTTCAATGCACTGACAGTATGTCAACCTCAGTATACCATATTGTTCCAATTCACTCTAATCCTTACACGCTTTTCACCCTCCTGAATGTTCAGACCCCAATCACTCAAAATCTTTTTCACTCCATCCTTCCACCTCCATTTAGTCTCCTGCTTCTTCCCTCCACCTCTGACACATATATCCTCTTTGTCAATCTTTCCTCACTCATTCCCTCCACGTGTCCAAACCATTTGATCAATATACCCTCTTCTGCTCTCATAACCACACTCTTTTCATTCTCACACATCTCTCTTTCCGTTTCATAACTTACTCGATCAGATCACCTCACACCACATATTGTCCTCAAACATTTCATTTCCAACACATCCGCACAACCCTATCGATAGCCCATGCCTTACACCCATAAAACATTCTTGGAACCACTATTCATTCAAACACCCACTTTTGCTCTCTTGAGATAACATTCTCACCTTCCACACATTCTTCAATGCTCCCAGAACCTTATCCCCCATGACTCACTTCCGCTTCCATGGTTCCATCCACTGCTAAGTCCACTCCAAGATATCTAAAACACTTCACTTCCTCCAGTTTTTCTCCATTCAAACTTACCTCCCAACTAACTTGTCCCTCAACCCTACTGAACCTAATAACCTTGCTCTTATTCACATTTACTCTCAACTTTCCCCTTTCACACACTTTACCAAACTCAGTCACCAACCTCGGCAGTTTATCACACAAATCAGCCACCAGCACTGTATCATCAGCGAACAACAACTGACTCACTTCCCAAGCCCTCTCATCCACAACAGACTGCATACTTGCCCCTCTCTCCAAAACTCTTGCATTCACTTCCATAACCACCCCATCATTACACAAGCCGAAATTCACTGGGAACCAATCACTTTCCTCTCTTCCTACTCATAAACATGCCTTACATCCTTGGTCAAAACTTTTCACTGCTTCTAGCAACTTACCTCCCACACCATATACTCTTAAAACCTTCCACAAAGCAACTCCAACAACCCTATCACATGCCCTCTCCAGATCCATAAATGCTACATACAAATCCATCTGTTTTTCTAAGTATTTCTCACATACATTCTTCAAAGCAAACATCTGATCCACACATCCTCTACCATTTCTGAATACCACACTGCTCTTCCCCAATCTGACGCTCGGTACAAGCCTTTACCGTCTCAATCAATACCCTCCCATATAATTTCCCAGGAATATTCAACAAACCTATGCCAATGTAGTTAGAACACTCACCTTCATCCCCTTTGCCTCTGTACAATGGCACTATGCACGCAATCTGCTACTCCTCAGGCACTTCACATATACATATGCTTATCAACATATATACATACATATATGTACATTTTTTTTTTTTTTTTTTTTTTTTTTTATACTTTGTCGCTGTCTCCCGCGTTTGCGAGGTAGCGCAAGGAAACAGACGAAAGAAATGGCCCCCCCCCCCCATACACATGTACATACACACGTCCACACACGCAAATATACATACCTACACAGCTTTCCATGGTTTACCCCAGACGCTTCACATGCCTTGCTTCAATCCACTGACAGCACGTCAACCCCTGTATACCACATGACTCCACTTCACTCTATTTCTTGCCCTCCTTTCACCCTCCTGCATGTTCAGGCCCCGATCACACAAAATCTTTTTCACTCCATCTTTCCACCTCCAATTTGGTCTCCCTCTTCTCCTCGTTCCCTCCACCTCCGACACATATATCCTCTTGGTCAATCTCTCCTCACTCATTCTCTCCATGTGCCCAAACCATTTCAAAACACCCTCTTCTGCTCTCTCAACCACGCTCTTTTTATTTCCACACATCTCTCTCACCCTTACGTTACTTACTCGATCAAACCACCTCACACCACACATTGTCCTCAAACATCTCATTTCCAGCACATCCATCCTCCTGCGCACATCTCTATCCATAGCCCACGCCTCGCAACCATACAACATTGTTGGAACCACTATTCCCTCAAACATACCCATTTTTGCTTTCCGAGATAGTGTTCTCGACTTCCACACATTTTTCAAGGCTCCCAAAATTTTCGCCCCCTCCCCCACCCTATGATCCACTTCCGCTTCCATGGTTCCATCCGCTGACAGATCCACTCCCAGATATCTAAAACACTTCACTTCCTCCAGTTTTTCTCCATTCAAACTCACCTCCCAATTGACTTGACCCTCACCCCTACTGTACCTAATAACCTTGCTCTTATTCACATTTACTCTCAACTTTCTTCTTCCACACACTTTACCAAACTCAGTCACCAGCTTCTGCAGTTTCTCACATGAATCAGCCACCAGCGCTGTATCATCAGCGAACAACAACTGACTCACTTCCCAAGCTCTCTCATCCCCAACAGACTTCATACTTGCCCCTCTTTCCAGGACTCTTGCATTTACCTCCCTTACAACCCCATCCATAAACAAATTAAACAACCATGGAGACATCACACACCCCTGCCGCAAACCTACATTCACTGAGAACCAATCACTTTCCTCTCTTCCTACACGTACACATGCCTTACATCCTCGATAAAAACTTTTCACTGCTTCTAACAACTTGCCTCCCACACCATATATTCTTAATACCTTCCACAGAGCATCTCTATCAACTCTATCATATGCCTTCTCCAGATCCATAAATGCTACATACAAATCCATTTGCTTTTCTAAGTATTTCTCACATACATTCTTCAAAGCAAACACCTGATCCACACATCCTCTACCACTTCTGAAACCGCACTGCTCTTCCCCAATCTGATGCTCTGTACATGCCTTCACCCTCTCAATCAATACCCTACCATATAATTTACCAGGAATACTCAACAAACTTATACCTCTGTAATTTGAGCACTCACTCTTATCCCCTTTGCCTTTGTACAATGGCACTATGCACGCATTCCGCCAATCCTCAGGCACCTCACCATGAGTCATACATACATTAAATAACCTTACCAACCAGTCAACAATACAGTCACCCCCTTTCTTAATAAATTCCACTGCAATACCATCCAAACCTGCTGCCTTGCCGGCTTTCATCTTCAAACTATTCGCCATTTCCCGCATTAGCAAGGTAGCGTTAAGAACAGAGGACTGGGCCTCTGAGGGAATATCCTCACCTGGCCCCCTTCTCTGTTCCTTCTCTTGGAAAGTTAAAAAAAAAAAACACATATACATATCAACATTAATACCTGGTTTAAAAAGAGAGATATACACGAGTATATGTATGTGAGTAAAAGAAATGGCCAGAGAGTGTTAATGGATTACGTGTTAATTGATAGGTGTGTAACAGAGAGACTTTTGGATGTTAATGTGCTGAGAGGGGCAGCTGGAGGGATGTCTGATAACTATCTTGTGGAGGAAAAGGTGAAGATTTGTAGAGATTTTCAGAAAAGGAGAGAGAATGTTAGTGAGAAGAGAATGGTGAGAGTAAGTGATCTTGGAAAGGGGACTTGTGTAAGGAAGTACCAGGAGATATTGAGTGCAGAATGGCAGAAGGTGAGAGCACATGACATAAATGGAGTGGGGGAGGAATGGGATGTATTTAGGGAAGCAGTGATGACTTGTGCAAAAGTTGCTTGTGGCATGAGAAAGGTGGGAGGTGGGCAGATTTGAAAGGGTAGTGAATGGTGAGATGAAATAAGATTGTTAAAGAGAAGAGAGAGGCATTTGGACGATTTTTGTAGGGAAGTAGTTCAAATGACTGGGAGATATATAAAAGAAAGTGGCAGGAGGTCAAGAGAAAGGTACAAGAGGTGAAAAAGAGGGCAAATGAGAGTTGGGGTGAGAGAGTATCATTAAATTTCAGGGAGACTAAAAAAAAAGTTTTGGAAGGAGGTAAATAAAGTGCATAAAACAAGAGAACAAATGGGGATATCAGTGAAGGGGGCTAATAGGGAGGTAATAACAAGTAGTGATGAAGTGAGAAGGAGAATGAGTGAATATTTTGAAGGTTTGTTGAATGTGTTTGATGATAGAGTTGGAGATATAGGGTGTTTTGGTTGGGGTGGTGTGTGAAATGAGAGGGTTAGGGAGAATGGTTTGATAAACAGATTAGAGGTAGTGAAAGCTTTGCAGAAGATGAAAGCCAGAAAGGCGGTGGATTTAGATGGTACTGGAGAGGAATTTATCAAAAAAGGGGGTGACTGTGTTGATTGGTTGATAAGGATATCTAATGTATGTATGGATCATGGTGAAGTGCCTGAGGATTGGCAGAATGCATACACAGTGCCAGTGTACAAAGGCAAAGGGGATAATGGTGAGCATTCAAATTACAGGGGGCATAAGTTTGTTGATTATTCCTGGGAAATTTTAAGGGAGGGTATTGATTGAGAGGGTAAAGGCATGTTCAGAACATCAGATAGGGGAAGGGCAGTGTGGTTTCAAAAGTGGTTGAGAATGTGTGGATCAGGTGTTTGCTTTGAAGAATGCATGTGAGAAATACTTAGGAAACAGATGTATTTGTATGTAGCATTTATGGATCTGGAGAAGGCATGTGACAGGGTGGATGGAGATGCTCTGTGAAAGGTTTTAAGAGTATATGGTGTGGGAGGTAAGTTGCTAGAACCAGTGAAAAGTTTTTACCAAGGATGTAAGGCATGTGTACAAGTAGGAAGAGAGGAAAGTGATTGGTTTGAAGTGAATGTTGGTTTGTGGCAGGGGTGCACGATGGGTCCATGGTTGTTCAATATGTTTATGGATGGGGTGGTTAGGGAGGTGAATGCAAAAGTTTTGGAGAGAGGGGCAAGTATGCAGTCTGTTGTGGATGAGAGGGCTTGGGAAAAGAGTCAGTTGTTGTTCACTGATGATACATCGCTGGTGGCTGATTCGGGTGAGAAACTAAAGAAGTTGGTGACTGAGTTTGGTAAAGTGTGTAAAAGAAGAAAGTTCAGAGTAAATGTGAATAAGAGCAAGGTTATTAGGTTCAGTAGGGTTGATGGACAAGTTAATTGGGGGGTAAGTCTGAATGGAAAAAACTGAAGGAAGTGAAGCATTTCAAGTATCTGGGAATGGACTTGGCAGTGGATGGAACCATGGAAGTGGAAGTGAGTCACAGGGCAGCATTAAAGAATGTGTGGAAGACAAGAATGTTATCTAGGAGAGCAAAAATGGGTATGTTTGAAGGAACAGTGGTTCCAACAACGTTACTTGGCTGCGAGGCATGAGCTATAAATAGGGTTGTGCGGAGGGTGGATGTGTTGAAGATGAAATGTTTGAGGACAATATGTGGTGTGAGGTGGTTTGATCGAGTAAGTAATGAAAGGGTAAGAGAGATGTGTAGTAACAAAAAGGGTATGGTTGAGAAAGCAGAAGAGGGTGTGTTGAAATGATTGGCAAAGAGGCTATTTGTGTCAGAGGTGGAGGGAAGGAGAAGTGGGAGACCAAATTGGAGGTGGAAGGATGGAGTGAAATTGATTTTGAGGGTTTGGGGCCTGAACATAAAGGAGGGTGTAAGGCCTGCAAGGAATAGAGTGGATTGGAACAATGTGGCATACCCGGTTTGACGTGCTGTCAATGGATTGAACCAGGGCATGTGAAGCAGCTGGGGTAAACCATGGAGAGGTCTGTGGGGTCTGGATGTGGATAGGGAGCTGTGGTTTTGGTGCATTACACGTGACAGCTAGAGACTGAACGGGGCCTTTTTTTGTCTGTATTCCTGGCGCTGCCTCGCTGAAGAAGGGGATAGCAATGCTGTTTTCTGTGAGGCTGGGAAAGCGAAGCAAGTATGAATATGTGCGTGTGTATGTATGTAATGTCTGCATATGTGTATGCATATGTTGATATGAATATGTATGTATATGTGCACATGTATGCATTTATGTATATGTGTATATGTATAAGTATGTATGTGTGCATGTATGGGTATCTATGTATATATGTGCATATGAGCAGATGGGCATTTTTTGTTTGTTTCCTGGCACTATCTCAGTGATGCAGGAAACAGTGATTATGTATAATGAATATACATACTTATATATGTATGTGTATTCTTAAGTGACCACACCATATGTACAGTATGCTATTCTCTTAAGAAGCTAAATAGAATTTTTTTCACTATGCCAAAGGATGAAAAATTCATTGTGGTAACTAGTAACAGGCAAGTTGACAGCACAGGATCCATAATGATTCTATGAGGTGCTAGTAGATGGGACCCTGTGGATCACTGATGTCATCTCTTAGGTGATCTCTGATTGGCCATGATAGGTCCATAAGAAGCCGGCTTCCACTACAACACTGTGTCAGTGAACAGTGAGGAGAGCCAGTCCTTCCTTACTGGATACACTAAATACTGGAACATCCCAGCCTTCACTATCTTCAAGATATCCAAAAAAATATTTCTCATGCTCACTCAGAGACTGCAAAATGAGAAAAAATATGTGATGGGTAAGAGAGCTTGGAGCATTGTATCTTTAATAGTTTGTGCCTATCTAAGAGGCAATTGCTAATTATATGGAAGGCTTGGCAGTAGTGTTACTATTTTTCTTTTACTTATGTCTAATGCAGTAAAAAATTATATGTAACTGGTCATGCAAACTACTGTACCTATAATTTTATCAGGTGCATTTCTTAGGAAACAAGAAAACCTACAACTTAAAATAAAATGTTTTTCCACTGAAAAAGAGAACAAAAATACCAGAGGCAAACCCAGTCCAGTTCGTGCCCATGGGAAAGCTGCAAGGTTCTCCTTCAGATGGTCAGCCACAGGAGACACTAGATTTTCAGCAGGAAAAACAGGTTTGAAGCACACAGGACACTTATAACCAGCAGGGCTGTGTGAGGGGGCAACTGACTTGCCCAGTCATTTAAGCAATCCTTATGAAACAAATCTAGAAGAGAAAAGAAAAAATAACCATTATGATAGACATGAATAAATTTCTCCAAAATCTCTTATCGGTTAATGATATATCACAGTGCAATTAAGTGTTCAGGTGTATCCGATACAAAAGTGATTCCATGTCAATATGATAATACTGATGATAGTATTATCTCAAACTCTAAATCAATTGCCACATGATCAAAGGCTTTAAAGTGCACATCTCCCTCATTTCCTTTAACTCATTCCCTCATTTTACTGGTCGATATAACCTCATCCAACATCTGCCCTTTACATAAATTCTGTATCACAGCTCAGTTTACAATAAGTATCAACTGCCTGTGATTCAATTCAGGTGTTCATGCTGTAGACGAATCTTCTTCTTAAAACCACCAAAAAGAAAATGAAGTGAAGACTAGCATATCAGAATTACATGAACATACTTATGCATACCTAGCTGATAGCATATCAATAAATAATTAATGTCTTTGGAGAACTCAGGACAATGGCTTAACCTGGGATATGAAGCATTCTTGGACATCACAGAAAGGTCTTTGGGGCTTGGCTGTGGATAAGGGACTATAATTTCAGGGCATTATATAAACAACTAAAGAGAGGGTGAAAGAAAATGAGTGCTGTTTTTGTTTGTTCTTGACACAATCCTATTTATGCATGAAATGTCAAAGTATGAAAAATTCATTGTGGTAACTAGTAACAGGCAAGTTGACAGCACAGGATCCATAATGATTCTATGAGGTGCTAGTAGATGGGACCCTGTGGATCACTGATGTCATCTCTTAGGTGATCTCTGATTGGCCATGATAGGTCCATAAGAAGCCGGCTTCCACTACAACACTGTGTCAGTGAACAGTGAGGAGAGCCAGTCCTTCCTTACTGGATACACTAAATACTGGAACATCCCAGCCTTCACTATCTTCAAGATATCCAAAAAAATATTTCTCATGCTCACTCAGAGACTGCAAAATGAGAAAAAATATGTGATGGGTAAGAGAGCTTGGAGCATTGTATCTTTAATAGTTTGTGCCTATCTAAGAGGCAATTGCTAATTATATGGAAGGCTTGGCAGTAGTGTTACTATTTTTCTTTTACTTATGTCTAATGCAGTAAAAAATTATATGTAACTGGTCATGCAAACTACTGTACCTATAATTTTATCAGGTGCATTTCTTAGGAAACAAGAAAACCTACAACTTAAAATAAAATGTTTTTCCACTGAAAAAGAGAACAAAAATACCAGAGGCAAACCCAGTCCAGTTCGTGCCCATGGGAAAGCTGCAAGGTTCTCCTTCAGATGGTCAGCCACAGGAGACACTAGATTTTCAGCAGGAAAAACAGGTTTGAAGCACACAGGACACTTATAACCAGCAGGGCTGTGTGAGGGGGCAACTGACTTGCCCAGTCATTTAAGCAATCCTTATGAAACAAATCTAGAAGAGAAAAGAAAAAATAACCATTATGATAGACATGAATAAATTTCTCCAAAATCTCTTATCGGTTAATGATATATCACAGTGCAATTAAGTGTTCAGGTGTATCCGATACAAAAGTGATTCCATGTCAATATGATAATACTGATGATAGTATTATCTCAAACTCTAAATCAATTGCCACATGATCAAAGGCTTTAAAGTGCACATCTCCCTCATTTCCTTTAACTCATTCCCTCATTTTACTGGTCGATATAACCTCATCCAACATCTGCCCTTTACATAAATTCTGTATCACAGCTCAGTTTACAATAAGTATCAACTGCCTGTGATTCAATTCAGGTGTTCATGCTGTACCACATCAGAAAAGGAAGTGAAAGGGAAAAACAGACAAAGAATGGCCCAACCCACCCACATACAGTGTATATACAGAAACAACCACACACACACAGACACACATAAACGTACATATACATTTCAACGTATACACACATATACACACACAGACAGATACATATAAACACAGGTACATATCCATACTTGTTTCCCCTTCACCCTTTTCCTGTTCCACCCCAAACCACACACAAAATAGCCCCCCCCCCCTCCAGAAAGGGCATGATTATGTATAACCCCTTTTTTTAAACTGGCCCTTTCCCAATCACCAGTCTTTTTTCAGCACAAAAATCCCCAAGCTCTTCATCATTTCCATTCAAAACAATGAATACCCTATGTACACCAATTATATTCTCAACTGCATGTACAGAGCATCAGGCTGGGGAAGATCAGTGTGGTTTCTGAAGTGGTAGAGGATGTGTGGATCAGGTGTTTGCTTTGAAGAATGTATGTGAGAAATACTTAGAAAAAGAAATGGATGTGTATGTAGCATTTATGGATATGGAGAAGGTATATGAGAGGGTTGACAGAGATGCTTTGTGGAAGGTTTCAAGAGTATAGGGTGTGGGAGGTAAGTTGCTAGAAGCAGTGAAAAGTTTTTACCAAGGATATAAGGTATGTGTATGAGTAGGAAAAGAGGAGAGTGACTGGTTCCCAGTGAATGTCAGTTTGCAGCAGGGGTGAGTGATATCCCCACAGTTGTTCAATTTGTTTATGGATGGGGTTGTTAGTGAGATAAACACAAGAGTTATGGAGAGAGGGGCAAGTACGCAGTCTGTTGTGGATCAGAGGTCCTGCGAAGTGAGTCAGTTGTTGTTCGCTGATGATACAGCGCTGGTGGCTGATTCATGTGAGAAACTGCAGAGGTTGGTATCTGAGTTTGGAAAAGTGTGTGAAATGAGAAAGTTGACAGTAAATGTGAATAAGAGCAAGGTTATTAGATTCAGTTGGGTGGAGGGACAAGATAATTGGGATGTAAGTTTGAATGGAGAAAAATCAGAGGAAGTGAAGTGTTTTAGATATCTGGGAGTAGACGTAACAGCAGATGGAACCATGGAAGCAGAAATGAGTCACAGAGTAGGGGAGGGAGCAAAGGTTCTGGAAGCGATGAAGAATGTGTGGAAGGAGAGAACATCATCTCGGAAAGCAAAAATTGGTATGTTGTACGGTTGCGAGGCACAGGCTATACATAGAGTTGTATGGAGGAGGGCGGATATGTTGGAAATGAAATGTTTGAGGTCAATATGTGGTGGGAGGTGGTTTCATCGAGCAAGTAATGTAAGGGTAACAGAGATGGAAATAAAAAGAGTATGGTTGAGATAGAAGAGGGTGTGTTGAAATGGTGTGGACACATGGAGAGAATGAGTGAGGAAAGATTGATAAAGAGGATATATGTGTCAGAGGTGGAAGGAACAAGGAAAAGTGGGAGACCAAATTGGAGGTGGAAGGATGGAGTGAAAAAGATTTTGAGCGAAAGGGGCCTGAACATACGGGAGGGTGAGAGGCGTGCAAGGAATAGAGTGAATCGGAACGATGTGGTATACCGGGGTTAACGTGCTGTCAATGGACTGAACCAGGGCATGTGAAACATCTGGGGTAAACCATGGAAAGGTCTGTGGGGTCTGGATGTGGATAGGGAGCTGTGGTTTTGGTGCATTACACGTGACAGCTAGAGACTGAACGGGGCCTTTTTTGTCTGTATTCCTGGCGCTGCCTCGCTGAAGAAGGGGATAGCAATGCTGTTTTTCTGTGAGGCTGGGAAGCGAAGCAAGTATGAATATGTGCGTGTGTATGTATGTAATGTCTGCATATGTGTATGCATATGTTGATATGAATATGTATGTATATGTGCACATGTATGCATTTATGTATATGTGTATATGAGTAGATCGGCAATTCTTCTTCTGTTTCCTGGCGCTACCTCACTGAAGAAGGAAACAGCAATTATGTATAATAAATATATATATAAATATTTATAATGTGGATGGGGTGGTTAGAGAGGTAAATGCAAGAGTTTTGAAGAGAGGGGCGAGTATGCAGTATGTTGGGATAAGGGGGCCTGGGAAGTGAGTCAGTTGCTGTTCGCTGATGATACAGCCCTAGTGGCTGATTCAAGTGAGAAACTGCAGAAGTTGGTGACTAAGTTTGGAAAAGTGTGTGGAAGGAGAAAGTTTAGAGTAAATGCGAATAAGAGCAAGGTTACTATGTTCAGTAGGGCTGAGGGACAAGTTAATGGGATGTGAGCCTAAATGGAGAAAAATTGGAGGAAATGCATTGTTTCAGATATCTGGGAGTGGAGTTAGCAGCAATTGGAACCATGGAAGCAGAAGTGAGTTACAGGGTGGGGGATGGGGCGAGGGTTCTGGGAGTCATGACAGAGAGAGCATTATCTTGGAGCAAAAATGGGTATGTTTAAAGGAATAGTAGTTCCAACAGATTTATATGGTTGCAAGGAATAGGCTATCAATAAGGTTGTAAGGAGGAGGGTGGAAGTGTTGGAAACAAAATGTTTGAGGACAATACGTGGTGTGAGGTGGTTTAACCGAGTAAGTAATGAAAGAGTAAGAGAGATGAGAGGAAATAAGAAGAGTCTGGTTGAGAGAGCAGATGAGGGTGTGCTGAAATGGTATGGACATATGGAGAGAATGAGTGAGGAAAGATTGACAAAGGAATGAGTGAGGAAAGATTGACAAAGAGAATATAAGTGTCAGAGGTTGAGGGAACAAGGAGAAGCAGGAGACCAAATTGGAGGTGGAAGGATGGAGTGAAAAAGATCTTAAGTGACTAGAGCCTGAACATACAGGAGGGTGAGAGGCATGCAAGGAACAGAGGGAATTGGAATGATGTGGTATACCGGGGTTGATGTGCTGTCAATGGACTGAACCAGGGCATATGAAGCTTTTGGGGTAAACCATGGAAAAATCCATGGGGCCTGGATGTGGATAGGGAGCTGTGATTTCGGTGCATTACACATGACAGCTAGAGACTTAGTGTGAGTGAATGTGGCCTTTTTTTGTCTGTTTTCCTGGTGCTATGTTGCTGAAGCAGGGGATGGTGATGCTTTTTCCTGTATGTCACAGTGGAGCCAGGAATGGCTGGAGGTGGGCAAGTGTGAATGTGTACATGTGTATATATATGTACATGTCTGTGTATGTATATATATGTATATGTGTATATGTATAAGTATGTATGTGTGCATGTATGGGTATCTATGTATATATGTGCATATGAGCAGATGGGCATTTTTTGTTTGTTTCCTGGCACTATCTCAGTGATGCAGGAAACAGTGATTATGTATAATGAATATACATACTTATATATGTATGTGTATTCTTAAGTGACCACACCATATGTACAGTATGCTATTCTCTTAAGAAGCTAAATAGAATTTTTTTCACTATGCCAAAGGATGAAAAATTCATTGTGGTAACTAGTAACAGGCAAGTTGACAGCACAGGATCCATAATGATTCTATGAGGTGCTAGTAGATGGGACCCTGTGGATCACTGATGTCATCTCTTAGGTGATCTCTGATTGGCCATGATAGGTCCATAAGAAGCCGGCTTCCACTACAACAGCTGTGTCAGTGAACAGTGAGGAGAGCCAGTCCTTCCTTACTGGATACACTAAATACTGGAACATCCCAGCCTTCACTATCTTCAAGATATCCAAAAAAATATTTCTCATGCTCACTCAGAGACTGCAAAATGAGAAAAAATATGTGATGGGTAAGAGAGCTTGGAGCATTGTATCTTTAATAGTTTGTGCCTATCTAAGAGGCAATTGCTAATTATATGGGAAGGCTTGGCAGTAGTGTTACTATTTTTCTTTTACTTATGTCTAATGCAGTAAAAAATTATATGTAACTGGTCATGCAAACTACTGTACCTATAATTTTATCAGGTGCATTTCTTAGGAAACAAGAAAACCATACAACTTAAAATAAAATGTTTTTCCACTGAAAAAGAGAACAAAAATACCAGAGGCAAACCCAGTCCAGTTCGTGCCCATGGGAAAGCTGCAAGGTTCTCCTTCAGATGGTCAGCCACAGGAGACACTAGATTTTCAGCAGGAAAAACAGGTTTGAAGCACACAGGACACTTATAACCAGCAGGGGCTGTGTGAGGGGGCAACTGACTTGCCCAGTCATTTAAGCAATCCTTATGAAACAAATCTAGAAGAGAAAAGAAAAAATAACCATTATGATAGACATGAATAAATTTCTCCAAAATCTCTTATCGGTTAATGATATATCACAGTGCAATTAAGTGTTCAGGTGTATCCGATACAAAAGTGATTCCATGTCAATATGATAATACTGATGATAGTATTATCCTCAAACTCTAAATCAATTGCCACATGATCAAAGGCTTTAAAGTGCACATCTCCCTCATTTCCTTTAACTCATTCCCTCATTTTACCTGGTCGATATAACCTCATCCAACATCTGCCCTTTACATAAATTCTGTATCACAGCTCAGTTTACAATAAGTATCAACTGCCTGTGATTCAATTCAGGTGTTCATGCTGTAGACGAATCTTCTTCTTAAAACCACCAAAAAGAAAATGAAGTGAAGACTAGCATATCAGAATTACATGAACATACTTATGCATACCTAGCTGATAGCATATCAATAAATAATTAATGTCTTTGGAGAACTCAGGACAATGGGCTTAACCTGGGGATATGAAGCATTCTTGGACATCACAGAAAGGTCTTTGGGGCTTGGCTGTGGATAAGGGACTATAATTTCAGGGCATTATATAAACAACTAAAGAGAGGGTGAAAGAAAATGAGTGCTGTTTTTGTTTGTTCTTGACACAATCCTATTTATGCATGAAATGTCAAAGTATGAAAAGAAAAACATATTTGAAAGAATACTTAAGTTTTGATAAACTGAGGCAAGAAAGAATTTGTTGCTGTATCTATGTTCAACAAATGATAATTCCTACAAAAAATTCATCTATGGCCACTAGAATATCACACGCACATTTTTAGTATTTTTTCATACATGTTCACCATTTCCCACATCAGCAAGGAAGCACTGGGAACTGATGAAGAAATGGTCTTATGCACTCACATCCACTCTCTAGCTGTCATGTGTAATGCATCAAAACTAGAACCCCCATCCACAACCAGGCCCCAAAAACCTTTCTGTGCTTGCCGACTGCTTAATATACCCATATCCACTGCACCCAAGAACTGTGCCCCCTCACCTACATACATCTCTCTTCCACTTCTCAAGGTTCCAATTACTGCCATATTCACTCCCAAGTGTCTAAAAGACTTTACTTCCTCCAAGTGCTCTCCAAACTCACAATCCAGACAACCTCTCTCTTTTTACTGTTAAACCTAAAAACCTTACTTTTATTCACATTTACTCTCAACTTTCTCCTTTCATACACTCTTCTGAACTCCAACATCATTTTCTGGAGTTTCTCACTTGAGTCTGCCACCAGTGCTGTATTATCAGCAAACAATGATTGACTCACTAACTGGCCCCCCCCTCACCCTCAGCACTATGCATACCTACTCCTCTCTACAAGAACCTTGCATTCATCTCCCTCACCATCCCATTCATGAACAGATGAAACAGCCGTAATGACATCTCTCACCCCCAACACTGACTCTCCTTGACATGGAACTGCTCTCTCTCTCTCTCTCTCTCTCTCTCTCTCTCTCTCTCTCTCTCTCTCTCTCAAAACTCCTCACTACTTCTACTAGCTTTCCTCCCATAACATATATTTGTAACACCTTCCACAAAGCATCTCTATCAACACTATTTTACTATTTCCAGATATAACCTGGCAGGGCAGATAAATGCCTGATTCTGGCTGCTTTACATCTGTGCATGCACTCTGTATTTCAAAGCAAAGGGTCACATATGTACAGGAATCATGCATGTAAGTTATAGAAAAGTAGATTTATAACAAAAAGCAGTAAATCTTAACACAAATAGACTACATTGCTTCCCCTCATACACACAAAAAAGGGAGAACATTCAACACAATGACAATAAAAAAGAAATTTAATTCTTTCAACCTTTTGGTTGGGAAGAAAGAATTCTACTTCAGTATTCCATGAGTGTTGTACAAGTTCACTAAATGGGCAGGAAAAGAGGGCTGGAAACACACCATTTCTTGTATTTCAATCTATAAAAGACTGAACAGAAGGAACCAAGTAGAGTGTTCAGCCTCCTTGAAAGCTCAGGCTGGGGCATCTAAATGTGTGTGTATATAACTTAGACGAGAAAAGACGAAAGATAAGTAGAATGTTTGAGGAAAGACACCTGGATGTTCTGGCTCTGAGTGAAACAAAGCTCAAGGGAAAAGGGGAAGAATGGTCTAAAAATGTCTTCAGAGTAAAGTCAGGGGTTGCTGAGAGGACAAGAGCTAAGGAGGAAGTACCACTACTCCTGAAGTAGGAATTAAGGGAGTGTGTAAAAGAGAGTAAGGAAGTAAATTCTACTCTGATATGGGTACAAATAAAATGGATGGCAAGAGATGGGTGATTATTGGCGCTTATGCACCTACCCATGAGAAAAAAAAGATCGTGAGAAAAGTGTCTTGGGAGCAGTTAAATAAGCATGTCAGCAGTTTTGATGTAAGAGACCTGGTATTAGTGATATGTGATTTGAACATGAAGGTGAGTAATGTGGCAGTTGGAGGCATGAGGTGTTCAGTATTATGAATGGAAATGATGAACAGCCTGTGGAACTGTGTGCTGAAATAGGACTGGTGATTGGGAGTACCTGGTTTAAAAAGACATACTTAAGTATATGTATGTAAGAAGGACACATGGTCAGTGGGCATTACTGGATTACATATTAATTAAAAGGCATGTAAAGAGAGACTTTTGGATGTAAATGTTCTCAGAGAAGGCAGCTGGCAGGAAGTCTGATCACTATCTGGTGGAGGTGGGGATAATATGTAGAGATTTTTTGGAAAAGAGGAAACAATGTCGGTAAGAAGAGACATGTGAGAGTAAGTGAACTTGGAAATGACACTTGTGTGAAGAAATACCAAGAGTGAAAGGATGTAGAATGATGAAAAGTGAGAGTAATAAAGCAAAGGGAGTGGGTGAGATATGGGAGGTATATAGGGAAACAGTGCTGGCATGTGCAAGAGATGGATGTGGCATGTAAAAGGTGGGAAGTGGTTGGATTAGAAAGGGTAGTGAGTGGTGGGATGAAGAGGTAAAGTTTCTAGTGAAAAAGAAAATAGAGGCATTTAGGTTGTACTTACAAGGAAGGAGTGCAAATGATTGGGGGATGTACAGGAGAAAACAGCAAGAGGTCAAGAGGATAATGAAGGGGTTGAAGCAGACAGCAAATAAAGCTGGAATGAGTAAGCGTCGGTAGACTTTAGGGAGAATAAGATGTTTTGGAAGGAGGTTAATGATGTGTGAAACACAGCAGAACAAGTAAGAATACTGGTGAAGTGGACAAAAGGTGAAATGGTAACATGTGGTGATGAAGTAAGGAGGAAATGGATCAAATATTTTGAAGGACTGTTGAATGTGTTTGATGATGGGTGGCAAATGTAGGGTGTTTGCACTGGGGTGGCATGCAAAGGGAGAGAGTCATGGAGAGTGGTTTGATTAAAAAAGAAGTAGTAGCGAAAGATATATGTGAGACAAAATGTGGCAAGGCAGCTGGTGAATGGCAAATCATCTGAATTTATCAAGAAAGGGGATGACTGTGTGCTTTATTGGTTGGTCAGGATTTTCAATCTATGTATGAATCATGGCGAAGTGCCTGTGGACTGGCAGATTGCATCTACAGTGCCACTAAACATAAATTAAGGAGATAAAAGTGTGTGTTAACTACAGTACCGTAAGTTTGTATGGAAGGGTATTGATTGAGAGTGTGAAGGCATGTACGGAGCATCAGACTGATTATAAACAGTGAAGTTTCAGAAGTAGTAGAGGATGTGTGGATAAAGTGTTTGCTTTAAAGAACAAGCATGAGAAATATTCAGAGAAACAGATGGATTTTCATGTGGCAATTTTGGATCTGGAGAAAGCATATGACAGGGATGATACAGATGCCTTGTGGAAGGTCTTAACAACATACAATGTGGAAGGAAGCCTGCTAAAAGCAGTGGAAATTTTTTATCAAGGGTGTAAGACAAGTGCACGAATAGTAAGAGAGGAGAGCAAATGGTTCCAAGAGAAAGATGGTCTGCAGAAGGTGTATGTGATCTCACTGGGATGTTCAATTTGTTCATGGATGGGATGGTGAGGGAGGCATTGCAAGTCTTGAGGGGCAAGTATAAGTATGTGGGGGATAAGAAGGCCTGGGAAGTGTGTCAGTTCATGTTTAATGATGATACAGCACTGGTGGCAGATTCAACTGAGAAACTGCAATTGTTGGTGAATACGTTTGGAAGAATGTGAGTAATGAGGAAGTTGAGAGTGAATGTGAATAGAAGCAATATTTTGAGGTTTAGCAAGGTTGTGGGCCAGGTCAGATGGGGTGTGAGTCTGAATGGAGAAAACCTGGAGGAAGTGAAGGGTCTCATATACCTGAGAGTACACATGGCAGCGAATGGAACCATGGAAGGGGAAGTGAGTCATGGAGTGGGTGAGGGTTCAAAGGTTTTGGGAGTGTTGAAGAGTGTGTGGAAAGAGAGAACATTACCTGGAAGGGCAAAAATGGGTATGTTTGAAGGTATAATACTCCCTACAATAATATATGTATACAAGGCATGGGCTACAAATAAGGCTTTGTGGAGAAAGGTGGATGTGCTGGAAATGAAATGTTTAAAGGCAATTTCATAAAGTATGGTATACATCTTCAACATCTTTTCCTTTGAATAATATCTTATTTATTTATTTTGCTTTGTCGCTGTCTCCCGCGTTTGCGAGGTAGCGCAAGGAAACAGACGAAAGAAATGGCCCAACCCACCCCATACACATGTATATACATACACGTCCACACACGCAAATATACATACCTATACATCTCAATGTTAAGAGTAAATGTGAATAAGAGCAAGGTTATTAGGTACAGTAGGGTTGAGGGTCAAGTCAATTGGGAGGTGAGTTTGAATGGAGAAAAACTGGAGGAAGTGAAGTGTTTTAGATATCTGGGAGTGGATCTGTCAGCGGATGGAACCATGGAAGCTGAAGTGGATCATAGGGTGGGGGAGGGGGCGAAAATTTTGGGAGCCTTGAAAAATGTGTGGAAGTCGAGAACATTATCTCGGAAAGCAAAAATGGGTATGTTTGAAGGAATAGTGGTTCCAACAATGTTGTATGGTTGCGAGGCGTGGGCTATGGATAGAGTTGTGCGCAGGAGGATGGACGTGCTGGAAATGAGATGTTTGAGGAAAATGTGTGGTGTGAGGTGGTTTGATCGAGTAAGTAACGTAAGGGTAAGAGAGATGTGTGGAAATAAAAAGAGCGTGGTTGAGAGAGCAGAAGAGGGTGTTTTGAAATGGTTTGGGCACATGGAGAGAATGAGTGAGGAAAGATTGACCAAGAGGATATATGTGTCGGAGGTGGAGGGAACGAGGAGAAGAGGGAGACCAAATTGGAGGTGGAAAGATGGAGTGAAAAAGATTTTGTGTGATCGGGGTCTGAACATGCAGGAGGGTGAAAGGAGGGCAAGGAATAGAGTGAATTGGAGCGATGTGGTATACAGGGGTTGACGTGCTGTCAGTGGATTGAGTCGGGGCATGTGAAGCGTCTGGGGTAAACCATGGAAAGCTGTGTAGGTATGTATATTTGCGTGTGTGGACGTGTGTATGTACATGTGTATGGGGGGGGTTGGGCCATTTCTTTCGTCTGTTTCCTTGCGCTACCTCGCAAACGCGGGAGACAGCGACAAAGTATAAAAAAAAAAAAAAAAAAAAACATCTCAATGTACACATATATATACACACACAGACACATACATATATACACATGTACACAATTCACACTGTCTGCCTTTATTCATTCCCATCGCCACCTTGCCACACATGGAATACCATCCCCCTCCCCCCTCATGTGTGCGAGGTAGCGCTAGGAAAAGACAACAAAAGCCCCATTCGTTCACACTCAGTCCCTAGCTGTCATGCAATAATGCCCGAAACCACAGCTCCCTTTCCACATCCAGGCCCCACAGAACTTTCCATGGTTTACCCCAGACGCTTCACATGCCCTGATTCAATCAACTGACAGCACGTCAACCCCGGTATACCACATCGTTCCAATTCACTCTATTCCTTGCCCGCCTTTCACCCTCCTGCATGTTCAGGCCCCGATCACTCAAAATCTTTTTCACTCCATCTTTCCACCTCCAATTTGGTCTCCTACTTCTCCTCGTTCCCTCCACCTCCGACACATATATCCACTTGGTCAATCTTTCCTCACTCATTCTCTCCATGTGCCCAAACCATTTCAAAACACCCTCTTCTGCTCTCTCAACAATGCTCTTTTTATTTCCACACATCTCTCTTACCCTTATATTACTTACTCGATCAAACTACCTCACACCACACATTGTCCTCAAACAACTCATTTCCAGCACATCCATCCTCCTGTGCACAACTCTATCCATAGCCAACGCCTCGCAACCATACAACATTGTTGGAACCGCTATTCCTTCAAACATACCCATTTTTCCTTTCCGAGATAATGTTCTCGACTTCCACACATTCTTCAAGGCTCCCAGGATTTTCGCCCCCTCCCCCACCCTATGATTCACTTCCGCTTCCTAATAACTTCCTAATAACCTTGCTCTTATTCACATTTACTCTTAACTTTCTTCTTCCACACACTTTACCAAACTCAGTCACCAGCTTCTGCAGTTTCTCACATGAATCAGCCACCAGCGCTATATCATCAGCGAACAACAACTGACTCACTTCCCAAGCTCTCTCATCCCCAACAGACTTCATACTTGCCCCTCTTTCCAAAACTCTTGCATTCACCTCCCTAACAACCCCATCCATAAACAAATTAAGCAACCATAGAGACATCACACACCCCTGCTGCAAACCTACATTCACTGAGAACCAATTACTTTCCTCTCTTCCTACACATACACATGCCTTACATCCTCGATAAAAACTTTTCACTGCTTCTAACAACTTGCCTCCCACACCATATATTCTTAATACCTTCCACAGAGCATCTCTATCAACTCTATCATATGCCTTCTCCAGATCCATAAATGCTACATACAAATCCATTTGCTTTTCTAAGTATTTCTCACATACATTCTTCAAAGCTGACTGAGTTTGGTAAAGTGTGAAAAAGAAGAAAGTTAAGAGTAAATGTGAATAAGAGCAAGGTTATTAGGTACAGTAGGGTTGAGGGTCAAGTCAATTGGGAGGTGAGTTTGAATGGAGAAAGACTGGAGGAAGTGAAGTGTTTTAGATATCTCGGAGTGGATCTGGCTGCGGATGGAACCATGGAAGTGGAAGTGGATCATAGGGTGGGGGAGGGGGCGAAAATTCTGGGGGCCTTGAAGAATGTGTGGAAGTCGAGAACATTATCTCGGAAAGCAAAAATGGGTATGTTTGAAGGAATAGTGGTTCCAACAATGTTGTATGGTTGTGAGGCGTGGGCTATGGATAGAGTTGTGCGCAGGAGGATGGATGTGCTGGAAATGAGATGTTTGAGGACAATGTGTGGTGTGAGGTGGTTTGATCGAGTGAGTAACGTAAGGGTAAGAGAGATGTGTGGAAATAAAAAGAGCGTGGTTGAGAGAGCAGAAGAGGGTGTTTTGAAGTGGTTTGGGCACATGGAGAGAATGAGTGAGGAAAGATTGACCAAGAGGATATATGTGTCGGAGGTGGAGGGAACGAGGAGAAGAGGGAGACCAAATTGGAGGTGGAAAGATGGAGTGAAAAAGATTTTGTGTGATCGGGGCCTGAACATGCAGGAGGGTGAAAGGAGGGCAAGGAATAGAGTGAATTGGAGCGATGTGGTATACCGGGGTTGACGTGCTGTCAGTGGAGTGAATCAAGGCATGTGAAGCGTCTGGGGTAAACCATGGAAAGCTGTGTAAGTATGTATATTTGCGTGTGTGGACGTATGTATATACATGTGTATGGGGGGGGTTGGGCCATTTCTTTCGTCTGTTTCCTTGCGCTACCTCGCACACGCGGGAGACAGCGACAAAGTATAATAATAATAATATATTCTTCAAAGCAAACACCTGATCCACACATCCTCTACCACTTCTGAAACCACACTGCTCTTCCCCAATCTGATACTCTGTAAATGCCTTCACCCTCTCAATCAATACCCTCCCATATAATTTACCAGGAATACTCATCAAACTTATACCTCTGTAATTTGAGCACTCACTCTTATCCCCCTTGCCTTTGTACAATGGCACTATGCACGCATTCCGCCAATCCTCAGGCACCTCACCATGGTCATACATACATTAAATAACCTTACCAACAAGTCAACAATACAGTCACCCCCTTTTTTAATAGATTCCACTGCAATACCATCCAAACCTGCTGCCTTGCCGGCTTTCATCTTCCGCAAAGCTTTTACTACCTCTTCTCTGTTTACCAAATCATTTTCCCTAACCCTCTCACTTTGCACACCACCTCAACCAAAACACCCTATATCTGCCACTCTATCATCAAACACATTCAACAAACCTTCAAAATAGCTCACTCCATCTCCTTCTCACATCACCACTACTTGTTATCACCTCCCCATTAGCGCCCTTCACTGAAGTTCCCATTTGTTCCCTTGTCTTACGCACTTTATTTACCTCCTTCCAGAACATCTTTTTATTCTCCCTAAAATTTAATGATACTCTCTCACCCCAACTCTCATTTGCCCTCTTTTTCACCTCTTGCACCTTTCTCTTGACCAATAATAGTTTCCACCCAATCCTCTCGGACAAAATTGTTTCCATGATAAAGTACATACCAGATGCATCCACTTTTTCACACTTTCTCCTCCATACTTCAGCATTTCAGCCATAATCCTATCCCCTCCAGGTGACTTTCCTATCTTCAGCCTCATTATCACCCTTTTTATCTTGCTTTTAGCAATAAGATCAAAACAAAAATTAAAGTGGTAAGAAATGCATGCAAGGACAAGCAACAGACCATTTGGAATGAAGTGTCCCACACATAGCATTTAATCTGAACTACAAAATATGTAAATCAGATTCAAAATTGTGCTTCTCACATAAAGAGGGGATTCCTTAATTCATACGTTACATTAAAGCACAAATTTCTATATAGTGAGTTTCCAAACAGAATGGGATAGGTATATATAAAATCAAAATGCTAAATGGCTGTCATGTCTTTCCAACTTAACAGCATGTGGTTGGCAAATAGAGTAATCAAAGTAACCAACAAACACTAGGATAAGAACAGCATAAGCCAATACGCTTCCTCCTTTAAATCTAGACTTACAGTCTACATATCTTATGTGTAAGATATTGTTAACACTTCTATTATGATCATCTGAACTTCTATTACAATTGCTTCTTTAAAAACAAATATCCAAAAGCATTCTGAAAGAAAGAAAAAGAAAAACTATGAAAAAATAGTGAAGTAAAGCACTGTAAAAAATCTAAAGTTGCTGATAAATTCTGGCAACTGACATCACTTTTCTCTCCAGGTACACTTCATCTCAAGATACAACAAAGTACTTATGATCTAAGTAATGGAAAACCCAAGAACACAATTACATATCAAGCAACTGCCAGCAGATCTTAACTGTGCTACAGAAAGTGGAAATAAATTTTGAATGGGTAAGATATCACTATGTGCCACCTCACTTCCTTACCATGAAATCTTTCACCTGACCAAGTTGCTATAGTGATGCTAATTTCTATGAATAAGCATCTGCCATCCTCTGAATTTCTAAGACAGATGAAGAGGTGAACACTCAAGGATGCACTTCATTTTGGGATAAAACAATGTTCTACATATCACTCACCAAGTCCTGGAAAGAGGGGCAAGTATGAAGTCTGTTGGGGATGAGAGAGCTTGGGAAGTGAGTCAGTTGTTGTTCGCTGATGATACAGCGCTGGTGGCTGATTCATGTGAGAAACTGCAGAAGCTGGTGACTGAGTTTGGTAAAGTGTGTGGAAGAAGAAAGTTAAGAGTAAATGTGAATAAGAGCAAGGTTATTAGGTACAGTAGGGGTGAGGGTCAAGTCAATTGGGAGGTGAGTTTGAATGGAGAAAAACTGGAGGAAGTGAAGTGTTTTAGATATCTGGAGTGGATCTGTCTGCGGATGGAACCATGGAAGCGGAAGTGGATCATAGGGCGGGGGAGGGGGCGAAAATTCTGGGGGCCTTGAAGAATGTGTGGAAGTCGAGAACATTATCTCGGAAAGCAAAAATGGGTATGTTTGAAGGAATAGTGGTTCCAACAATGTTGTATGGTTGTGAGGCGTGGGCTATGGATAGAGTTGTGCGCAGGAGGATGGATGTGCTGGAAATGAGATGTTTGAGGACAATGTGTGGTGTGAGGTGGTTTGATCGAGTGAGTAACGTAAGGGTAAGAGAGATGTGTGGAAATAAAAAGAGCGTGGTTGAGAGAGCAGAAGAGGGTGTTTTGAAGTGGTTTGGGCACATGGAGAGAATGAGTGAGGAAAGATTGACCAAGAGGATATATGTGTTGGAGGTGGAGGGAACGAGGAGAAGAGGGAGACCAAATTGGAGGTGGAAAGATGGAGTGAAAAAGATTTTGTGTGATCGGGGCCTGAACATGCAGGAGGGTGAAAGGAGGGCAAGGAATAGAGTGAATTGGAGCGATGTGGTATACCGGGGTTGACGTGCTGTCAGTGGAGTGAATCAAGGCATGTGAAGCGTCTGGGGTAAACCATGGAAAGCTGTGTAAGTATGTATATTTGCGTGTGTGGACGTATGTATATACATGTGTATGGGGGGGTTGGGCCATTTCTTTCGTCTGTTTCCTTGCGCTACCTCGCACACGCGGGAGACAGCGACAAAGTATAATAATAATAATATATTCTTCAAAGCAAACACCTGATCCACACATCCTCTACCACTTCTGAAACCACACTGCTCTTCCCCAATCTGATACTCTGTAAATGCCTTCACCCTCTCAATCAATACCCTCCCATATAATTTACCAGGAATACTCATCAAACTTATACCTCTGTAATTTGAGCACTCACTCTTATCCCCTTTGCCTTTGTACAATGGCACTATGCACGCATTCCGCCAATCCTCAGGCACCTCACCATGGTCATACATACATTAAATAACCTTACCAACAAGTCAACAATACAGTCACCCCCTTTTTTAATAGATTCCACTGCAATACCATCCAAACCTGCTGCCTTGCCGGCTTTCATCTTCCGCAAAGCTTTTACTACCTCTTCTCTGTTTACCAAATCATTTTCCCTAACCCTCTCACTTTGCACACCACCTCAACCAAAACACCCTATATCTGCCACTCTATCATCAAACACATTCAACAAACCTTCAAAATACTCACTCCATCTCCTTCTCACATCACCACTACTTGTTATCACCTCCCCATTAGCGCCCTTCACTGAAGTTCCCATTTGTTCCCTTGTCTTACGCACTTTATTTACCTCCTTCCAGAACATCTTTTTATTCTCCCTAAAATTTAATGATACTCTCTCACCCCAACTCTCATTTGCCCTCTTTTTCACCTCTTGCACCTTTCTCTTGACCAATAATAGTTTCCACCCAATCCTCTCGGACAAAATTGTTTCCATGATAAAGTACATACCAGATGCATCCACTTTTTCACACTTTCTCCTCCATACTTCAGCATTTCAGCCATAATCCTATCCCCTCCAGGTGACTTTCCTATCTTCAGCCTCATTATCACCCTTTTTATCTTGCTTTTAGCAATAAGATCAAAACAAAAATTAAAGTGGTAAGAAATGCATGCAAGGACAAGCAACAGACCATTTGGAATGAAGTGTCCCACACATAGCATTTAATCTGAACTACAAAATATGTAAATCAGATTCAAAATTGTGCTTTTCACATAAAGAGGGGATTCCTTAATTCATACGTTACATTAAAGCACAAATTTCTATATAGTGAGTTTCCAAACAGAATGGGATAGGTATATATAAAATCAAAATGCTAAATGGCTGTCATGTCTTTCCAACTTAACAGCATGTGGTTGGCAAATAGAGTAATCAAAGTAACCAACAAACACTAGGATAAGAACAGCATAAGCCAATAAGCTTCCTCCTTTAAATCTAGACTTACAGTCTACATATCTTATGTGTAAGATATTGTTAACACTTCTATTATGATCATCTGAACTTCTATTACAATTGCTTCTTTAAAAACAAATATCCAAAAGCATTCTGAAAGAAAGAAAAAGAAAAACTATGAAAAATAGTGAAGTAAAGCACTGTAAAAAATCTAAAGTTGCTGATAAATTCTGGCAACTGACATCACTTTTCTCTCCAGGTACACTTCATCTCAAGATACAACAAAGTACTTATGATCTAAGTAATGGAAAACCCAAGAACACAATTACATATCAAGCAACTGCCAGCAGATCTTAACTGTGCTACAGAAAGTGGAAATAAATTTTGAATGGGTAAGATATCACTATGTGCCACCTCACTTCCTTACCATGAAATCTTTCACCTGACCAAGTTGCTATAGTGATGCTAATTTCTATGAATAAGCATCTGCCATCCTCTGAATTTCTAAGACAGATGAAGAGGTGAACACTCAAGGATGCACTTCATTTTGGGGATAAAACAATGTTCTACATATCACTCACCAAGTCCTGGAAAGAGGGGCAAGTATGAAGTCTGTTGGGGATGAGAGAGCTTGGGAAGTGAGTCAGTTGTTGTTCGCTGATGATACAGCGCTGGTGGCTGATTCATGTGAGAAACTGCAGAAGCTGGTGACTGAGTTTGGTAAAGTGTGTGGAAGAAGAAAGTTAAGAGTAAATGTGAATAAGAGCAAGGTTATTAGGTACAGTAGGGGTGAGGGTCAAGTCAATTGGGAGGTGAGTTTGAATGGAGAAAAACTGGAGGAAGTGAAGTGTTTTAGATATCTGGGAGTGGATCTGTCAGCGGATGGAACCATGGAAGCGGAAGTGGATCATAGGGTGGAGGAGGGGGCCAAAATTTTGGGAGCCTTGAAAAATGTGTGGAAGTCGAGAACATTATCTCGGAAAGCAAAAATGGGTATGTTTGAAGGAATAGTGGTTCCAACAATGTTGTATGGTTGCGAGGCGTGGGCTATGGATAGAGATGTGCGCAGGAGGATGGATGTGCTGGAAATGAGATGTTTGAGGAAAATGTGTGGTGTGAGGTGGTTTGATCGAGTAAGTAACATAAGGGTAAGAGAGATGTGTGGAAATAAAAAGAGCGTGGTTGAGAGAGCAGAAGAGGGTGTTTTGAAATGGTTTGGGCACATGGAGAGAATGAGTGAGGAAAGATTGACCAAGAGGATACATGTGTCGGAGGTGGAGGGAACGAGTAGAAGAGGGAGACCAAATTGGAGGTGGAAAGATGGAGTGAAAAAGATTTTGTGTGATCGGGGCCTGAACATGCAGGAGGGTGAAAGGAGGGCAAGGAATAGAGTGAATTGGAGCGATGTGGTATACAGGGGTTGACGTGCTGTCAGTGGATTGAATCAAGGCATGTGAAGCGTCTGGGGTAAACCATGGAAAGCTGTGTAGGTATGTATATTTGCGTGTGTGGACGTGTGTATGTACATGTGTATGGGGGGGGGGGGTTGGGCCATTTCTTTCGTCTGTTTCCTTGCGCTACCTCGCAAACGCGGGAGACAGCGACAAAGTATAAAAAAAAAAAAAAAAATCACTCACCAAAGGCTCCTTCTGATGCTTTGAGGAAATATTCTCACCATTTTTTCTTCTGTTCCATAATTTTGAGAATAATGATACAGAAAGGAAGAATTTCTTGTCCCTACACTCCTGCCCTCTTAGTTGCCTTCAACAGCAATTAGGAAACATATGGATAGCATTTTTTTTCTCCGCTTTACCAGCAATATTCACATGTGCATTTCCACATTACTAACGTGCAGTGATATGCAAAGTTTAGAAAACACAAAGTCATTAATCAAACCAAATCAGCAGTAATTCAGTATAAGAAAGCATGTTTTTACTATCATTATAACTAATAATGTTCTTGATATTTCATTGCTGTTATAATTGGTCCTATGCAAGAGGGAAGCAGTAATTGCCATACGTGAGGCAATGTAAGAAGCATGATAAGAATGATTGGCCATGATGGAGACATGAATAGGAAAGAAAGTGCACATACATTTGTAGGTTGTCACATCTGGTGACAAGAGTTGCTAATAGTTACTACTGTATCTTACTACTACAGTGAAATTTCATTCTAGAAGACATTAATTTATTGGTATTTGAATTCTGATGAAGCTTTCAGGACCTACTGAAATAAGTTTGGGAAGTAACAGAAAATTCTGTGACAGTCCATTACTTCTCAAGTTTAGTTCAATAAGGTATGGACCCATCAGACTGACTTTGAGATGTAATAGTTGCTGAACTTTGTCCAGGATGTTTAGCATCAGAACATGTGACAGCTTGTTGTTTATCATCTAGGCATACATTTTATATTTCACTAATATACAGTGGCAGTATTGTAACCAATGAGATTAGGAGGCGTTGCTGCTGTGAAAAGTGAAAAAGATCAAAAATTGGGGAAAGCTGTCAAGTTTTGGTACCTCAAATGGATACTTTAGTTCTTCTAGAGTATCAAGTCTCATCCTGCCTTCTCGTGGTGACCTTACCAATAAGTGTGGAACTGAAAGGGGAGGTATTGCCTAACTCCATCAGGGAAATACTTTTAAATTTAGACAATCATCTGAGTTGTGCTGTGACTTTAGTTTTTGGACAATTTCCAAGCCTCGCTCCCACTGGAAACATAGCACTATAGTTACCCTCTCCAGTTACTTGCCAAGCATGAGGCACAAAGGCTAACAAGCAGCAATAGGGTCTACCAGATATGCCAAAGATTAAAAGAGATGAGCGCTTGAGGGTGATTGCGCTGAATGGAAATAGGACGACTAGTGAGAGTAAAAGGAGGGAGCGTGTGAAGAAGTTTAAAAGTTGCACCTTAGATGTGCTGGGGATTGTGGAAACCCGTGTCCTTGGGCAGGGTGTCTGGAGTGAGAATGGAAATGATGAATACAAGTCATGGGAATGCATGGAAGGAGGAAGGGTATGGACAGGAATTTGAGAATATTATCAAGGAAGAGGGAAAGAAGGATGTGCAATTCTGCTATCATTGAGAGTGTGGGTGGGTGTTGCATAGCATAGATAGAATGGATCAAAAGACTGTATAAATGGTTTTGAAAATGAGACCGACATGGTCATAATGGGTGATATGAATGTGAGAGTGGAATGTGATGAAATCGGTGAGATAGTTGGTGAATGGGGAGTGCTTGGAGTAAATGAGAATGGAAGTTATCTCGAGGATATTTGTGTTGAGAGGGGTTTATTTCTTACAAACACCTTTTTTCAGAACAAGATGATCCATTAATATACATGGATGAGGAATAATGGAACAGAGGAGCAAAAGGCTTTGACTGACAATGGGGCAGTGATGAAAGATTCAGAAAGGTTGTGCTAGATGCTACAGTTGTGAGAGGATTCACTGAAGACTGACCATGGCTCCGTGATGTCACAGTGGGGAGGAAGCAGGGGGCTGCAAACCCTCCCCTCCTTGTATTTCAATTTCTAAAAAGGGAAACAGAAGGAGTCAAGCGGGGAGTGCTCATTTTCCTCGAAGGCTTAGATTGGGGTGCCTGAATGTAACCAAGATGAGAAGAGAGGAGAAATAGGTAGTATGTTTGGGGAAAGAAACCTGGATGTTCTGGCTCTGAGTGAAATGAAGCTCAAGGGTAAAGGGGGAGAGTGGTTTAGGAAAGTCTTGGGAGTAAGGTCAGGGGATGATGAGAGGACAAGAGCTAAGGAAGGAGCAGCACTACTCCTGAAGCAGGAGATATGGGAGTATGTGACAGAGCGTAAGAAAGTAAATTCTAGATTGTTGTAGGTAAAACTGAAGGTGGATGGAGAGAGATGGGTGATTAATGGTGCTTATACACCTGGTCATGAGAAGAAAGAACAAGAGATGCAAGTGTTTTGGGAGCAGCTGAGGGAGTATGTAAGCAGCTTTGATGCACGAGACCAGATGATAATGATGGATGATTTAAATGCAAAGAAGAGTAATGTGGCAGTTGAGAGAATAATTGGTGTACATAGGGTATTCAGTGTTGTAATTGGAAATGGTGAAGAGCTTGTGGATTTTTGTGCTGAAAAAAGACTGGTGATTGAGAATACCTGGTTTAAAAAGAGAGATATACATAGGGGATGTCTGATCATTATCTTGTGGAGGCGAAGGTGATGATTTGTAGAGGTTTTCAGAAAAGAAGAGAGAACGTTGGGGTGAAGAGAGTGGTGAGAGTAAGTGAGCTTGGGAAGGTGATTTGTGTGAAGAAGTACCAGGAAAGACTGAGTGCAGAATGGAAAAAGGTGAGAGCAAACAACGTAAGGGGAGTGGGGGAGGAATGGCATGTATTTCGGGAAGCAATGATGGCTTGTGCAACAGATCTTTGTGGCATGAGAAGCGTGGGAGGTGGGCAGATTAGAAAGGGTAGTGAGTGGTGGGATGAAAAAGTAGGATTATTAGTGAAAGAGAAGAGAGAGGCATTTGGACGATTTTTGCAGGGAAATAGTGCAAATGACTGGGAGATGTATAAAAGAAAGAGGCAAGAGGTCAAGAGAAAGGTGCAAGAAGTGAAAATGAGGGCAAATGAGAGTTGGGGCGAGACGGTATCATTAAATTCTAGGGAGAATAAAAAGATGTTTTGGAAGGAGGTAAATAAGGTGTGTAAGACAATAGAACAAATGGGAACATCGGTGAAGGGGGCTAATGGGGAGGTAATAACAAGTAGTGGTGATGTGAGAAGATGGAGTGAGTATTTTGAGGGTTTGATGAATGTGTTAGATGATAGCATGGCAGATATAGGGTGTTTTGGTAGAGGTGGTGTGCGAAAAGAGAGGGTCAGGGAGAATGATTTGGTAAACAGAGAAGAGGTAGTAAAAGCTTTGCAGAAGATGAAAGCCGGCAAGGAGGCGGGTTTGGATGGTCTTGCAGTGGAATTTATTAAAAAAGGGGGTGACTGTGTTATTGACTTGTTGGTGAGGATATTCAATGTATGTATGGCTCATGGTGAAGTGCCTGAGGATTGGCGGAATGCATGCATAGTGCCATCATACAGAGGCATAGGGGATACAGGTGAGCGTTCAAATTACAGAGGTATAAGTTTGTTGAGTATTCCTGAGAAATTATATGGGAGGGTATTGATTGAGAGGGTCAAGGTATGTAAAGAGCATCAGATTGGGGAAAAGCATTGTGGTTTCAGAAGTGGTAGAGGATGTGTGGATCAGGAGTTTGCTTTGAAGAATGTCCGTGAGAAATACTTAGAAAATACTTACGCAATCAAACCACCGCACACCACATATTGTCCTCACACATCTCATTTCCAACACATCCACCTTCCTCTGCACAACCCTATCTATAGCCCAGGGCATGCAACTTTATAACATTGCTGGAACCACTATTCCTTCAAACATACCCATTTTTGCTCTCCGAGATAACGTTCTCGCCATCCACACATTCTTCAACCCTCCCAGAACCTTCACTCCCTCCCCCACCCTGTGACTCACTTTCGCTTCCATGGTTCCATCTGCTGACAAATCCACTCCCAGATATCTAAAACACTTCATTTCCTCCAGTTTTTCTCCATTCAAACTTACCTCCCAATTGACTTGTCCCTCAACCCAACTGAACCTACTAACCATGCTCTTATTCACATCTACTCTCAGCATGCTTCTTTCAAACACTTTACCAAAGTCAGTCACCAACTTCTGCAGTTTCTCACCTGAATCATTTCTTCAGTTTCCCAACCCAATCAGCCACCAGCACTATATTATCAGCAAACAACTGACTCACTTCCTAAGCCCTCTCATCGATAGCAGACTGCTTACTTACCCTTCTCTCCAAAACTCTTGCATGCACCTCCCTAACAACCCCATCCATAAACAAATTAAACAACCATGGAGACATCACACACCCCTGCCGCAAACTGACATTCACTGGGAACCAATCACTTTCCTCTCTTCCTACATGTACACATGCCTTACATCCTCGATAAAAACTTTTCACTGCTTCTAGCAACTTACCTCCCACACCAGATACTCCTAATACCTTCCAAGGAAAATCTCTATCAACTCTAGCATATGCCTTCTCCAGATCCATAAATGTTACATACAAATCCATCTGTTTTCCTAAGTATTTCTCACATACATTCTTCAAAGCAAACACCTGATCCCCACACATCCTCTATCACTTCTGAAACCACAATGCTCTTCCCCAATCTGATCCTCTGTACATGCCTTCGCCCTCTCAATCAAAACCCTCCCATATAATTTCCTAGAAATACTCAAGAAACTTATACCTCTGTAATTTGAATGCAAACCTTTATCCCCTTCGCCTTTGTACAATAGCACTATGCCTGCATTCCGCTAATCCTTAAGCACTTCACCATGAGCCATACATGCACTGAATATCCTTACCAACCAGTCAACAACAAAGTCACCCCCCATTTTTTATAGATTCCACAGCAACATCATCGAAACTTGCCGATTTGCCGGCTTTCATCTTCCGTAAAGCTTTCACTACCTCTTCTCTGTTTACCAAAATCATTTTCCCTGACCCTCTTCCCGCGCAACACCTTGACCAAAACATCCTATATCTACCACTCTATCATCAAATACATCCAACAAAACAAAACATCCTATATCTACCACTCTATCATCAAATACATTCAACAAAACTTCAAAATACTCACTCCATCCCCCTCTCACTTCACCACTACCTGTTATTACTTCCCCATTTGCCTGCTTTACCAATGTTCCCATTTGTTCTCTTGACTTATGCGTTTTACTTACCTCCTTCCAAAACATCTTTTTATTTATATTTATTTATTCATTCATTTTGCTTTGTCGCTGTCTCCCGCGTTTGCGAGGTAGCGCAAGGAAACAGACGAAAGAAATGTCACAACCCACCCCCAATACACATGTATATACATACACGTCCACACACGCAAATATACATACCTATACATCTCAATGTACACATATATATACATACACAGACACATACATATATACCCATGCACACAATTCACATTGTCTGCCTTTATTCATTCCCATCGCCACCTCGCCACACATGGAATAACTTCCCCCTCCCCCCTCATGTGTGCGAGGTAGCGCTAGGAAAAGACAACAAAGGCCCCATTCGTCCACACTCAGTCTCTAGCTGTCATGCAATAATGCCCAAAAACACAGCTCCCTTTCCACATCCAGGCCCCACACAACTTTCCATGGTTTACCCCAGACGCTTCACATGCCCTGATTCAATCCACTGACAGCACGTCAACCCCGGTATACCACATCGCTCCAATTCACTCTATTCCTTGCCCTCCTTTCACCCTCCTGCATGTTCAGGCCCCGATCACACAAAATCTTTTTCACTCCATCTTTCCACCTCCAATTTGGTCTCCCACTTCTCCTCGTTCCCTCCACCTCCGACACATATATCCTCTTGGTCAATCTTTCCCCACTCATTCTCTCCATGTGCCCAAACCATTTCAAAACACCCTCTTCTGCTCTCTCAACCATGCTCTTTTTATTTCCACACATCTCTCTTACCCTTACGTTACTTACTTGATCAAACCACCTCACACCACATATTGTCCTCAGACATCTCATTTCCAGCACATCCATCCTCCTGCGCACAACTCTATCCATAGCCCACGCCTCACAACCATACAACATTGTTGGAACCACTATTCTTTCAAACATACCCATTTTTGCTTTCCGAGATAATGTTCTCGACTTCCACACATTCTTCAAGGCTCCCAGGATTTTCGCTCCCTCCCCCACCCTATGATTCACTTCCGCTTCCATGGTTCCATCCACTGCCAGATCCACTCCCAGATATCTAAAACACTTTACTTTAATGATACTCTCTCACCCCAACTCTCATATGCCCTCTTTTTCACCTCTTGCACCTTTCTCTTGACCTCCTGCCTCTTTCTTTTATACATCTCCCGGTCATTTGCATTATTTCCCTGCAAAAATCGCCCAAATGTAGGTTTGCGGCAGGGGTGTGTGATGTCTCCATGGTTGTTTAATTTGTTTATCGATGGGGTTGTTAGGGAAGTGAATGCAAGAGTTTTGGAAAGAGGGGCAAGTATGAAGTCTGTTGGGGATAAGAGAGCTTGGGAAGTGAGTCAGTTGTTGTTCGCTGATGATACAGCACTGGTGGCTGATTCATGTGAGAAACTGCAGAAGCTGGTGACTGAGTTTGGTAAAGTGTGTGAAAGAAGAAAGTTAAGAGTAAATGAGAATAAGAGCAAGGTTATTAAGTACAGTAGGGTTGAGGGTCAAGTCAATTGGGAGGTAAGTTTGAATGGAGAAAAACTGGAGGAAATAGAGTGTTTTAGATATCTGGGAGTGGATCTAGCAGCGGATGGAACCATGGAAGCGGAAGTGAATCATAGGGTGGGGGAGGGGGCGAAAATCCTGGGAGCCTTGAAAAATGATTGGAAGTCGAGAACATCATCTCCGAAAGTAAAAATGGCTATGTTTGAAGGAATAGTGGTTCCAACAATGTTGTATGGTTGCGAGGCATAGGCTATGGATAGACTTGTGCGCAGGAGCATGGATGTGCTGGAAATGAGATGTTTGAGGACAATATGTGGTGTGAGGTGGTTTGATCGAGTAAGTAATGTAAAGGTAAGAGAGATGTGTGGAAATAAAAAGAGCGTGGTTGAGAGAGCAGAAGAGGGTGTTTTGAAATAGTTTGGGCACATGGAGAGAATGAGTGAGGAAAGATTGACCAAAAGAATATATGTGTCGGAGGTGGAGGGAACGAGGAGAAGTGGGAGACCAAATTGGAGGTGGAAAGATGGAGTGAAAAAGATTTTGAGTGATCGGGGCCTGAACATGCAGGAGGGTGAAAGACGGGCAAGGAATAGAGTGCACTGGATTGATGTGGTATACTGGGGTCGACGTGCTGTCAATGGATTGAATCAGGGCATGTGAAGCGTCTGGGGTAAACCATGGAAAATTCTGTGGGGCCTGGATGTGGAAAGGGAGCTGTGGTTTCGGGCATTATTGCATGACAGCTAGAGACTGAGTGTGAACGAATGGGGCCTTTTGTTGTCTTTTCCTAGCACTACCTCGCACACATGAGGAGGGAGGGGGATGTTATTCCATGTGTGGCGAGGTGGCGATGGAAATGAATAAAGGCAGACAGTGTGAATTGTGTGCATGTGTATATATGTATGTGTCTGTGTGTGTATATATATATGTGTACATTGAGATGTATGGGTATGTATATTTGCATGTGTGGACGTGTATGTATATACATGTGTATGTGGGTGGGTTGGGCCATTTCTTTTGTCTGTTTCCTTGCGTTACCTCGCAGACGCGGGAGACAGCGACAAAGCAAAATAATAATAATAATAATAATTCATGGTGAGGTGCCTGAGGATTGGCGGAATGCGTGCATAGTGCCATTGTACAAAAGCAAAGGGGATAAGAGTGAGTGCTTAAATTACAGAGGTATAAGTTTGTTGAGTATTCCTGGGAAATTATATGGGAGGGTATTGATTGAGAGGGTGAAGGCATGTACAGAGCATCAGACTGGGGAAGAGCAGTGTGGTTTCAGAAGTGGTAGAGGATGTGTGGATCAGGTGTTTGCTTTGAAGAATATATGTGAGAAATACTTAGAAAAGCAAATGGATTTGTATGTAGCATTTATGGATCTGGAGAAGGCATATGATAGAGTTGACAGAGATGCTCTGTGGAAGGTATTAAGAATATATGGTGTGCGAGGCAAGTTGTTAGAAGCAGTGAAAAGTTTTTATTGAGGATGTAAGGCATGTGTACGTGTAGGAAGAGAGGAAAGTGATTGGTTCTCAGTGAATGAAGGTTTGCGGCAGGGATGTGTGATGTCTCTATGGTTGTTTGATTTGTTTATCGATGGGGTTGTTAGGGAGGTGAATGCAAGAGTTTTGGAAAGAGGGGCAAGTATGCAGTCTGTTGGGGATGAGGGAGCTTGGGAAGTGAGTCAGTTGTTGTTCGCTGATGATACAGCGCTGGTGGCTGATTCATGTGAGAAACTGCAGAAGCTGGTGACTGAGTTTGGTAAAGTGTATGAAAGAAGAAAGTTGAGAGTAAATGTGAATAAGAGCAAGGTTATTAGGTACAGTAGGGTTGAGGGTCAAGTCAATTGGGAGGTAAGTTTGAATGGAGAAAAACTGGAGGAAGTAAAGTGTTTTAGATATCTGGGAGTGGATCTGGCAGCAGATGGAACCATGGAAGCGGAAGTGAGTAATAGGGTGGGGGAGGGGGCGAAAATTCTGGGAGCCTTGAAGAATGTTTGGAAGTCGAGGACGTTATCTCGGAAAGGAAAAATGGGTATGTTTGAAGGAATAGTGGTTCCAACAATGTTGCATGGTTGCGAGGTGTGGGCTATGGATAGAGTTGTGCGCAGGAGGGTGGATGTGCTGGAAATGAGATGTCTGAGGACAATATGTGGTGTGAGGTGGTTTGATCGAGTAAGTAATGTAAGGGTAAGAGAGATGTGTGGTAATAAAAAGAGTGTGGTTGAGAGAGCAGAAGAGGGTGTTTTGAAATGGTTTGGTCACATGGAGAGAATGAGTGAGGAAAGACTGACAAAGAGGATATATGTGTCAGAGGTGGAGGGAACGAGGAGAAGTGGGAGACCAAATTGGAGGTGGAAAGATGGAGTGAAAAAGATTTTGAGTGATCGGGGCCTGAACTTGCAGGAGGGTGAAAGGCGTGCAAGGAATAGAGTGAACTGGAACGATGTGGTATACTGGGGTCGACGTGCTGTCAATGGATTGAACCAGGGCATGTGAAGCGTCTGGGGTAAACCATGGAAAGTTGTGTGGGGCCTGGATGTGTGAAGGGAGCTGTGGTTTCAGTGCATTATTACATGACAGCTAGAGACTGAGTGTGAACGAATGGGGCCTTTGTTGTCTTTTCGTAGTGCTACCTCACACACATGGGGGGGAGGGGGTTGTTATTCCATGTGTGGCGAGGTGGCGATGGGAATAAATAAAGGCAGACAGTATGAATTGTGTACATGTGTATATATGTATATGTCTGTGTGTGTGTGTATATATATATATATATATATATATATATATATATATATATATATATATATATATATACATTGAGATGTATAGGTATGTACATTTGCGTGTGTGGACGTGTATGTATATACATGTGTATGTGGGTGGGTTGGGCCATTCTTTCATCTGTTTCCTTGCGCTACCTCGCTGGTGCGGGAGACAGCGACAAAGCAAAATAAAAAAATAATAATATATATATATATATATATATATATATATATATATATATATATATATATATATATGTAAGGCATGTGTACGTGTAGGAAGAGAGGAAAGTGATTGGTTCTCAGTGAATGTAGGTTTGCGGCAGGGGTGTGTGATGTCTCCATGGTTGTTTAATTTGTTTATGGATGGGGTTGTAAGGGAGGTAAATGCAAGAGTCCTGGAAAGAGGGGCAAGTATGAAGTCTGTTGGGGATGAGAGAGCTTGGGAAGTGAGTCAGTTGTTGTTCGCTGATGATACAGCGCTGGTGGCTGATTCATGTGAGAAACTGCAGAAGCTGGTGACTGAGTTTGGTAAAGTGTGTGGAAGAAGAAAGTTGAGAGTAAATGTGAATAAGAGCAAGGTTATTAGGTACAGTAGGGGTGAGGGTCAAGTCAATTGGGAGGTGAGTTTGAATGGAGAAAAACTGGAGGAAGTGAAGTGTTTTAGATATCTGGGAGTGGATCTGTCAGCGGATGGAACCATGGAAGCGGAAGTGGATCATAGGGTGGGGGAAGGGGGCGAAAATTTTGGGAGCCTTGAAAAATGTGTGGAAGTCGAGAACATTATCTCGGAAAGCAAAAATGGGTATGTTTGAGGGAATAGTGGTTCCAACAATGTTGTATGGTTGCGAGGCGTGGGCTATGGATAGAGATGTGCGCAGGAGGATGGATGTGCTGGAAATGAGATGTTTGAGGACAATGTGTGGTGTGAGGTGGTTTGATCGAGTAAGTAACGCAAGGGTAAGAGAGATGTGTGGAAATAAAAAGAGCGTGGTTGAGAGAGCAGAAGAGGGTGTTTTGAAATGGTTTGGGCACATGGAGAGAATGAGTGAGGAGAGATTGACCAAGAGGATATATGTGTCGGAGGTGGAGGGAACGAGGAGAAGAGGGAGACCAAATTGGAGGTGGAAAGATGGAGTGAAAAAGATTTTGTGTGATCGGGGCCTGAACATGCAGGAGGGTGAAAGGAGGGCAAGAAATAGAGTGAATTGGAGTCATGTGGTATACAGGGGTTGACGTGCTGTCAGTGGATTGAAGCAAGGCATGTGAAGCGTCTGGGGTAAACCATGGAAAGCTGTGTAGGTATGTATATTTGCGTGTGTGGACGTGTATATGTACATGTGTATGGGGGGGGGGGGGGTTGGGCCATTTCTTTCGTCTGTTTCCTTGCGCTACCTCGCAAACGCGGGAGACAGCGACAAAGTATAAAAAAAAAAAAAAAAAAAAAAAATATATATATATATGGATGGAGTGATAAGGGTTGGCAAGCCTGTTTGCAGATGATACTGTGTTGTATGCTGAGAATGAAGAGGTATTGCAGAATGTTTTGTGCTTTATGATGTGTGTAAGCATAGGTGATTGAGGGTAAAAGCAAGTAAAAGTAAAGTAATGGTGTTTGAAAGGAAACAGAGTGAAAGTACACATTTTGTAACACCACATAAAGTAAAAGAAGAATGTATACTAAACTGTGGTTTGGATAAAGGGATAAAGAGACTGGAAGAGGTGAGAGAATTTTTAAGTATTTAGAAGCTTTCTTGGGTATGTTTGGTGATATGGAAAGAGAGATAAGAGAGAGAGAGCAGTACAAGGCATGTCATTGGGTCCCTTAATAGAATAATGAAGAGTAGAGGTGTAAGTATGGAAGTGTAGAGAGGATTATGGGAGAGCAAAGACCTCCCACCCCAAAACATGGACATGGAATGAGTCACAGAGGTCAAGGCTCCAGGCTGTAGAAATAAGCTATCTGAGAAGAGCATGTGGTGTGACTAGATGGAATGAAAAAAAAATGAAAGGGTATGTGAGAGATATGGTATAGCAAGGAATGCAAAGGGAATGAATTGTGGAGTGGTAGCATAGGTGAAATGTTATACTTTAAAGGTGGTTAGGGCATGTGGAAAGAATGCAAGACTGGGAGTGAACAAGGAGAGTGTATAATAGTACAATTAAAGGGGTTGATGTGAGAGGAAGACCACCTGTGACATGATCAAATAGGGTGGATGAACACTGGAGGGAGAGCAATGGTGGAAGAATAAGTGAAATGGTGCATGCGAGGCAGGCATGTAAGGACAGGGATAAGTGGAAAATTTTGCCATGGCCATCCATTGATGGGAGTTCCTCGAGGGAACAGGTGTCACAGATAAAGATAGACAGATAGATAGATAGATAGATAGGAAGACAGACAGATAAAATGGTCTCTCAGCAAACACAGACATAGTTTTACAATGATCTGAAATAATTTAAAGTTGCAATACCAAAAGAAGGAACAGAGAATTGGGCCAGGTGAGGGTATTCCCTCAAAGGCCCAGTCCTCTGTTCTTAACGCTACCTCGCTAATGCGGGAAATGGCGAATAGTTTGAAAGAAAAAAAAGACACCTTAAAAGATAATCTAAGTAGAAGTTTCAATTGAAACAAGACCTAACTTGGTCACTACCTGATAATCTGAGATAAGTGCAGGCTTTTTCAACACATGAACAAACTTGGGGCCCATGTTCTCAAATTACTGTGGTGTATCTTTATAGTGATATGACCTGTATTTTGTATTAAATCATGATAGATAAGAGTAAAATTAGGATTCATGGGCTTACAATACAGGAAACAACTTAATGATGCTGAGGAGTTGAAAACAACTAAGCATCAAGAGCAAGAGGAGAGTAGATTGTGCTTCATGCATACCCCATTTCTAGCCAGTAGGTGATTCAGGTGACTTCAGTTGATCTTGAAGTTAATTCTCTCTGATTCACAGTTGTCTCTGCTACTCCCTCAACTGTTCTAACTGCCATGGGGAGGTGTCATGTACACATTAAATTAGACTGAGGTAAGTTTACAGTTCACATACTAATTTGTGAATTCCTTGTGCCTCTGGGAAAAAATCTGGCAGGTATTGGAATTTGGCTTCTTATCAACAACCCTTTCCCCATATTAGTAATTTAAATGGGGGTTCACTATACTATTTTCATGTCCAAAAAACACCAAATAAAGTGTATCTAGTATTCTGGCATGAAGTTTTCTCAATCATTACAGATAACTAGAACTCTCTTGCAATATAATGGAATTTTTCACAGCTGAAGGACTCTGATCCCTAACATCATTAGAAACAAATAACAAATCCTTCATGATGATCCACAGATTAGCTCTGGTGTGGCCCTAAATGAAACCTTTGAGGATTCACATCTATTCATAAATATAATCAATAAGGACAAAATAAACTAATAAAAGTATTTGTTACCATAACAAACAAGACGAATGCATTCCCTTGTGGCCAACTGGTCATCACATATCCGGCAAACAGGATTGTAGTCACTGCCATCTAACCACTGACGGTAGGACTGGACAACACACTGAAAAATGTCAGTAACTTAGTGGCTATAAATCAAATATGTCTATCCATCAAAATATCTATTATGAAGGATAGTCCAACGAAACTTTCTCTAACATGTAATAATAATTCTATCGCTACAAGATAATTTCAATTGAAAAAGTTAATTATCTGCTATCTAAAAACAAGCTTTCTTTCAACAGCCTAGAACAAATATTGATAAAATAACAGAATTCTATGGGACCTTGTTTTATTTCAGCACATGAGTCTCAGCGGCAGTTTCAACATGTGAAACTTTGGAAAAGGGTAAGTGTGTACAGGAAATGCATAGTTGCTGGAGAAAAAATAACTGAAATGTTAAGGGACTGCAGTAATTAGAAATATAAGTTTTGAAAACTGAAAACCTTTTTCTCCTAAGCGCTTGAGATATGATCACAGATATCTTTAGGAAAATCAAGGTTAGGAATTTCCAACCCTCGGTATATCTGGTTAGGAAGTGCTGGCCTTTCTAATCCTTATGGTAGTGGTAGCTCATTTGTTCTGAGCCAAACTTCACTCATGGGGATGATATCATCAACCCACACACTCCCAACCACTAGCAGGTTAGAATTTACAGACAGCAGGCATCAACCCAAAAGACATCATAACTGGTGTGGAGAAAGGTTATTAAAGAAAATATAGGGTACGACAAAGGTAGGGTGAGGAAACAAGGAAAGAATGCACATCGCCTCAGACAATTTTTTTTCTTAATTTCAAAACCTACATTTCCCTCCTTTGTAATCTGTCCCATGAGCAAGAGAGCATGCGGGAGGGGTGTTTGGAAAAAACTTCTATAGGAATAGGCTACACAAAAAAGTAAGAGTAAATTCCTTCAACAGTGATACAGAAGCACACCAGAATCTGTCTTCCTAAAGGAGGAATTCCCAAAGCCACACAAGGAAGATCTAAATTGTCTAAACTAAGGTACTGTCTAATGAAGGTGGTACATGTGTGCCAGACTCCTTTACTTGATTTCCTACAACAAAAGGTTTCCAGTGAAGGTTAAGGTCGAGGCCACCTTCTTCATATAATGTATTTTAATGTGAAACCCAGGCTGATAAAAGTTAGTTTTTTAATTACAAACAAATGGTCCCCTCTTGAAGAAGCCTACAGAGTGGATAACAATACGATAATTTCTTAATCTAAAGGTTTCATTCTTACCCAAAAATCTATGATGCTTCTTGCATCCAGACACAGTATGAAATTCAATAATGTTCTTCCTTCAGCCCAAGGCAATAAGGAAAAGTTTTCATTAGCTGCTGATTAGAAGATTTGACATTTGTTGTCAGGGTGGTGACGAACAACATAGCCAATGAGAAATCTAAAGAAATCTTAGCAAAGTATAAGGATCTCACCTACCAACTTAAAAATAGCCACAGAAAGTTAGTTTAATTATGACTGCTGCCCAGACATGATGCAAATCCCTGTATCATACTTAGAAGAATGATGGGGAAAAGCACTAGAATTGAGGCTCTTCGTATGGAGGAGGAAAACATTTTTGAATAGATTTATGGGACAGGATAGAAGCTTCTTTGCCAAATGACAGACTCCATATACATGGAATAGGGAAAAAAACCCTTGGCAGTATGTTAGATGAGAATATCTGGCTCTCTTTTTAATAAAGATAAACTAGTTAGGTATTCAAAACATAGGAAAACCAAAAGTGGGACTCTGGGTGACAGGGTCATAGCAGGATAAGAAACACTGTAGAGTACAACAATTAGTGGTCACTTCTTATGTAGTAGAGGTCACCTGACAAGTAACAGAAGGGGAAAGGCCAATGGGGGTACATAGTGGGATGGGTCAACTAGTGCCATTTGAGAATGAGGTGGTTGGGAAAAAGGCAGTAAAGGTCAAATCAAAGGTAGAGGCAAGTAACAAAGCAGTGAGGGAACATAACAGGATAGATCAGCTAACGCATGGTGGTAATGAGGAATGTTAGAGCAAAAGGCTGAATAGGGCAGCATAATAGGTGAACACCCTCACCTGATGTCCACCTATGCCATAATAATAACAGGATCCAACCCTTTCAGGGTTGTTACTCATACTTTTACAGGCTTTTACAGGGGGCAGATCCAGGGAGTAAACTGCACTTACTTTCCTCAAGTAACATTAATTCTTTAAGTTTCTAAAACTCACATACTTGTTTGGAGCACAGCCACAGCATTAATAAACTGCCCTTTTCACAAAAATATTCGGCATAAGTCTGGTCAGGATTCTTACACTCATTCCTAAACTTGAGTCTGTAAGTTTCTGGATTAACTCATAAGCTTTCAGCACAACATCCTTCACTATGTCATAATCAGTACACTGGTCACTGGACAATGCTGCATACGTGATCTGAGCCTTACCACAAAAAACAGTTTGTAACAAAACTGACCACGATACCTCGGGCCAAGAGAGATGATTGGCCACATTTTCAAACATATGAAAAATTAAGTAACATCATTTTAAGAGAACTTAGGTTACAAATCTTACATGTTTCGTAAAATCAAACTCTGGCATTGGCTTGATACGACCTGGCATATTCTCTCTTGTTCCAAAGTTAGTCTTATCTGTTCAGTCTGTTCCTTCTGTACCCAAAGCCTTGCTTATTCACTTTGTGCATTAAATCTAGCAAATTCTAGTTGGAACTGCAGGTATTTGGGATTAACATTAAAATCACTAGGGAGCTGGACAGGAGCTAAAACTTCTGCCAACCTTAATGGGGAAACAATATCGTCAACACCCTTTTCAACATCAGGTTCAGTTCCCTCTTCTGCAACCTCAGGCACAGTACCTCCTAGCTCATCACAAACTAATTCAATTATTACCAAAGCCTCCAACTCTATGAGCATTTGGGTCACACACCAATCCTAATAGAAATGTTCCATGTTAGCATCACTGGTCAACAACATGATTAACTAATGAGGAAGAGACTGTATAGTAAGGAAATCCTGGCTCAAGGTCGCCAGTTTTTTGTTACATAACACAGGTAACACTGCTTTAAAGTTAAGGGATGAAATTAAATACGGAATAAGACTACTTATATTAAAAGAAACAAATAATTCAAAAAGAGATACATTACACAGTACAAAAAGTTACATCAACAATCCAGGTAAGATTTCAAACCAAGAGATCTCTTCCTCTACAAAAACGTAGTACACAAAATAATAATCCTAGTTCACTTTCACAAGAGTGAAATATATATAACACAAATTACAATGCAATAATAGAATAATAATAGAATTACATTTTCTTGTCATTTCTTTTTTCCTAGACAACCCAGTCGTGGGCTAATCAGGCCTGCAGGTGTCTTTCTCATGTAAACTCATGTATATGTGACCATGGTGTCACAGCTCATAAAATGTTCCATAAAATGCGAGATGGGAGTAACAAGAAAAGTTGGGAGATGGATAAATAACCTTTTAACAAACAGAACACAATACATAGTTGCAGACCATGTCAACTCCAGTGCCTCCACAGTAAAAAGCACAGTCCCCTAAGACTACTTGAACCCCTCCTGTCCTTCATTCATAAAGTTGACACTGATACATGCACAAACCACAGCTCCATCTCATCCTTTGCATGTAATAAAAGAATAAGTATGAAAATCACACCAACAGAGGACAATGAAAGGTTACAAAGGGACAAGACTATTGTCTACAACTGGGCCACCAAGATCAACATGCTTTTCAGTGGGGTAAAGTTTGAACTCCTCCAGTACTGGGTAAATGAAGATATCAGAAACAATAAAGAATACTAGATGGACACAGACGCTATCATAAACAATTTGAGCAGTATGAAAGACCTCGGAGCTATAATGTCTACTGACCTCACCTTCGTCAAAAACACAAGAAAACAATGGATGCCTCCTTCAAAAGGATGGTGGAATGGATTCAGCAGACTTTCAGGACTTGAGAAGAAAAATCAAGATGATATCATTCTAGGGACTAATACTTTCATGGATGTAATATTGTTATGTTCTAACATCATCTTACAAGAGGCAAAGCAGGAGAAGTAGTAAGTGTCCAGAAATCTTTTACAACCCATATTAATGAGGTAAAGGAACTAGATTACTGAGAATGGCTGAGATCTCTGAAGCTATGCTCCCTGGAGCACAGATGGGAGAGGTATAATATAAATTATACGCATAAAATCCAAAAAATGGATCCCAACCTAGAAATAACATCCTACTGGTATTATGGGCATGGAAGACTTTGTAAAATATTACTTCTAAAAACCAAAGGAGCAACATGCACAAAAACATAGAACTTAAACATCCAGGGCCCAAGGCTCTTTAACACTTTGCCTGTAATCGACAGGAACTCCGTAGGATGCACGTTAGAGAAGTCTGTAAGTTCCCTGCACAAGTACTTACAAAGTGTGCCAGACCAACTAGGGTGTGGAGGTTATGTGCGCCTGCTGGCTGTGGCTTCCGACAGCTTGGTCAACCAAAGACCCAACCCTACAGCCTAGGCCCAGCTTGGGCTGTGGGGGTTAGAAGGCCCCTAGAGACTTCACCAGATTTTTAACAGGTAATTTTTCATGTTTATGTATATATGATTATTGAAGTTGAATAACTTAGAATCATTAGATAAGCTGTCAGTCATAGTTAATTCATCTCTCAATTTTTTTTTTTTTTTTTTAATACTTTGTCGCTGTCTCCCGCGTTTGCGAGGTAGTGCAAGGAAACAGACGAAAGAAATGGCCCAACCCCCCCCCATACACATGTATATACATACGTCCACACACGCAAATATACATACCTACACAGCTTTCCATGGTTTACCCCAGACGCTTCACATGCCTTGATTCAATCCACTGACAGCACGTCAACCCCGGTATACCACATCACTCCAATTCACTCTATTCCTTGCCCTCCTTTCACCCTCCTGCATGTTCAGGCCCCGATCACACAAAATCTTTTTCACTCCATCTTTCCACCTCCAATTTGGTCTCCCTCTTCTCCTTGCTCCCTCCACCTCCGACACATATATCCTCTTGGTCAATCTTTCCTCACTCATCCTCTCCATGTGCCCAAACCACTTCAAAACACCCTCTTCTGCTCTCTCAACCACGCTCTTTTTATTTCCACACATCTCTCTTACCCTTACGTTACTCACTCGATCAAACCACCTCACACCACACATTGTCCTCAAACATCTCATTTCCAGCACATCCATCCTCCTGCGCACAACTCTATCCATAGCCCACGCCTCGCAACCATACAACATTGTTGGAACCACTATTCCTTCAAACATACCCATTTTTGCTTTCCGAGATAATGTTCTCGACTTCCACACATTCTTCAAGGCCCCCAGAATTTTCGCCCCCTCCCCCACCCTATGATCCACTTCCGCTTCCATGGTTCCATCCGCTGCCAGATCCACTCCCAGATATCTAAAACACTTCACTTCCTCCAGTTTTTCTCCATTCAAACTCACCTCCCAATTGACTTGACCCTCAACCCTAATGTACCTAATAACCTTGCTCTTATTCACATTTACTCTTAACTTTCTTCTTCCACACACTTTACCAAACTCAGTCACCAGCTTCTGCAGTTTCTCACATGAATCAGCCACCAGCGCTGTATCATCAGCGAACAACAACTGACTCACTTTCCAAGCTCTCTCATCCCCAACAGACTTCATACTTGCCCCTCTTTCCAAAACTCTTGCATTTACCTCCCTAACAACCCCATCCATAAACAAATTAAACAACCATGGAGACATCACACACCCCTGCCGCAAACCTACATTCACTGAGAACCAATCACTTTCCTCTCTTCCTACACGTACACATGCCTTACATCCTTGATAAAAACTTTTCACTGCTTCTAACAACTTTCCTCCCACACCATATATTCTTAATACCTTCCACAGAGCATCTCTATCAACTCTATCATATGCCTTCTCCAGATCCATAAATGCTACATACAAATCCATTTGCTTTTCTAAGTATTTCTCACATACATTCTTCAAAGCAAACACCTGATCCACACATCCTCTACCACTTCTGAAACCACACTGCTCTTCCCCAATCTGATGCTCTGTACATGCCTTCACCCTCTCAATCAATACCCTCCCATATAATTTACCAGGAATACTCAACAAACTTATACCTCTGTAATTGGAGCATTCACTCAATTATATGAATAATTAAGGCAGGATAAGATGTACATGGGTACTGACTGAAAATGGCAAAGATAATAAAAATCTGAAATGTACAGCATATGCTACATAGTCATGATCATACTATGTATGCATAATCAGAAGCAATGGATATGTGAAATACGAGTATCTACATATAAGACAACAGAAACTGGAAAAGGGAACAAAGTGTCAGTCTGCAAGGGTGGGAGTGTCATTCATTAAGGGCCGAAGTGTTAGTCAGTAGGTGCCAAAGTGTCGGTCAGTAGGGGCCCTAGTGTCAGTTGGTATAGGTTGCAGTGTCAATCGTTAAGGCCTGAAGTGTCAGTCGGTAAGGGCTATAGTGTCAGTCAGTAAGGGCCATAGTGTCAGTTGGTAAGGGCTGAAGTGTCAGTCAGTTGGGGCCATATTGTCAGTCAGTAGTGGTTGCAGTGTCAGTCAGTAGGGGCTGTAGTGTCAGTCGTTAAAGGCAGAAGTGTCAGTCAGTACAGGCCATTATCAGTCAGTAAGGGCTGAAGTGTCAGTCAGTGCAGGCCATTTATCAGTCAGTAAGGGCTGAAGTGTCAGTCAGTAAGGGCTGAAATGTCAGTTAGTAGAAGCCAGGGTGTCAGTTGGTAAGGGTGTAGTGTCAGTCAGTAGGGGCAGTATTGTCAGTCAGTTGGGGCTACAGTGTGTCAGTCAGTAGAAGGCATACTGTCAGTCAGCTGAGGCCATCGTGTCAGTCAGTAGGGACCATAGTGTTAGTCAGCAGGGGCCATGGTGTTAGTAGATATAGGCGGGTTGTAGTGTCAGTCAGTAGGGGTCGTACCGTCAATAGGGACCATAGTGTTAGTCAGCAGGGGCCATGGTGTTAGTGGGTAGAGGCAGGTTGTAATGTTAGTCAGTAGGGGTCGTACCGTCAGTCAATTATGGCTGTAGTGCCCATCAGTAGGGGCCATAGTATCAGTCAGTAAGGGCCATATTGTCAGTCAGTAGAGGCGGTAGTGTCAGTCAGCCTGATAATGAGCACTCATTGTAGTATTGAAATATTGGTCTACACTACATTCTGAAATTTCATTTTAAATGCTCTTACCTGGAAGTAGGATACCTGTTTTGTAGGGTCTGTATTGTCAGTCAGTTGGGGCCATAGTGTCAGTCAGTAGAGGCTGTAGTGTCAGACAGTAGCAGCCGTATTGTCAGTCAGTAAAGGTTGTAAAGTCAGTTGGGAGGGGCTGTAATGTCAGTCAGTACGGGCCACAGTGTCAGTCAGTAGGGGCTGTAGTGTCAATCAAAAGGGGCCATACTGTCAGCCAGAAGAGGCCGTACTGTCAGTCAGTCGGGGCTGTAGTGTCAGTCAGTATGGGCCATATTGTCAGTCAGTACAGGATGTAGTGTCAGTCAATAGGGTCCATAGTGTCAGTCAATAGGGTCCATAGTGTCAGTCAGCAGAGGCCATATTGTCAGTAAGTGTCAGTCAGTAGGGGCCGTAGTGTCAGACAGTAGAGGCAGTAGTGTCTGTCAGTAGGGGCTGTAGTGTCAGTCAGGAGGGGCTGTAGTGTCAGTCAGTAGGGGCCATATTGTCAGTCCGTAGAGGTGGTAGTGTCAGTCAGTGGGGGCCATAGTGTCAGTCAGTAGAGGCTGTATAGTCAGTCAGTAGGGGCTGTAGTGTCAGTCAGTATGGTCTGTATTGTCAGTCAGTAGAGGCCATAGCATCAGTCAGTAGGGGATATATTGTCAGTCAGTAAAGGCCATACAGTTAGTTAATAGGGTACGGGCCGTAGCGTCAGTCAGTAAAGGCCATAGTGTTGTCAGTCAGTAGGGATGTGGTGTCAGTCAGTAGGGGCCATAGTGTCAGTCAGTAGGGGCCGTAGCATCAGTCAGTAGGGCCATAGTGTTAGTCAGTAGGGGCAGTAGTGTCAGTCAGTAGAGGCCATAGTCAGACAGTAGTAGCCGTATTGTCAGTTAGTAGAGGCCATAAAGTCAGTTGGTAGGGGCCGTAGTGTCAGTCAGTAGGGGCCGTAGTGTCAGTCAGTAGAGGCCGTAGTGTCAGACAGTAGCAGCCGTATTGTCAGTCAGTAGAGGCCGTTAAGTCAGTTCGTAGGAGCCGTACTGTCAGTCAGAAGAGGCTGTAGTGTCAGTTGGTAGGGGCCGTAGTATCAATCGCTAGGGGCTGTATTGTCAGATAGAAGAGGCGTAGTGACAGTTGGTAGGGGCCATACTGTCAGTCAGTAAAGGCTGTAGTGTCAGTCAGTATGGGCCGTATTGTCAGTCAGTAGATGACGTAGTGTCAGTCAGTAGAGGCCGTAGTGTCAGTCAATAGGGTCCATAAAGTCAGTCGAGGTCATATCACAGTCAGTAGAGGCTGTAGTGTCAGTCAGTAGAGGTAGTAGTGTCAGTCAGTAGGGCTGTAGTGTCAGTCAGTAGGGCCGTAGTGTCAGTCAGTAGAGGGCGTAGTGTCGTCAGTTGGTAGGAGCCGTTAGTGTCAGTCAGTAGAGGGTGTGGTGTCGTCAGTTGGTAGGAGCCGTTAGTGTCAGTCAGTAGAGGGCGTAGTGTCAGTCAGTATGGGCCGTAGTGTGTCAAAAGGGCCGTATTGTCAGTCGGTAAAGCCGTAGTGTCAGTCAGTAATGGGCGTAGTGTCGTCAGTCGGTAGGGGCCGTAGTGTCAATCAGTGGAGGGCTAGTGTCGTTAGTCAGTAGGGGCTGTAGTGTCAGTCAGTAGGGCCGTAATGTCGTCAGTAGAGAACGTAGTGTCGTCAGTCGTAGGGGCCGTAGTGTCAGTCAGTAGAGGGCGTAGTGTGGTCAGTCAGTAGGGGCCGTAAAGTCAGTCAGTAGGGACAATAAAGTTAGTCAGTAGAGGGCGTAGTGTGGTCAGTCAGTAGGCAGCGTAGTATTCGTTGGCAGGGGGATCTAGCAGTGTTTTCCTCCTATTTTTGATCATGACATCTTTCTCCATTCATTTTCAGAGTAACAATCAACATAAGACGTAAAGTATATTCTTCTTGGCTACCAGTCATCTTTAGTTCTCAGAATTTTCATTGCTATGATGATTGTAAACTGGAACTTACTTTTCTCAGTAAAGATTATAGCAGGGGAAAAGTAGAGCTTTAACTAGCAATGTTAAACATACATACAGAAAATCAATTGTGTAATAAGTACAAAACTGTAAGAAAAAAAAAGTAAGAAATCTGGAGTAACATAAACTACAGCATATCTTAAAAGGCTGGCAGATTTTACCCGAAAATAATAAATCTATAACAATATCTAAGTGGCTAATCATTCTACAATAATACTTACTGTTGTGTGTTCTTGAACCATACAATGTTCACAGACATCGACCCTATGTTCAAAACAGAACTGATTAGATACTATTTTCTTGGAACATTTACAGAGACCCATTTTGTGTATGAGGTTGTTGTTGTTATGGTGCCACCGTGTCCAACGTCGCTTACATAACCAACATAACCTCTACAACCTAACCTAACCAGCCACTATTTCTCCTGCTTCTTCTCTCTCTCTCTCTCTCTCTCTCTTTAAGGATTTGTACAACTTGAATGTTCCCACTTTTAATAAAAGGAGTAATCTCTTTTCGATAAACAGCATGAGTAACCTTTTTTCGATAAACAGCATAAGGTAAACATCTCGAAGAATTACTAAAAAAAAGTTTCGAACATTAAAAACATTTGCAACAATTTTTCCCATTATCGATTATATAACTTTTCTTTTAAAAAATCTTCAGCTTCACAGTATTTAGATAAGAACAGATAATAATTCCATCAAATTGACTTTCTGCGCCAAGAGTCCTCTCTAATCTTATAATTCCGGTAAAGAAGTCTTATCCCAGTGTAGATACAACGCATGATATATAGCTTACTATGTTTATTATGAACAATTACATTTTTATATATTCTGGGTCATTACCATTAATGATGTTATGGCCATATTCTCACTACTCCTCTGTATTCTAATGAGGTTGACTTGCTTGCTGCATCAAATAAATGATAGACTAAAAAGACTTACTTGTTTCAACCAATAAATGATAGACAGATAAATTAAACACCAAACGTACTATATTACCCACTACATATTTGCAACAGCAAAAACAGAACATTTGAAATTAATATTGATAATAAGGGGAAACATATATCCGATAGTCTCATAATTTCTTATGTAGAGATCATACTTATGACTGACCTATCATTATGATGTAAAATGAACATAATAGATTGTAATAAACTGGTTAAACAAATTATGCAAACGCGGCGAAAACTAAAAACCATTCGGACTGTATGAGCATTTGCACCTAATGTCCCCTTAGCTCAGTTCATGTTTGAAGGAAATCTGGGTTTTGCGCGTGTTCATCTTAAAGTTATATTATCAGAGGTAATAATCAGGTTATGCATCATATTCTTTTTACCTTAACCAATCAACTAACCATTACTATACCACAGCCGCTAGTGACGGGCTGGAGAACACGGCCAAGAAACATACGGGCTGACAGTCACAATTTTATATTTAGCTTGAATGAGAGGAAATGTAATTATCTGACGCACGAAAACTAATAAACTGTAGCTAGACTTTACATGTGTGGAAATAAAAAGAGAGTGATTGAGAGAGCAGAAGAGGGTATGTTGAAATGGTTTGGTCACATGGAGAGAATGAGTGAGGAAAGATTGACAAAGGATAAATGTGTCAGAGGTGGAGGGAACAAGGAGAAGTGGAAGACCAAATTGGAGGTGGAAGGATGGAGTGAAAAAGATTTTGAGTGATCGGGGCCTGAACATGCAGAAGGATGAGAGGCGTACAAGAAATAGAGTGAATTGGAACGATGTGGTATACCGGGGTCGACGTCCTGTCAATGGATTGATCCAAGGCATGTGAAGCGTCTGGGGTAAACCATGGAAAGTTTTGTGGGGCCTGGATGTGGAAAGGGAGCTGTGGTTTCGGTGCATTATTACATGACAGCTAGAGTCTGAGTGTGAACGAATGTGGCCTTTGTTGCCTTTTCCTAGCGCTACCTCGCTGGACGGAGGGGATGATGCTATTTCATATGTGGCGGGGTGGCGACAATAATAGATGAAGACATCAAGTATGAATATGTACATGTGTATATATGTACATGTCTGTATATGTATATGTATGTATATGTTGAAAGGCATATGTATGTATACGTGCATGCATGGACGTGTATGTATATACATTTGCATGTGGGTGGCTGGGCCATTCTTCATCTGTTTCCTTGCGCTACCTCGCTGACGCGGAAAATAGCGTTCAGTATAACACACACACACACACACACACACACACACACATATATATATATATATATATATATATATATATATATATATATATATATATATATTTTTTTTTTTTTTTTTTTTTTTTTGCTTTGTCGCTGTCTCCCGCGTTTGCGAGGTAGCGCAAGGAAACAGACGAAAGAAATGGCCCAACCCACCCCCATACACATGTATATACACACGTCCACACACGCAAATATACATACCTATACAACTTTCCATGGTTTACCCCAGACGCTTCACATGCCTTGATTCAATCCACTGACAGCACGTCAACCCCGGTATACCACATCGCTCCAATTCACTCTATTCTTTGCCCTCCTTTCACCCTCCTGCATGTTCAGGCCCCGATCACACAGAATCTTTTTCACTCCATCTTTCCACCTCCAATTTGGTCTCCCTCTTCTCCTCGTTCCCTCCACCTCCGACACATATATTCTCTTGGTCAATCTTTCCTCACTCATTCTCTCCATGTGCCCGAACCATTTCAAAACACCCTCTTCTGCTCTCTCAACCACGCTCTTTTTATTTCCACACATCTCTCTTACCCTTACGTTACTTACTCGATCAAACCACCTCACACCACATATTGTCCTCAAACATCTCATTTCCAGCACATCCATCCTCCTGCGCACAACTCTATCCATAGCCCACGCCTCGCAACCATACAACATTGTTGGAACCACTATTCCTTCAAACATACCCATTTTTGCTTTCCGAGATAATGTTCTCGACTTCCACACATTCTTCAAGGCTCCCAGAATTTTCGCCCCCTCCCCGACCCTATGATCCACTTCCGCTTCCATGGTTCCATCCGTTGCTAGATCCACTCCCAGATATCTAAAACACTTTACTTCCTCCAGTTTTTCTCCATTCAAACTTACCTCCCAATTGACTTGACCCTCAACCCTACTGTACCTAATAACATTGCTCTTATTCACATTTACTCTTAACTTTCTTCTTTCTTCTTGAGGGTCAAGTCAATTGGGAGGTAAGTTTGAATGGAGAAAAACTGGAGGAAGTAAAGTGTTTTAGATATCTGGGAGTGGATCTGGCAGCGGATGGAACCATGGAAGCGGAAGTGAATCATAGGGTGAGGGAGGGGGCGAAAATCCTGGGAGCCTTGAAGAATGTGTGGAAGTCGAGAACATTATCTCGGAAAGCAAAAATGGCTACGTTTGAAGGAATAGTGGTTACAACAATGTTGTATGGTTGCGAGGCGTGGGCTATGGATAGAGTTTTGCGCAGGAGGTGCTTATTGTTTGGAATGCTCTATAACAGCTGAACAATTGCAAGTATTTGGGAGCACTTATTGTCTGGCGTGCTGTACATCGCTGAGTAATTGCTAACGTTTGGGAGCGCTTATTTTTTGCCGTGCTCTATATCACCTGAATAATTGCAAATAATCAGGGGCACCAATTATTTGGCGTGCTCTATAAAAGCTGAATAATTGCTAGTATTTGGGAGTACTTGTTGTTTGGTGTGCTCTTATGAGCTGAATCATTGCTAATATTCGGGTGCACTCATTGTTTATAGTGTTCTGTATCACCTGAATAAGTGCTAATATTTTAGAGCACTTATTGATCAGCGTGCTCTACATCAACTGAATAAATGCTAGCATTTGGGAGCACTTATAGTTTGGCGTACTCTATATCAGGTGAGTAATTGTTAACGTTTGGGAGCACTTATTGTTTGCTGTGCTCTGCAACGACTGAATAATTGCTAGTATTTGGGAACACTTATTATTTGCCGTGCTCTACAGAAACTGAATAGTTGCTAGTAATTGGGAGCACTTTGCGTTTGCTTTGCTCTATATCAGGTGAATAATTGCTAATATTTGATAGCACATATTGTTTGGTGTGTTTTGTATCATCTGAATAATTGCTAATATTTGGGAGCACTTGTTGTTTGGCGTGCTCTACAGCAACTGGATAATTGCTGATATTTGGGAGCACTTATTGTTTGCCGTGCTCTACAACTGAATAATTGCTAGTATTTGGGAGCACTTATTGTTTGCCGTGCTCTACAACAACTGAATAATTGCTAGTATTACTCTATATCACCTGAATAATTGCAAATATTTGGGAGCACTTATTGTTTCGCGTTCTCCATATCAACTGAATAATTGCTAGTATTTGAGAGTACTTATTGTTTGGCGTGCTCTATATCAACTGAATAATCGCTAGTATTTGAGAGTACTTATTGTTTGGCGTGCTCTATATCAACTGAATAATTGCTTACGTTTGGGGTCACTTATTATTTGGTGTGCTCTATATCAGCTGAACAACTGTAAATATTTGGGAGTACATAATGTTTAGCGTGTACTATATCAGCTGAACAGTTGCTAACGTTTGGGAGCACTTGCTGTTTGGCGTGCTCTATATGAGCTGAACAACTGCTAACAATTGGGGACGCTTATTGTTTGGCGTGCTCTATATCAGCTGAATAATTGCTGATATTTAGGAGCACTTATTGTTTGCAGTGCTCCATATCAGCTGAATAATTGTTAATGTTTGGGCGCACTTATTGTTTGGCGTGCTCTATATCAGCTGAATGATTAGTAATATTTGGGAGCACTTATTGTTTGGCGTGGTCTATATCAATTGAATGATTAGTAATATTTGGGAGCACTTATTGTTTGGCGTGTTCTATATCAGCTGAATAACTGCTAATATTTCGGAGCACTTATTGTTTGGCATGCTCTATATCAGCTGAAAGATTGCTAATGTTTGGGCGCACTTATCGTTTGGCATGCTCTATATCAGCTGAATGATTAGTAATATTTGGGAGCACTTACTGTTTGGCGTGCTCTATATTAGCTGAATGATTGCTAATATTTGGGAGCACTTATTGTTTGGCGTGCTCTATATCAGCTGAATGATTGTTAATATTTGGGAGCACTTATTGCTCGGCGTGTTCTCTATCTACTGAATTGGTAATATTTGGGAGCACTTATTGATTGGAGTGCTCTATATCAGCTGTATAATTGCTAGTATTTTGAAGCACTTATTGTTTAGCGTGCTCTGTATCAGATGAACAATTGTTAATATTTGGGAGCGCATGTTGTTTGGCGTGCTCTATATCAGCTGAATAATTTTTAATATTTGGGAGCACCTATTGTTTGACGTGCTCTATGTCAGATGAATAATTGCTTCTATTCCGGAGCACTTATTCTTTGGCGTGTTCTATATCAGCTGAATAATTGTTAATATTTGGGAGCACTAACTGTTTGGCGTGTTCAACATCAGATGAACAATTGCTAATCTTTGGGGGCACTCATTTTTTGGCGTATGCAACATCAGATGAACAGTTGCTAATCTTTGGGGATACTTATTTTTTGGCGTGCTCTATATCAGCTGAATGATTGCCAATAAATATTTGGGAGCACTTATTGTTTGGTGTGCTCTATAACAGGTGAACAAATGCTAATGATTGGGAGCACTTATTGTTTAGCGTGCTCTATAACAGGTGAACAATTGCTAATGTTTGTGAGCACTTATTATTTGTCGTGCCCTATATCAGCTGAACAATTGCTAATATTTGGGAGCACTTATTGTTTGGCGTGCTCTATATCAGCTGAATAATTGCTAATATTTGGGAGCATTTATTGTTTGGGGTGCTATATATCAGCTGAATAATTGCTAATATTTGGGAGCACTTGTTGTTTGGCGTGCTCTATATCAGCTGAATAATTGCAAATATTTGGGAACACTATACTTTGGCGTGCTCTATCTCAGGTGAATGATTGCTAAAATTTGGGAGCACTTATTGTTTGGCGTGCTCTATATCAGCTGAACAATCGCTAATATTTGGGAGCACTTATTGTTTGTCATGCTCTATAACAGCTGAACAATAGCTAATATTTGGGAGCACTTATTGTTTGGCATGCTCTATAACAGCTGAACAATTGCTAATATTTGGGAGCACTTATTGTTTGGCATGCTCTATAACAGCTGAACAATTGCTAATATTTGGGAGCACTTATTGTTTGACGTGCTCTATATCAGCTGAATAATTGCAAATATTTGGGGGCACTTATTGTTTGGCATGCTCTATCTCAGGTGAATAATTCCTAATATTTGGGAGCACTTATTGTTTGGCGCGCTCTATATCAGCAGAATATTTGCAAATATTTGGGAGCACTTATTGTTTGGCGTTCTCCATATCAGCTGAACAATGGTAATATTTGGGAGCACTTGTTGTTTGGCATGCTCTATAACAGCTGAATAATTGGTAATATTTGGGAGCACTTATTGTTTATCGTGCTGTACATCAGCTGAACAATTGCTAATATTTGGGATCACTTATTGTTTGGCGTGCTGATATTTGGGATCACTTATTGTTTGGCGTGCTAATATTTGGGAACGCTTATTGTTTGATGAACATTTTTGGTTGGATGATTGTTAAGAGTTGTGAGCGCTAATAGTTTGGTGTGCTGGAGATGAGATTGTGAGCGTGTAGGGTGATCGTCGCTGGCTACACCAACAAGAGCAGTAAACATGGCTAAGAAGAAACGTGTTGTAAAGTCGCTTGAGGACAATAAAATAGATCTTCCGTCTCTGTTGCCTCCTGTTCTTCGTGACTCAGATGAACCTGTAAAGAAAAAGGTATGACTAATCCTTAAGTTAACCCCATCAGTGTTTTTCAAGAAATAGTACTGCAAGGACAATGCAGCTATGAAAGCCACGTGGTTTGGACTGCAAATTGTATTAAAAATACTTTTAATAAAAGATACTCTAGTCTGAAGATATTGTTTGTAGTACATGCAGTAACGGGAGGGGTTCTGTAATTATGAAGTTTGTGTCGCCATTATGGTAGAAAGCTCATGTACAGCACTTCAGCCACTCCTGTGGGAGTGATTACCAAAGGTCACTGCACGAGGCCTATTGGCCCATGCTAGGCAGGTCCTGTTCCTGTCCACCCCACAACCAACCGCCTGGACCCTTAAACACATCCAACCTTAGTTTAAAGCTACCTAAAGACCCAAGTAGTTCTATAAATCAACTACCCTATTCCCGAACCAGTATTTACCCACATCCAACCAAAGCATAGTTTTTCTGATTTAAATTCATTATTTTTAGTCCCACCTAGTGGCGCCATTCCAAGAACTTTATTCATGTTACCTTCATTGATTCCCTGCACTCACTTAATCCCTCCTTCTCATAAGTGAGTGTAAATTCAGTCTTTTTAACCTTTTCTGAATGGGTGAAGTTTCTAATTTCAGGGTCATTTTTGTCATTCGCTTTTATACTCTCCCCAAACACTCTATATCATCTGCATAGTATGGAGCCCAAAACTTTACCGCATAATCCAAAGGGGGTCTCACCAACGCAAGTTAAAGTTGCAATAATACTCTAGTTTTATTCCTAACAGTCCTATTAATGAACCCTTACATCCTGTTAGCTGTATTACACACTTTAACACATTTTTGCCACCATTACCCCTTAATCTCTTGCATTTTCTTCTACCAATAGTAATATTGTCCAGTATGTAATTAGTGTTCGTGTCTTTACCCACACTAAGTGCTCTGCATTTATCTGTTCTGAATTCCATTTTCCATGGCTCTCTGCAAATTCTCTGAATTTTCATCTGAGTTGGTTACGGCTTTTATTTTTGTATCATTGGCAAATCAACTTAAGTTGTTGGTTATTCTCATATCCAAATTGTCAATTATATTTATTTATTTTGCTTTGTCAGTCTCCCGCGTTAGCGAGGTAGCGCAAGGAAACAGATGAAAGAATGGCCCAACCCACCCACATACACATGTATATACACACATGTCCACACAGGCAAATATACATACCCATACATCTCAATGTACACATATATATACACACAGACGCATACATATATACACATGCACACAATTCACACTGTCTGCCTCTATTCATTCCCATCACCACCTCGCCATACATGGAATAACATCCCCCTCCCCCCTCATGTGTGCGAGGTAGCGCTAGGAAAAGACATCAAAGGCCCCATTCGTTCACACTCAGTCTCTAGCTGTCATGCAATAATACCCGAAACACAGCTCCCTTTCCACATCCAGGCCCCACAGAACTTTCCATGGTTTACCCCAGACGCTTCACATGCCCTGATTCAATCCATTGACAGCACGTCGACCCTGATATACCACATCGATCCATTTCACTCTATTCCTTGCCTGCCTTTCACCCTCCTGCATGTTCAGGCCCCAATCACTCAAAATCTTTTTCACTCCATCTTTCCACCACCAATTTGGTCTCCCACTTCTCGTTCCCTCCACCTCCGACACATATATCCTCTTGGTCAATCTTTCCTCACTCATTCTCTCCATGTGCCCAAACCATTTCAAAACACCCTCTTCTGCTCACTCAACCTCGCTCTTTTTATTTCCACACATCTCTCTTACCCTTACATTACTTACTCGATCAAACCACCTCACACCACACATTGTCCTCAAACATCTCATTTCCAGCACATCCACCCTCCTGTGCACAACTCTATCCATAGCCCACGCCTCGCAACCATACAACATTGTTGGAACCTCTATTCCTTCAAACATAGCCATTTTTGCTTTCGGAGATAATATTCTCGACTTCCACACATTCTTTAAGGCTCCCAGGATTTTCGCCCCCTCCCCCACCTTGTGATTCACTTCCGCTTCCATGGTTCCATCCGCTGCCAGATCTACTCCCAGATATCTAAAAAAACTTTACTTCCTCCAGTTTTTCTCCATTCAAACTTATTTTTATTTTATTTTATTTTACTTTGTCGCTGTCTCCCGTGTTAGCGAGGTAGCGCAAGGAAACAGATGAAAGAATGGCACAACACATGCACATGTATATACATACACATCCACATGCAAATATACATACCTATACATCTCAATGTATACGTATATATACACACACAGACATATACTTATATCCACATGTACATAATTCATACTGTCTGCCTTTATTCATTCCCATCACCACCCTGCCACATATGAAATAACAACCTCCTCCCCCCTCATGTGCGCGAGGTAGCACTAGGAAAGGACAACAACAGCCACATTCGTTCACACTCAGTCTCTAGCTGTCATGTAATAATGAACAAGAGCAGTCTCAAGACCAACCCCTGAGGAACACCACTGGCTACATTGCCCCAATCCCATGTAACTCCATTGATGCATACCCTCTGTTTTCTGTCAGTGAGCCACACCCTAGTCCAAATACATACACAACCCCCAGTGCCATGTGCCGCTATTTTTCTAAGCAGACGCTCTGGAGGTACCCTGTCAAAAGCCTTACTTAAATCTAAAGTATACAATATCATAACTCTTACCCTGATCAACAGTTTCAGATACTTCATTAAAGAAGGAGAGAAGGTTACTGAGACATGACTTTCCTTTTGTAAATTCATGTTGAGAATCCCTAATGAGATCATGATTCTCCAAGTGTTCCTGTATTTTGTCTGCTGTAATTGATTCAAGAAATTTCCTCAATAAATGTCAAGCTGATACGATGATAATTATAGGTAATAGATCTTTCCCCTTTCTTAAAGATGGGAACAACATTTGCTGTCCTCCATTGCTTAGGAACTACACTTGATTCCAGAGACTGTTGAAACACATTTAAAAGCAGAACACTCCCTCCTCACATTCTTTCAAGACCCTTGCATAAAGACCATTTTGCCCAGGACTTTTTACTTCTAATCATTCTATTTGTTTCAAAATATCAAATTTATTCATTTTTATCACATAGCTTACTGCTTTCATCCCCCCTGTAGATTTGCTGTAGAACAGAAATGTTTGTATGCTCCTCCTGTGTAAATACTGATGTGAGGTGATTTGTTTTCAGCTTCACGCATTTCAGTCTCACTCTCAACTAACCTACCAGAATGTGATTTGTTAGGTCCAATTTTTCCCCTAACCTTTGTTCTTTACATTTGAAAAATCCTTTGGCATTGTATTTTTGCTTTAGTAGCTAACTTAAGTTTGTAATTTCTTTTATCCTTCCTAATCTCTGATTTTACCATTCTCTTGAATTGTGTTAGCTGATCCATAAACTGTTTCCCCCATTTTGCTTAGTTGTACAAGCCTTTCTTCTGCCTTATAAGGTGTTTTGTTTTATTATTTAGCCATTTTAGGTATTATTGTTTGTCCTGTATTGCCAAATGGAATATTCAATTCTTGTCCCTTTTTCATTGTTTCTGGAACCTTTCTACAGACACTGACAGCCAAAAAAGATTTATAAGGTAGATATTCAGAAGTTTTAGAAATGAATTATAGCCAATAAATGAATTAATTGAGTCCCTAGTTTATAAGTTACAGTGAGGCATATGGTTGTTAGTGCTGCTTTTATTTGGAATACTTTTCTTCATACTTTTTACCACCTGCAAAGAGAAAATGAGTTGTTGAACAAAGTGATGTGTAGACATGTTTTGATTTTTGTTCGTGGAATAGCTTTAGTTTTATTGAGGATTTTTATGGGATGGGATACTGTTGCTTGTGGAGGAGCCATTGTTTAAGTAAGCAAGAGGTTTAATGTTAGTTTTTTGTGGCTTGCAGTATTTAGGCATCCTCTGATGTGATAATGTCATTGCTTAGAAAAGGACAGATTTGTCATGAGTTGGGTTGCAAAGAGGTTGCAGGTTTTAAGGTATTAATGTATAGAGCTGACATTTATACTATACAAGTTTGCACTGGAGGAGTAACTGAGATAACTGTATGTTGGAATTCAGGATGTTGAAAAGCTTTTACCTCTGTTGTTTAACAGAGAATATCTCCAATTTCTCGTGTTACATAACTTAGTCGGAGATGTGATATGTTAATTGAAAAATTTTTCTACAGGGTAGATGGACCAACAAGCAGCGTGTGTTAGTATTTGCTTCTCGTGGCATAACATTCCGTGATCGCCATTTAATGGATGACCTTCGTACACTCATGCCACACAGCAAATGTGAATCAAAGAAGGAGCGTAAAGATGATCTTCGAGTCATTAATGAGGTATTGAGGATAATCCTATTGCAATCTTCTTTTTATGTCCTGTTTCATTGCATATATCTTCAGTATTTTTCTCCTTAATCATTTGCTTGGATTGGATTACATACATACATATAATATTTTTGACAATTTATAAAAGAAAGAGGCAAGAGGTCAAGAGAAAGGTGCAAGAGGTGAAAAAGAGGGCAAATGAGAGTTGGGGTGAGAGAGAGTATCATTAAATTTTAGGGAGAATAAGTTGTTTTGGAAGGAGGTAAATAAAGTGCGTAAGACAAGAGAACAAATGGGAACATTGGTAAAAGGCACAAATGGGGAGGTAATAACAAGAAGTGGTGAAGTGAGAGCGAAATGGAGTGGGTATTTTGAAGGGTTGTTGAATGTGTTTGATGATAGATTGGGAGATATATGGTGTTTTGGTCGAGGTGGTGTGTGAAGTGAAAGGGTCAGGGAGAATGAGTTGGTAAACAGAGAAGAGGTAGTGAAAGCTTTGCAGAAGATGAATGCCAGCAAGGCGGCGGGTTTGGATGGTATTGCTGTGGAATCTATTAAAAAAGGGGTGGCTGTGTTATTGACTGGTTGGTAAGGATATTCAATGTATGTATGGATCATGGTAAAGTGCCTGAAGATTGGCGGAATGCATGCATAGTGCCATTTTACAAAGGCAAAAGGGATAAAGGTCAGTGTTCGAATTACAGAGGTGTAAGTTTGTTGAGTATTCCTGGGAAATTATATGGGAGGGTACTGATTGAGAGGGTGAAGGCATGTACAGAGCAATAGATTGGGAAAGAGCAGTTTGGTTTCAGAAGTGGTAGAGGATGTGTGGATCAGGTGTTAGCTTTGAAGAATGTATGTGAGAAATACTTTGAAAAACAGATGGATTTGTATGTAGCATTTATGGTAAAGATGCTCTGTGACGGTATTAAGAGTATATGGTGTGGGAGGTAAGTTGCTAGAAGCCGTGAAAAGTTTTTCTCGAGGATGTAAGGCAGGTGTACAAGTAGGAAGAGAGGAAAGTGATTGGTTCCCAGTGAATGTAGGTTTGCGGCAAGGTTGCGTAATGTCTCTATGGCTGTTTAATTTGTTTATGGATGGGGTTGTTAGGGAGGTGAATGCAAGAGTTTTGGAAAGAGGGGCAAGTGTGCAGTCTGTTGTGGACGAGAGGGCTTGAGAAGTGTCAGTTGTTGTTCGCTGATGATACAGCGTTGGTGGCTGATTCGGGTGAGAAACTGCAGACGTTGGTGACTGAGTTTGGTAAAGTGTGTGAAAGAAGAAAGCTGAGAGTAAATGTGAATAAGAGCAAGGTTATTAGGTTCAGTAGGGTTAGGGACAAGTAAATTGGGATGTAAGTTTGATTGGAGAAAGACTGAAGGAAGTGAAGTGTTTTAGATATCTGGGAGTGGATTTGTCAGTGGATGGAACCATGGAAGCGGAAGTGAGTCGCAGGGTGGGGCAGAGGGTGAAGATTCTGGGAGCATTGAAGAATGTGTGGAAGTCGAGAACGTTATCTCGGAAAGCAAAAATGGCTATGTTTGAAGGAATAGTGGTTCCAACAATGTTGTATGGTTGCGAGGCATGGTCGATAGATAGAGTTGTGGGGTGGAGGGTGGATGTGTTGGAAATGAGATGTTTGAGGACAATATGTGGTGTGAAGTGGTTTGTTGGAGTAAGTAATGAAAGGGTAAGAGAGATGTGTGGTAATAAAAAGAGTGTGGTTGAGAGAGCAGAAGAGGGTGTATTGAAATGGTTTGGTCACATGGAGAGAATGAGTGAGGAAAGATTGACAAAGAGGATATATTTGTTAGAGATGAAGGGAACGAGAAGTAGGATACCAAATTGGAGGTGCAAGGATGGAGTGAAAAAGATTTTAAGCTGTCGGGGCCTGAACATACAGGAGTGTAAAAGGCACGCAAGGAATAGAGTGAATGATTAAGGGCAGCAAGTATGAATTATATGCATGTTTATATATGTATATGTGTAGATGTATATGTCTGTGTATGAAGCCCTGGGGATAGGGGAGAAAGAATACTCCCCACACATTCCACACGTGTCATAGAAGGCATCTAAAGGGGACGAGAGCGGGGGCTAGAAACCCTCCCCTCCTTGTGTTTTAACTTTCTGAAAGGGGAAACAGAAGAAAGAATCACGCAGGGAGAGCTCATCCTTCTCGAAGGCTCAGGTTGGGGTGTCTAAATGTGTGTGGATGTAACCAGGATGAGAAAAAAAGAGAGATAGGTAGTATGTTTGAGGAAAGGAACCTGAATGTTTTGGCCCTGAGTGAAACGAAGCTCAAGGGTAAAAGGGAAGAGTGGTTTGGGAATGTTTTGGGAGTAAAGTTGGGTTGATGTGAGGATGAGCAAGGGAAGGAGTAGCACTACTCCTGAAACAGGAGTTGTGGGAGTATGTGATAGAGTGTAAGAAAGTAAACTCTAGATTGATATAGGTAAAACTGAAAGTGGATGGAGAGAGATGGGTGATTATTGGTGCCTTTGCACCTGGGCATGAGAAGAAAGATCATGAGAGGCAAGTGTTTTGGGAGCAGCTGAGTGAATGTGTTAGTGGTTTTGAAGCACGAGACTGGGTTATAGTGATGGGTGATTTGAATGGAAAGGTGAGTAATGTGGAATTTTAGGGAATAATTGGTGTACATGGGGTGTTCAGTGTTGTAAATGGAAATGGTGAAGAGCTTGTTGATTTGTGTGCTGAAAAAGTACTGGTGATTGGGAATACCTGGTTAAAAAAGAGATATACACAAGTATACGTATGTAAGTAGGAGAGATGACCAGAGAGCGTTATTGGATTATGTGTTAATTGATAGGCACATGAAAGAGAGACCTTTGGATGTTAATGTGCTGATAGGTGCAAATAGAGGGAAGTCTGATCATTATCTTGTGGAGGCAAAGGTAAAGATTTGTAGAGGTTTTCATAAAAGAAGAGAGAATGTTGGGGTGAAGAGAGTTGTGAGAGTAAGTGAGCTTGGGAAGGAGACTTGTGTGAGGAAGTACCAGGAGAGACTGAGTGCAGATTGGAAAAAGGTGAGGGTAAAGGATGTTAGGGGAGTGGGGGAGGAATGGGATGTATTTAGGGAAGCAGTAATGGCTTGCGCAAAAGATGTTTGTGGCATGAGAAGTGTGGGAGGTGGGCAGATTAGAAAGGGTAGTGAGTGGTGGGATGAAGAAGTAAGATTATTAGTAAAAGAGAAGAGAGAGGCATTTGGACGATTTTTGCAGGGAAATGCAAATGACGGAAATGTATAAAAGAAGAGGCAGGAGGTCAGGAGAAAGGGGCAAGAGGTGAAAAAGAGGGCAAATGAGAGTTAGGGTGAGAGAGTATCATTAGATTTTAGGGAGAATAAAAAGATGTTGTGGGAGGAGGTAAAGAAAGTGCATAAGACATGAGAACAAATGGGAACATTGGTGAATGGGGAGGTAATAACAAGTAGTGTTGATGTGAGAAGATGGAGTGAGTATGATGAAGGTTTGTCGAATGTGTTTGATGATAGAGTGGCAGATATAGGGTGTTTTAGTTGGGGTGGTGTGCAAAGTTAGAGGGTTAGGGAGAATAATTTAGTAAACAGAGAAGAGGTAGTAAAAGCTTTGTGGAAGATGAAAGCCGGCAAAGCAGCTGGTTTAGATGGTATTGCAGAGAAATGTATTAAAAAAGGGGGTGCCTGTGTTGTTGACTAGTTGGTAAGGATATTTGATGTATGTATGACTCATGGTGAGGTGCCTGAGGATTGGCAGAATGCATGCATAGTGCCGTTGTACAAAGGCAGAGGGGATAAAGATGAGTGCTCAAATTACAGAGGTATAAGTTTCTTGAGTATTTCTGGGAAACTATATTGAAGGGTATTGATTGAGAGGGTGAAAGCATGTACAGAGCATCAGATTAGGGAAGAGTAGTGTGGTTTCAGAAGTGGTAGAGGATGTTTGGATCAGGTGTTTGCTTTGAAGAATGTATGTGAGATATACTTAAAAAAGCAGATGGATTTGTATGTAGCATTTCTGGATCTGGAGAAGGCATATGATAGAGTTGATAGAGATGCTTTGTGGAAGGTATTAAGAATATTTGGTGTGGGAGGCAAGTTGTTAGAAGCAGTGAAAAGTTTTTATTGAGGATGTAAGGCATGTGTACGAGTAGGAAGAGAGGAAAGTGATTGGTTCTCAGTGAATGTTGGTTTGTGGCAGGGTTGCGTGATGTCTCCATGGTTGTTTAATTTGTTTATGGATGGGGTTGTTAGGGAGGTGAATGCAAGAGTTTTGGAGAGGGGGGCAAGTATGCAGTCTGTTGTGGATGAGAGAGCTTGGGAAGTGAGTTAGTTGTTCGCTGATGATACAGCACTGGTGACTGATTCGGGTGAGAAACTGCAGAAGCTGGTGACTGAGTTTGGTAAAGTGTGTGAAAGAAGAAAGCTGAGAGTAAATGTGAATAAGAGCAAGGTTATTAGGTACAGTAGGGTTGAGGGTCAAGTCAATTAGGAGGTAAGTTTGAATGGAGAAAAGCTGGAGGAAGTGAAGTGTTTTAGATATCTGGGAGTCGATTTGGCAGCAGATGGAACCATGGAAGTGGAAGTGAATCATAGGGTGGAGGAGGGGGCGAAAGTTCTGGGAGCGTTGAAGAATTTGTGGTAGTCGAGAATATTATCTTGGAAATGGGTATGTTTGAAGGAATAGTGGTTCCAACAATGTTATATGGTTGCGAGGCGTGGGCTATAGATAGAGTTGTGCGGAGGATGGTGGATGTGTTGGAAATGAGATATTTGAGGACAGTATGTGGTATGAGGTGGTTTGATCGAGTAAGCAATGAAAGGGTAAGCGAGATGTGTGGTAATAAAAAGAGTGCGGTTGAGAGAGCAGAAAAGGGTGTTTTGAAATGTTTTGGTCACATGGAGAGAATGAGTGAGGAAAGATTGACCAAGAGGATATATGTGTCAGAGGTGGAGGGAATGAGAAGTGGGAGACCAAATTGGAGGTGGAAAGATGGAGTGAAAAAGATTTTGAGTGATCGGGGCCTGAACATGCAGGATGGTGAAAGGCGTGCAAGGAATAGAGCAAATTGGAACGATGTGGTATGCCGTGGTCAACATGCTGTCAGTGGACATGATTTTTGATATTAAACAAAGCATGTGATTATTGTCCTGTTCTTACACTGTCTTTATGTTGCGTAAGCCCAACATAAAGATCCTTACCAGTCTGCCCGGCATAAAACATTAAAATCTTTACAAGGTATTTATATGAAATACTATTAATTTTTTTTTCTTTTTTTTTTGCTTTGTCGCTGTCTCCTGCGTTTGCGAGGTAGCGCAAGGAAACAGACGAAAGAAATGGCCCAACCCACCCCCATACACATGTACATACATACGTCCACACACGCAAATATACATACCTACACAGCTTTCCATGGTTTACCCCAGATGCTTCACATGCCCCGATTCAATCCACTGACAGCACGTCAACCCCGGTATACCACATCGCTCCAATTCACTCTATTCCTTGCCCTCCTTTCACCCTCCTGCATGTTCAGGCCCCGATCACACAAAATCTTTTTCACTCCATCTTTCCACCTCCAATTTGGTCTCCCTCTTCTCCTCGTACCCTCCACCTCCGACACATATATCCTCTTGGTCAATCTTTCCTCACTCATTCTCTCCATGTGCCCAAACCATTTCAAAACACCCTCTTCTGCTCTCTCAACCACGCTCTTTTTATTTCCACACATCTCTCTTACCCTTACGTTACTTACTCGATCAAACCACCTCACACCACACATTGTCCTCAAACATCTCATTTCCAGCACATCCATCCTCCTGCGCACAACTCTATCCATAGCCCACGCCTCGCAACCATACAACATTGTTGGAACCACTATTCCTTCAAACATACCCATTTTTGCTTTCGGAGATAATGTTCTCGACTTCCACACATTCTTCAAGGCTCCCAGAATTTTCGCCCCCTCCCCCACCCTATGATCCACTTCCGCTTCCATGGTTCCCTCAGCTGCCAGATCCACTCCCAGATATCTAAAACACTTCACTTCCTCCAGTTTTTCTCCATTCAAACTCACCTCCCAATTGACTTGACCCTCAACCCTACTGTACCTAATAACCTTGCTCTTATTTACATTTACTCTTAACTTTCTTCTTTCACACACTTTACCAAACTCAGTCACCAGCTTCTGCAGTTTCTCACATGAATCAGCCACCAGCGCTGTATCATCAGCGAACAACAACTGACTCACTTCCCAAGCTCTCTCATCCACAACAGACTTCATACTTGCCCCTCTTTCCAAAACTCTTGCATTCACCTCCCTAACAACCCCATCCATAAACAAATTAAACAACCATGGAGACATCACACACCCCTGCCGCAAACCTACATTCACTGAGAACCAATCACTTTCCTCTCTTCCTACACGTACACATGCCTTACATCCTCGATAAAAACTTTTCACTGCTTCTAACAACTTTCCTCCCACACCATATATTCTTAATACCTTCCACAGAGCATCTCTATCAACTCTATCATATGCCTTCTCCAGATCCATAAATGCTGCATACAAATCCATTTGCTTTTCTAAGTATTTCTCACATACATTCTTCAAAGCAAAGAAATACCATTAATACAATGAAAAATAATGTGTTTAGGGTAACTAAGCAGTACAGTAGCATCAGCAGAATACCTGTATCAGCTGTTAAACAGTAACACCAACAAACAAAAAGGGGTTTCACTTTCCACCCACAATACTGTGTTTTGATTAAAAGGTTACAGTCACTGTATTTTATTTTTTAGGTTTTTTTTGAGATATATTTATTTTGCTTTGTCGCTGTCTCCCGCGTTTGCGAGGTAGCGCAAGGAGACAGACGAAAGAAATGGCCCAACCCACCCTCATACACAATGTATATACACACACGTCCACACACGCAAATATACATACCTATACATCTCAATGTACACATATATATACACACACAGACACATACATATATACCCATGCACACAATTCACACTGTCTGCCCTTATTCATTCCCATCACCACCTCGCCACACATGGATATATGAGATATATAAACAAATAAGTATTTGATTTCACGATAATTACAGGTAGCTGTAAATGTAATGAAAACTAATTGTGAGAAAGATTTCAACATAATAATGTTGCTGGTCATGTTATGTTCAAACATGGTGTTTTAGGTGGAAATGAAATTCAGATTTCACATGAAAATAATGTTTAGCAAAAAAAAAAAAAAAAGAAAAAAAACGATCTTTGCTACTTACCAAAAAAAAAATTGATCCCTGCTGACAAAAAAGAGATAAATGCAGCAGCATATGCTAGAACTATATGGCTTGAGAAACTTGAGGGGAAGGGTACATCACTGGTGCATCATCATAAGAAGGAACATCAGAAGTTAAGGGATCAGGAAGTGGGTCCTCTAGGGATGAGGAATTCTGCTGGATGGCTTTTTTAGATGTTTCTTCCAGAGTCATCTGCCTCATTAACAATGGTTTTTGTCTTGGTAGTCTGTTTTGATTTTATAAACTGACATGGTTCCTTGTTCTGTTATGAATGCATGCTACTCTAGTCCTTCAATAAGTCCATCACACATTTTCACCATGTTGTCTATAGGCTCTTTTTCTGCAGTTTTAAGTCATCTTCATTGTTTGTATTATCTCAGTCACCTCGATTCAGAACCATTTCATCTATTTCACTATTACTCATAGGAGTATCTGCAAGCCTTTTGACATTTTCAGTAATATCTTTATACCACAGTGCAGAGAATAAGCAAAAAACACAGTGAGTGATGCACATAGGTCTGGCGGAATTGATGGTTAGTAACAGACTGGTGCTAACAGAGCATCAGAGCCCAGCATGGGCAAGTGAGGTCAGATGTGGAATATTCCACTTGTAATGTCATGTCATGTCGCTGCTCAAAAAGTTTTGGATTTTGGAGCATTTCAGATTTCAGATTTTTGGATTAGAGATGATCAACCTGTATTTATATATAGCTGCCCTAGGATCAGTCTCCATGAAAGGCCCCTTTAGCCTAAGGCAGCAATAATTCCAGTCACAGGGAAATGTAGACTCTTTTGAGTGAAAAATTCTTGGCGAGACTGTGCTCCCGTTACATCTTTGTCACAGGTGACTTTTCAGATGTGGTGCAGCCTTGATCAGGAGGAGTCCAGTAACATGTAAATGTTATAAACTTGATCCCTTAATATTAGAAATGTTGTACAATGAACATAAGTAATGAACATAACTTTTTTCTTACAGATATCAGAGATGAAGAATTGCAGCAAATGTGTATACTTTGAAGGTAGAAAAAAGAAAGATTTGTACATGTGGGTCTCCAGTGTTCCTCGAGGACCATCCGTTAAATTCCTTGTTCATAATGGTAAGAAGAGAAACAGCAAAAACAGTTTTGTCTGTTTGGACTTATAAGATTATAAGAATTCTGAGAGAACTTTGTATTTGTTGTAAATTATTATGATAGATACTGTACTTTGAATGATATTGTTCAGATGAAAATTGAAGTCATATATCAAAAAAGACAAAGATTATGGCTTTGATCTGTAACAAAATGTGAACTAAAAGATGTCAGGGTATGTCCTATGTGTTAGATTATGCATCATATTAAGACTATTCTCTTCTTAGCACTTGTCTCTGTCAGGTTATATTGTTAATCTCTCATCTGCAAACCAAAGCTTAACCCTTGAACTGCAGCTAGAAGACCTGGCTACCACTGTATGTGTAAAAGACAGGAGGAATAGGTCTCTTCACCCTTAAAGTACTGAGGCTGGAAATTTAAGGGGGGGGGGGTCTTGTCATCAAATAGGAAGTCTCAAGAAAATTAAAGAGAAAGCACATATCTGGTAATTTATACATATTTGTTGCTGTAGAGACATTTAGAGATGGTTCTTCATGCATGCTTGGCTTATCACAAGATTGCTGACTTTTGCTAACTCGCATATCTTTGTCTCTACTCTGCCAACTGCAGTGGATTACTGATACACAAAGAACTTTTCCCGGTGCTAGCAGTTCAACATCCACCCAATCATCACCATCATCTTATAGCAGTGATTAAGATACTTGGATTATTTTCTGTACTGATTATAGCTGCATGAAACATAAGGCTTCTTAGTATACCGATAAGGTGCATCTTTCATTTTAATTGATGGTGGGAGAAGGCAGCCTGTACAATAATGGCTAGGGTCCCCATAGGGTAAGACATTGTGTCATATGGCTACCTATGAATCATGGATTTTTTCTTGGAGCTAATTATAGTAGCTTATTTCATAAAGCATCTCTTCGTATCATTAGAGCATGCCTTTGAATTTAAATGAGGGCAATAAGAGACAGTCTATATAAGCATAGCTAGGGTTTCCATACCTTAAAACTACAAGTGTGGCTAGGGTTTTTAAGGGTTGAAAATTATATTTGTATGAAATCAAAGATATGAATACAGAAGTACGAAAAATGAAAAAATGAATAGCAGTGAAATGTGTGTAGAAAGAGAGGAGTAAGAAGCAAGGAATGAATAGAGTGTTGAATTTGTCATGCAGTTTTTAAATCACTGGCTGGGAATATTGTCTCACATTATGTATCCCTGGGTCAGGTAGAAAGAATTCTATCTCCTTATACCCTTTGTGTCAAAGAAGGCGACTGAAAGGGTGGGAGCAAGGTGGGCTGGAAAACCCCCTTCTTGTATTTCAGTTTTCTAAAAGAAGGAACCAAGCAGGGAGTGTTCATTCTCAAGGAGGACTTGGCCTAGGATGTCTAAATGTGTGTGGATGTAACCAAGATCTGGAAAGAAACCTGGATGTTCTGGCTTTGAATAGAATAAAGCTGAAGGCAAAAGTGGAAGAATGGTTTGTAAATGTCAGGGGTTGATGAGATGACAAGAGCTAAGGAAGGGTTAGCACTACTCCAGAAGCAGGAATTGTGGGAATGTGTGAAAAAGTGTAAGGAGGTAAATTCTAGATCAGTGTGGGCAAAAATGAAAGTGGATGATGAGATTTGGATGAGTATTGGTGCTAATGCACCTGGCCGTGAGAAGAAGGATCATGAAAGGCAAGTGCTCTGGGAGCAGATGAGTGAGTGTAACAGTAGTTTTGATATAAGAAACCAGGTGTTAGTGATAAGTGATTTGAATGTGAAGTAGAGGGAATCGTTGGGGGGCATGGGGTATTCAGTATTATAAATGGAGATGGTGTACAGCTTGTGGAGTTGTGTGCTGAAAAAGGACTGGTAATTGGGAATGCTTGGTTTAAAAGAGGGACATGAGAAAGTATTTGTATGAGAGCAGGAGAGATGGTCAGTGGGCATTATTGGATTACATATTAATTGATAGGCATGTAAAAGAGAGACTTTTGGATGTAAATGTGCTGATTGGGGCAGCAAGAGGGATATCTAATCATTATTCATAAGTGGAGGTGAGGATGCAGATTTGTAGAGATTTTTGAAAGAGGACACAGTGTTAGTGAGAATACAAAGGAATTCAATCAGCAATTTCCATTGGGTCCTTTTTAGGCAAACGAGAGTGATGAGAGTAAGTGAACTTGGAAAAGAGACTTGTATGAAGAAATACTAGGAAAGATTGGGTGAAGAATGGCAAAAGTTGAGATTGAATGAAGCAAGAGGAATGGGTTACAAATGGGAGGTAGGTAGAGAAGCAGTGCTGGCATGTGCAAGACATGCATATTGCATGTGAAAGGTGGGAGTTGGATAGATTAGAAAGGGTAGTGAGTGGCAGGATGAATTAAAGTTGTTTCTGAAAGAAAAAAAGAGATGCATTTAGGCAGTACTTACAGGGAAGGAGTGCAAATTATTGGGGAATGTATAAGAGGAAGCAGCAGAAGATGAAGAGGAAGTTGCAGGGTTAAGGAGGGCACTTGAGAATTGGGGTGAGCGAGTATCTGTAGACTTTAGGGAGAATAGATGTTTTGGAAGGAGGTTGATGATGTGCAAAAAACAAGAAAACAGTGAGGAACATCGATGAATGGGGCAAAGGGGGAAATGGTATCAGGTTGTTTGGGCTGGGGTAGTATGTTAAGTGAGAGTCATGGAGAGTGGTTCATTGAAAAGAGAAGATGTGTTGAAAACTCATGTAAGATGAAATGTAGCTGGGCAGATGGAGTGGATGCAGTTAAATTTACTAAGAAAGGGGGTGACTGTGCTGTTGAGTGGTTGGTAAGGATTTTCATTGTATGCATTAATCATGGTGAGGTGCCTGAGGATTGGCAGAATGCATGTATAATACCATTGTATAAAGGCAGTGGGGTTAAAGGTAAGTGTTCAAACTACAGTTATAAGTTTGTTGCGTATATCTCGTAAGTTGTATCGGAGGGTATTGACTGAGAGTTTGAAGGCATGTACAGAGTATCAGACTGGGGAGGAGTGATGTGCTTTCAGAAGTGATAGAGGATGTGTAGATCAGGTGTTTGCTTCAAAGAGTGTGTAAGAGAAATACTTAGAAAAACAGATGGGTTTGTATGTGGCACTTGTGGATCTGGAAAAAGCATATTATAGGGTTGATAGAGATGCTTTTTGGGAGGTCTTAAGAGTATAGGTTGTGAGAGGAAAACCAATAGAAGCAGTGAGGAGTTTTTGTCAAGGATGTAAGGCATGTGTACGAGTAAGAAGAGAGGAGATTGAGTGGTTCCAAGTGAAGGTTGGTCTGTGGCTTGGGTTTTTGATGTCACTATGGTTCAAGTTTTTGATCAGTGGGGTGGTGAGGAATGTAAATAAGACTCTTGGAGAGAGGAAGGGTATGCAGTCCGTTGGATACAAGAGGGTGTAGGAAGTGGTTCATTTGTTGTTCACTGATGAAACAGCACTGTTGGAAGATTCGAGTGAAAAATGTGGATGTTGGTTGCTGAATTTGTAAGAGCGTGTGAAAGGAGAAAGTTGAGAGTAAATGTGAAAAAAAAAACAAGGATTTAGGTTTAGCAGGGTTTAGGGACAAGTTAGTAGGGGTGTGAGTTTGAATTGAGAAAAATTGGAGGAAGTGAAGTGTTTAAGATGCCTGGGAGTGGATATGGCAGCAGATGGAACCTTGGCAGCAGAAGTTAGTAATAAGATGGATGAGAGGGAGAAGGTTCTAGGAGCATTGAAGAATGTGTGGAGAGGTCATAATTGTGGAGGACAAAAATGGATGTTTAAAGGTATTATAGTACCAACAACATTATATGGATGTGAAGCATGGGCTTTAGGTGAGGATGTGCAGAGGAGGGCAGATGTTTTGGAAATGAAATATTTGAGGACAGTATGTAGTGTGAGGTGGTTTGATCAATTAAGTAATAAAAGGGTAAGAAAGAGGTGTGGTAATGAAAAGAGTGGTAGAGAGAGCTGAAGAGGGTGTGCTGAAGTGGTTGGGACAAATGGAGAGAATGAGGGAGGGAAATTTGACAGATAGGTTATATGTGTCAGAAGTGGAGGGAAGAAGGAGAACAGGGAGACTAAATTAAAGATGGAAGGATGGAATGAAAAAGATCTTGAGTGAGGGGGGGCCTGAATATGCAGAGGAGTGAAAGGCATGCATGAGATAGAGTGAGTTGGAACAATGTGGTATACTGGCATCAACGTACATGTGAAGCCTCCAGAGTAAACAGTGGAGAGGTCTGTGGAACCTGGTTGTGAAAAGGTAGCTATGGTTTTGGTGCATTACACATGACAGCAAGAGAATGGATGTGTGTGGATACGCCTTTCTTTGTTTTTTGCTGTTGCTGCTTTGCTTATGTGGGAAACGATGATCACAATTGAAGTCAGTATGACATAGTGTGAATTATTTTATATAAATGTAGTGTAAAGCTTATGTTTCACTAAATTCCTTTGCACAAGACATCCCTCTTGCACCACATTTACCTTAGGAAGAAGGTGGTGCCAGAAGATGGCAATATGAGTGAGTCCTTCATGCTGACAAAAATGTTACTGAGGGCGTGAGTGTTTCATTGGTGGTGTAAGGAGGCTTACTGAGACAAGTGATGTGGTATATGAATGCTAGATATTGCATACCAGTTAAAACAAAGGTGCAAAAATCTTGTCTCAGATAATGTATGTTACATTTGATCTTAAACCATCAAATGATGTATGTCACAGTTTATGTGATAAGTCATAAGGAAATTCATAGGTGAGTAATGAACGGGTAAGAGAGATGTGTGGAAATAAAAAGAGTGTGGTTGAGAGAGCAGAAGAGGATGTGTTGAAATGGTTTGGACATAGGGAGAGAATGAGTGAGGAAAGATTGATGAAGAGGGTATATGTGTCAGAGGTGGAAGGAACGAAGAGAAGTGGAAGACCAAATTGGAGTTTGAAGGATGTATATGTATATATATATATATATATATATATATATATATATATATAAACGCGGGAGACAGCGACAAAGTATAATAATAGATAATAAATATATATATATATATATATATATATATTTTTTTTTTTTTTTTTTTTTTTTTTTTTTCTATACTTTGTCGCTGTCTCCCGCGTTTGCGAGGTAGCGCAAGGAAACAGACGAAAGAAATGGCCCAACCCCCCCCCATACACATGTACATACACACGTCCACACACACAAATATACATACCTACACAGCTTTCCATGGTTTACCCCGGACGCTTCACATGCCTTGATTCAATCCACTGACAGCACGTCAACCCCTGTATACCACATCGCTCCAATTCACTCTATTCCTTGCCCTCCTTTCACCCTCCTGCATGTTCAGGCCCCGATCACACAAAATCTTTTTCACTCCATCTTTCCACCTCCAATTTGGTCTCCCTCTTCTCCTCGTTCCCTCCACCTCCGACACATATATCCTCTTGGTCAATCTTTCCTCACTCATTCTCTCCATGTGCCCAAACCATTTTAAAACACCCTCTTCTGCTCTCTCAACCACGCTCTTTTTATTTCCACACATCTCTCTTACCCTTACGTTACTTACTCGATCAAACCACCTCACACCACACATTATCCTCAAACATCTCATTTCCAGCACATCCATCCTCCTGCGCACAACTCTATCCATAGCCCACGCCTCGCAACCATACAACATTGTTGGAACTACTATTCCTTCAAACATACCCATTTTTGCTTTCCGGGATAATGTTCTCGACTTCCACACATTTTTCAAGGCTCCCAAAATTTTCGCCCCCTCCCCCACCCTATGATCCACTTCCGCTTCCATGGTTCCATCCGCTGACAGATCCACTCCCAGATATCTAAAACACTTCACTTCCTCCAGTTTTTCACCATATATATATATATATATATATATATATATTTTTTTTTTTTTTTTTCATTATTATACTTTGTCGCTGTCTCCCGCGTTTGTGAGGTAGCGCAAGGAAACAGACGAAAGAAATGGCCCAACCCCCCCCATACACATGTATATACATACGTCCACACACGCAAATATACATACCTACACAGCTTTCCATGGTTTACCCCAGACGCTTCACATGCCTTGATTCAATCCACTGACAGCACGTCAACCCCGGTATACCACATCGCTCCAATTCACTCTATTCCTTGCCCTCCTTTCACCCTCCTGCATGTTCAGGCCCCGATCACACAAAATCTTTTTCACTCCATCTTTCCACCTCCAATTTGGTCTCCCTCTTCTCCTTGTTCCCTCCACCTCCGACACATATATCCTCTTGGTCAATCTTTCCTCACTCATTCTCTCCATGTGCCCAAACAACTTCAAAACACCCTCTTCTGCTCTCTCAACCACGCTCTTTTTATTTCCACACATCTCTCTTACCCTTACGTTACTCACTCGATCAAACCACCTCACACCACACATTGTCCTCAAACATCTCATTTCCAGCACATCCATCCTCCTGCGCACAACTCTATCCATAGCCCACGCCTCGCAACCATACAACATTGTTGGAACCACTATTCCTTCAACCATACCCATTTTTGCTTTCCGAGATAATGTTCTCGACTTCCACACATTCTTCAAGGCCCCCAGAATTTTCGCCCCCTCCCCCACCCTATGATCCACTTCCGCTTCCATGGTTCCATCCGCTGCCAGATCCACTCCCAGATATCTAAAACACTTCACTTCCTCCAGTTTTTCTCCATTCAAACTCACCTCCCAATTGACTTGACCCTCAACCCTACTGTACCTAATAACCTTGCTCTTATTCACATTTACTCTTAACTTTCTTCTTCCACACACTTTACCAAACTCAGTCACCAGCTTCTGCAGTTTCTCACATGAATCAGCCACCAGCGCTGTATCATCAGCGAACAACAACTGACTCACTTCCCAAGCTCTCTCATCCCCAACAGACTTCATACTTGCCCCTCTTTCCAAAACTCTTGCATTTACCTCCCTAACAACCCCATCCATAAACAAATTAAACAACCATGGAGACATCACACACCCCTGCCGCAAACCTACATTCACTGAGAACCAATCACTTTCCTCTCTTCCTACACATACACATGCCTTACATCCTCGATAAAAACTTTTCACTGCTTCTAACAACTTTCCTCCCACACCATATATTCTTAATACCTTCCACAGAGCATCTCTATCAACTCTATCATATGCCTTCTCCAGATCCATAAATGCTACATACAAATCCATTTGCTTTTCTAAGTATTTCTCACATACATTCTTCAAAGCAAACACCTGATCCACACATCCTCTACCACTTCTGAAACCACACTGCTCTTCCCCAATCTGATGCTCTGTACATGCCTTCACCCTCTCAATCAATACCCTCCCATATAATTTACCAGGAATACTCAACAAACTTATACCTCTGTAATTTATGTGCTGAAAAAGGACTGATGATTGGGAATACCTGGTTTAAAAAGCGAGATATGCATAAGTATACTTATGTAAGTAGGAGAGATGGCCAGAGAGCGTTATTGGATTACGTGTTAATTGACAGGCGTGCGAAAGAGAGACTTTTGGATGTTAATGTGCTGAGAGGTGCAACTGGAGGGATGTCTGATCATTATCTTGTGGAGGCTAAGGTGAAGATTTGTATGGGTTTTCAGAAAAGAAGAGTGAATGTTGGGGTGAAGAGGGTGGTGAGAATAAGTGAGCTTGGGAAGGAGACCTGTGTGAGGAAGTACCAGGAGAGACTGAGTACAGAATGGAAAAAGGTGAGAACAATGGAAGTAAGGGGAGTGGGGGAGGAATGGGATGTATTTAGGGAAGCAGTGATGGATTGCGCAAAAGATGCTTGTGGCATGAGAAGAGTGGGAGGTGGGTTGATTAGAAAGGGTAGTGAGTGGTGGGATGAAGAAGTAAGAGTATTAGTGAAAGAGAAGAGAGGCATTTGGACGATTTTTGCAGGGAAAAAATGCAATTGAGTGGGAGATGTATAAAAGAAAGAGACAGGAGGTCAAGAGAAAGGTGCAAGAGGTGAAAAAAAGGGCAAATGAGAGTTGGGGTGAGAGAGTATCATTAAATTTTAGGGAGAATAAAAAGATGTTCTGGAAGGAGGTAAATAAAGTGCGTAAGACAAGGGAGCAAATGGGAACTTCAGTGAAGGGCGCAAATGGGGAGGTGATAACAAGTAGTGGTGATGTGAGAAGGAGATGGAGTGAGTGTTTTGAAGGTTTGTTGAATGTGTTTGATGATAGAGTGGCAGATATAGGGTGTTTTGGTCGAGGTGGTGTGCAAAGTGCGAGGGTTAGGGAAAATGATTTGGTAAACAGAGAAGAGGTAGTGAAAGCTTTGCGGAAGATGAAAGCCGGCAAGGCAGCAGGTTTGGATGGTATTGCAGTGGAATTTATTAAAAAAGGGGGTGACTGTATTGTTGACTGGTTGGTAAGGTTATTTAATGTATGTATGACTCATGGTGAGGTGCCTGAGGATTGGCGGAATGCGTGCATAGTGCCATTGTACAAAGGCAAAGGGGATAAGAGTGAGTGCTCAAATATATATATATATATATATATATATATATATATATATATATATATATATATATATATATATATATATATATTTTTTGTGTCAGCGTCGCGTCGCCTCGCCGCAGTGTATCGAGACAGACTTCCCCAGAACTTTTAAAGGGGAAGTAAATGTTTATAGTTGTGTTAATGGAGTGATAGTTTTCATGCATGGTGTTTTTGACAAGAAAATAGTGAAGTTGGAGAAAAATGTAGCTTAGACATTGAAGCTTATTGACACAGTGGTGAAATTGATGAGAACTGCTATTGACGTTTGTGTGAATAAATTGTACATTTCCTTTTCCATAGCCAGAGGTTGAACCATTATGTGACATTCATTCATTTTTTTTTTCATTCATTTCAAGCTAAAAGTTTGTTTCTAAATTGTTCTTACATTTTTCATATGTATATATATGTATGTGTGTGTGTGTGTGTGTATGTGCATATGTGTGTGTGTGTGTGTGTGTGTGTGTATATGTATATATATATGTATATTATCCCTGGGGATAGGGGTGAAAGAATACTTCCCACGTATTCCTCGCGTGTCGTAGAAAGCGACTAGAGGGGACGGGAGCGGGGGGCCGGAAATCCTCCCCTCCTTGTATTAACTTTCTAAAATGGGAAACAGAAGAAGGAGTCACGCGGGGAGTGATCATCCTCCTCGAAGGCTCAGAGTGGGGTGCCTAAATGTGTGTGGATGTAACCAAGATGTGAAAAAAGGAGAGATAGGTAGTATGTTTGAGGAAAGGAACCTGGATGTTTTGGCTCTGAGTGAAACGAAGCTCAAGGGTAAAGGGGAAGAGTGGTTTGGAAATGTCTGGGGAGTGAAGTCAGGGGTTAGTGAGAGGACAAGAGCAAGGGAAGGAGTAGCAATACTCATGAAACAGGAGTTGTGGGAGTATGTGATAGAATGTAAGAAAGTAAATTCTCGATTAATATGGGTAAAATTGAAAGTTAATGGAGAGAGGTGGGTGATTATTGGTGCATATGCACCTGGGCATGAGAAGAAAGATCATGAGAGGCAAGTGTTTTGGGAGCAGCTAAATGAGTGTGTTAGCGGTTTTGATGCACGAGACCGGGTTATAGTGATGGGTGATTTGAATGCAAAGGTGAGTAATGTGGCAGTTGAGGGAATAATTGGTATGCATGGGGTGTTCAGTGTTGTAAATGGAAATGGTGAAGAGCTTGTAGATTTATGTGCTGAAAAAGGACTGATGATTGGGAATACCTGGTTTAAAAAGCGAGATATACATAAGTATACTTATGTAAGTAGGAGAGATGGCCAGAGAGCGTTATTGGATTACGTGTTAATTGACAGGCGTGCGAAAGAGAGACTTTTGGATGTTAATGTGCTGAGAGGTGCAACTGGAGGGATGTCTGATCATTATCTTGTGGAGGCTAAGGTGAAGATTAGTATGGGTTTTCAGAAAAGAGGAGTGAATGTTGGGGTGAAGAAGGTGGTGAGAGTAAGTGAGCTTGGGAAGGAGACCTGTGTGGGGAAGTACCAGGAGAGACTGTGTACAGAATGGAAAAAGGTGAGAACAATGGAAGTAAGGGGAGTCGGGGAGGAATGGGATGTATTTAGGGAATCAGTGATGGATTGCGCAAAAGATGCTTGTGGCATGAGAAGAGTGGGAGGTGGGCTGTTTAGAAAGGGTAGTGTGTGGTGGGATGAAGAAGTAAGAGTATTAGTGAAAGAGAAGAGAGAGGCATTTGGACGATTTTTGCAGGGAAAAAATGCAATTGAGTGGGAGAAGTATAAAAGAAAGAGACAGGAGGTCAAGAGAAAGGTGCAAGAGGTGAAAAAAAGGGCAAATGAGAGTTGGGGTGAGAGACTATCAGTAAATTTTAGGGAGAATAAAAAGATGTTCTGGAAGGAGGTAAATAGGGTGCGTAAGACATGGGAGCAAATGGGAACTTCAGTGAAGGGCGTAAATGGGGAGGTGATAACAAGTAGCGGTGATGTGAGAAGGAGATGGAATGAGTGTTTTGAAGGTTTGTTGAATGTGTTTGATGATAGAGTGGCAGATATAGGGTGTTTTGGTCGAGGTGGTGTGCAAAGTGCGAGGGTTAGGGAAAATGATTTGGTAAACAGAGAAGAGGTAGTGAAAGCTTTGCGGAAGATGAAAGCCGGCAAGGCAGCAGGTTTGGATGGTATTGCAGTGGAATTTATTAAGAAAGGGGGTGACTGTATTGTTGACTGGTTGGTAAGGTTATTTAATGTATGTATGACTCATGGTGAGGTGCCTGAGGATTGGCGGAATGCGTGCATAGTGCCATTGTACAAAGGCAAAGGGGATAAGAGTGAGTGCTCAAATTACAGAGGTATAAGTTTGTTGAGTATTCCTGGTAAATTATATGGGAGGGTATTGATTGAGAGGGTGAAGGCATGTACAGAGCATCAGATTGGGGAAGAGCAGTGCGGTTTCAGAAGTGGTAGAGGATGTGTGGATCAGGTGTTTGCTTTGAAGAATGTATGTGAGAAATACTTAGAAAAGCAAAGGGATTTGTATGTAGCATTTATGGATCTGGAGAAGGCATATGATAGAGTTGATAGAGATGCTCTGTGGAAGGTATTAAGAATATATGGTGTGGGAGGCAAGTTGTTAGAAGCAGTGAAAAGTTTTTATCGAGGATGTAAGGCATGTGTACGTGTAGGAAGAGAGGAAAGTGATTGGTTCTCAGTGAATGTAGGTTTGCGGCAGGGGTGTGTGATGTCTCCATGGTTGTTTAATTTGTTTATGGATGGGGTTGTAAGGGAGGTAAATGCAAGAGTCCTGGAAAGAGGGGCAAGTATGAAGTCTGTTGTGGATGAGAGAGCTTGGGAAGTGAGTCAGTTGTTGTTCGCTGATGATACAGCGCTGGTGGCTGATTCATGTGAGAAACTGCAGAAGCTGGTGAATGAGTTTGGTAAAGTGTGTGGAAGAAGAAAGTTGAGAGTAAATGTGAATAAGAGCAAGGTTATTTGGTACAGTAGGGGTGAGGGTCAAGTCAATTGGGAGGTGAGTTTGAATGGAGAAAAACTGGAGGAAGTGAAGTGTTTTAGATATCTGGGAGTGGATCTGTCAGCGGATGGAACCATGGAAGCGGAAGTGGATCATAGGGTGGGGGAGGGGGCGAAAATTTTGGGAGCCTTGAAAAATGTGTGGAAGTCGAGAACATTATCTCGGAAAGCAAAATGGGTATGTTTGAGGGAATAGTGGTTCCAACAATGTTGTATGGTTGCGAGGCGTGGGCTATGGATAGAGTTGTGCGCAGGAGGATGGATGTGCTGGAAATGAGATGTTTGAGGACAATGTGTGGTGTGAGGTGGTTTGAGCGAGTAAGTAACGTAAGGGTAAGAGAGATGTGTGGAAATAAAAAGAGCGTGGTTGAGAGAGCAGAAGAGGGTGTTTTGAAATGGTTTGGGCACATGGAGAGAATGAGTGAGGAGAGATTGACCAAGAGGATATATGTGTCGGAGGTGGAGGGAACGAGGAGAAGAGGGAGACCAAATTGGAGGTGGAAAGATGGAGTGAAAAAGATTTTGTGTGATCGGGGCCTGAACATGCAGGAGGGTGAAAGGAGGGCAAGAATAGAGTGAATTGGAGTCATGTGGTATACAGGGGTTGACGTGCTGTCAGTGGATTGAATCAAGGCATGTGAAGCGTCTGGGGTAAACCATGGAAAGCTGTGTAGGTATGTATATTTGCGTGTGTGGACGTGTGTATGTACATGTGTATGGGGGGGGGTTGGGCCATTTCTTTCGTCTGTTTCCTTGCGCTACCTCGCAAACGCGGGAGACAGCGACAAAGTATAAAAAAAAAAAAAAATATATATATATATATATATATATATATATATATATATATATATATATATATATATATATATTTTTTGCTTTGTCACTGTCTCTCGCATTTGCGAGGTAGCGCGAGGAAACAGACGAAAGAAATGGCCCAACCCACCCCCATATACATGTATATACATACACGTCCACACACGCAAATATACATACCTACACAGCTTCCCATGGTTTACCCCAGACGCTTCACATGTCCTGATTCAATCCACTGACAGTACGTTAACCCCGGTATACCACATCGATCCAATTCACTCTATTCCTTGCCCTCCTTTCACCCTCCTGCATGTTCAAAATCTTTTTCACTCCATCTTTCCACCTCCAATTTGGTCTCCCACTTCTCCTCGTTCCCTCCACCTCCGACACATATATCCTCTTGGTCAATCTTTCCTCACTCATTCTCTCCATGTGCCCAAACCATTTCAAAACACCCTCTTCTGCTCTCTCAACCTCGCTCTTTTTATTTCCACACATCTCTCTTACCCTTACGTTACTTACTCGATCAAACCACCTCACACCACACATTGTCCTCAAACATCTCATTTCCAGCACATCCATCCTCCTGCGCACAACTCTATCCATAGCCCACGCCTCGCAACCATACAACATTGTTGGAACCACTATTCCTTCTAACATACCCATTTTTCCTTTCCGAGATAATGTTCTCGACTTCCACACATTCTTCAAGGCTCCCAGGATTTTCGCCCCCTCCCTCACCCTATGATCCACTTCCGCTTCCATGGTTCCATCCGCTGCCAGATCCACTCCCAGATATCTAAAACACTTTACTTCCTCCAGTTTTTCTCCATTCAAACTTACCTCCCAATTGACTTGACCCTCAACCCTACTATATATATATATATATATATATATATATATATATATATATATATATCTTCTGTTTCCCATTTTAGAAAGATAATACAAGGAGGGGAGGATTTCTGGCCCCCCACTCCCGTCCCCTCTAGTCGCTTTCTACGACACGCGAGGAATACGTGGGAAGTATTCTTTCACCCCTATCCCCAGGGATAATATACATATATACATACATATACACATACACACACATACACATACATACGCACATATACACACACACACACACACACACACACATATATATACATATGAAAAATGTAAGAAACAATTTAGAAAACTGAAACTTCTAGCATGAAATGAATGAAAAAATGAATGTCACACAATGGTTCAACCTCTGGCTATGGAAAAAGGAAATGTATAATTTATTTACGCAAACATCAATAGCAGTTCTCATCAATTTAACCACTGTATCAATAAGCTTCAATGTCAAAGCCACATTTTTTCTCCAATTTCACTATTTTCTTGTCAGAACGCCATGTATGAAAACTATCACTCCATACAAGGAGCAAATAAAGGCTGTTATCCACATTGAAGCACTGCCTGGTCAACCACTCCATAAGCAGTCAAATGTTGGAACATTTCAAAATTCTTCGTCACTTTATTGTATTGGTATACCAAGACTCCTGCTGTGTACTTTATATTGTCTTCAAAGTGGGGATGGTCTGCAACCTTAAGCTGAGCTAACGTAAAGAAACTTTCCTTTACTGGAAGGTTGGATGTCATGAACATCCCAGAGGTGGTGTGGTCTGCCACATATTCTGCCACTACAGTAAACGATTCTGGGAAACTGTTCCAGGCAAAGACCTCTGATGTTACAGTGTATGGGGTCAAGAAAGTCTTCAGGATCATAGTCGCGGGAGACAGCGACAAAGTATAATAAAAAGAAAATAAAAAATATATATATATATATATATATATATATATATATATATATATATATATATATATATATATATATATATATACATTTTTTTTTTTTTGCTTTGTCGCTGTCTCCCGTGTTTGCGAGGTAGCACAAGGAAACAGACGAAAGAAATGGCCCAACCCACCCCCATACACATGTATATACATACGTCCACACACGCAAAATTACATACCTACACAGCTTTCCATGGTTTACCCCAGACGCTTGACATGCCCTGATTCAATCCACTGACAGCACGTCAACCCCGGTATACCACATCGATCCAGTTCACTCTATTCCTTGCCCTCCTTTCACCCTCCTGCATGTTCAGGCCCCAATCACACAAAATCTTTTTCACTCCATCTTTCCACCTCCAATTTGGTCTCCCACTTCTCCTCGTTCCCTCCACCTCCGACACATATATCCTATTGGTCAATCTTTCCTCACTCATTCTCTATATGTGCCCAAACCATTTCAAAACACCCTTTTCTGCTCTCTCAACCATGCTCTTTTTATTTCCACACATCTCTCTTACCCTTACGTTACTTACTCGATCAAACCACCTCACACCACACATTGTCCTCAAACATCTCATTTCCAGCACATCCATCCTCCTGCGCACAACTCTATCCATAGCCCACGCCTCGCAACCATACAACATTGTTGGAACCACTATTCCTTCAAACATACCCATTTTTGCTTTCCGAGATAATGATATTTTTTTTTTATTATACTTTGTCGCTGTCTCCCGCGTTTGCGAGGTAGCGCAAGGAAACAGACAAAAGAAATGGCCCAACCCCCCCCCCATACACATGTATATACATACGTCCACACACGCAAATATACATACCTACACAGCTTTCCATGGTTTACCCCAGACGCTTCACATGCCTTGCTTCAATCCACTGACAGCACGTCAACCCCGGTATACCACATCGCTCCAATTCACTCTATTCCTTGCCCTCCTTTCACCCTCCTGCATGTTCAGGCCCCGATCACACAAAATCTTTTTCACTCCATCTTTCCACCTCCAATTTGGTCTCCCTCTTCTCCTTGTTCCCTTCACCTCCGACACATATATCCTCTTGGTCAATCTTTCCTCACTCATCCTCTCCATGTGCCCAAACCACTTCAAAACACCCTCTTCTGCTCTCTCAACCACGCTCTTTTTATTTCCACACATCTCTCTTACCCTTACGTTACTCACTCGATCAAACCACCTCACACCACACATTGTCCTCAAACATCTCATTTCCAGCACATCCATCCTCCTGCGCACAACTCTATCCATAGCCCACGCCTCGCAACCATACAACATTGTTGGAACCACTATTCCTTCAAACATACCCAAAAAAAAAAATATATATATATATATATGATGATAGAGTGGCAGATATAGGGAGTTTTGCTCGAGGTGGAGTGTAAAGTAAGAGGGTTAGGGAAAATGATTTGGTAAACAGGGAAAAAGTAGTAAAAGCTTTGCGGAAGATGAAAGCCGGCAAGGCAGCAGGTTTGGATGGTATTGCAGTGGAATTTATTTAAAAAGTGGGTGACTGTATTGTTGACTCGTTGGTAAGGTTATTTAATGTATATATGACTCATGGTGAGGTGCCTGAGGATTGGCGGACTGCTTGCATAGTGCCATTGTACAAAGGCTAAGGGGATAAGAGTGAGTGCTCAAATTACAGAGGTATAAGTTTGTTGAGTATTCCTGGTAAATTATATGGGAGGGTATTGATTGAGAGGGTGAAGGCATGTACAGAGCATCAGATTGGGGAAGAGCAGTGTGGTTTCAGAAGTGGTAGAGGATGTGTGGATCAGGTGTTTGCTTTGAAGAATGTATGTGAGAAATACTTAGAAAAGCAAATGGATTTGTATGTAGCATTTATGGATCTGGAGAAGGCATATGATAGAGTTGATAGAGATGCTCTGTGGAAGGTATTAAGAATATATGGTGTGGGAGGCAAGTTGTTAGAAGCAGTGAAAAGTTTTTATCGAGGATGTAAGGCATGTGTACGTGTAGGAAGAGAGGAAAGTGATTGGTTCTCAGTGAATGTAGGTTTGCGGCAGGGGTGTGTGATGTCTCCATGGTTGTTTAATTTGTTTATGGATGGGGTTGTTAGGGAGGTAAATGCAAGAGTTTGGAAAGAGGGGCAAGTATGAAGTCTGTTGGGGATGAGAGAGCTTGGGAAGTGAGTCAGTTGTTGTTCGCTGATGATACAGCGCTGGTGGCTGATTCATGTGAGAAACTGCAGAAGCTGGTGACTGAGTTTGGTAAAGTGTGTGGAAGAAGAAAGTTAAGAGTAAATGTGAATAAGAGCAAGGTTATTAGGTACAGTAGGGTTGAGGGTCAAGTCAATTGGGAGGTGAGTTTGAATGGAGAAAAACTGGAGGAAGTGAAGTGTTTTAGATATCTGGGAGTGGATCTGTCAGCGGATGGAACCATGGAAGCGGAAGTGGATCATAGGGTGGGGGAGGGGGCGAAAATTCTGGGAGCCTTGAAAATGTGTGGAAGTCGAGAACATTATCTCGGAAAGCAAAAATGGGTATGTTTGAAGGAATAGTGGTTCCAACAATGTTGTATGGTTGCGAGGCGTGGGCTATGGATAGAGTTGTGCGCAGGAGGATGGATGTGCTGGAAATGAGATGTTTGAGGACAATGTGTGGTGTGAGGTGGTTTGATCGAGTAAGTAACGTAAGGGTAAGAGAGATGTGTGGAAATAAAAAGAGCGTGGTTGAGAGAGCAGAAGAGGGTGTTTTGAAATGGTTTGGGCACATGGAGAGAATGAGTGAGGAAAGATTGACCAAGAGGATATATGTGTCGGAGGTGGAGGGAACGAGGAGAAGAGGGAGACCAAATTGGAGGTGGAAAGATGGAGTGAAAAAGATTTTGTGTGATCGGGGCCTGAACATGCAGGAGGGTGAAAGGAGGGCAAGGAATAGAGTGAATTGGAGTCGATGTGGTATACAGGGGTTGACGTGCTGTCAGTGGATTGAATCAAGGCATGTGAAGCGTCTGGGGTAAACCATGGAAAGCTGTGTAGGTATGTATATTTGCGTGTGTGGACGTGTGTATGTACATGTGTATGGGGGGGGGGTTGGGCCATTTCTTTCGTCTGTTTCCTTGCGCTACCTCGCAAACGCGGGAGACAGCGACAAAGTATAAAAAAAAAAAAAAAAAAAAAAAATATTTTTTGCTTTGTCGCTGTCTCTCGCATTTGCGAGGTAGCGCGAGGAAACAGACGAAAGAAATGGCCCAACCCACCCCCATATACATGTATATACATACACGTCCACACACGCAAATATACATACCTACACAGCTTCCCATGGTTTACCCCAGACGCTTCACATGTCCTGATTCAATCCACTGACAGTACGTTAACCCCGGTATACCACATCGATCCAATTCACTCTATTCCTTGCCCTCCTTTTACCCTCCTGCATGTTCAAAATCTTTTTCACTCCATCTTTCCACCTCCAATTTGGTCTCCCACTTCTCCTCGTTCCCTCCACCTCCGACACATATATCCTCTTGGTCAATCTTTCCTCACTCATTCTCTCCATGTGCCCAAACCATTTCAAAACACCCTCTTCTGCTCTCTCAACCTCGCTCTTTTTATTTCCACACATCTCTCTTACCCTTACGTTACTTACTCGATCAAACCACCTCACACCACACATTGTCCTCAAACATCTCATTTCCAGCACATCCATCCTCCTGCGCACAACTCTATCCATAGCCCACGCCTCGCAACCATACAACATTGTTGGAACCACTATTCCTTCAAACATACCCATTTTTGCTTTCCGAGATAATGTTCTCGACTTCCACACATTCTTCAAGGCTCCCAGAATTTTCGCCCCCTCCCTCACCCTATGATCCACTTCCGCTTCCATGGTTCCATCCGCTGCCAGATCCACTCCCAGATATCTAAAACACTTTACTTCCTCCAGTTTTTCTCCATTCAAACTTACCTCCCAATTGACTTGACCCTCAACCCTACTATATATATATATATATATATATATATATATATATATATATATATCTTCTGTTTCACATTTTAGAAAGATAATACAAGGAGGGGAGGATTTCTGGCCCCCCACTCCCGTCCCCTCTAGTCGCTTTCTACGACACGCGAGGAATACGTGGGAAGTATTCTTTCACCCCTATCCCCAGGGATAATATACATATATACATACATATACACATACACACACATACACATACATACGCACATATACACACACACACACACACACACACACACATATATATACATATGAAAAATGTAAGAAACAATTTAGAAAACTGAAACTTCTAGCATGAAATGAATGAAAAAATGAATGTCACACAATGGTTCAACCTCTGGCTATGGAAAAAGGAAATGTATAATTTATTTACGCAAACATCAATAGCAGTTCTCATCAATTTAACCACTGTATCAATAAGCTTCAATGTCAAAGCCACATTTTTTCTCCAATTTCACTATTTTCTTGTCAGAACGCCATGTATGAAAACTATCACTCCATACAAGGAGCAAATAAAGGCTGTTATCCACATTGAAGCACTGCCTGGTCAACCACTCCATAAGCAGTCAAATGTTGGAACATTTCAAAATTCTTCGTCACTTTATTGTATTGGTATACCAAGGCTCCTGCTGTGTACTTTATATTGTCTTCAAAGTGGGGATGGTCTGCAACCTTAAGCTGAGCTAACGTAAAGAAACTTTCCTTTACTGGAAGGTTGGATGTCATGAACATCCCAGAGGTGGTGTGGTCTGCCACATATTCTGCCACTACAGTAAACGATTCTGGGAAACTGTTCCAGGCAAAGACCTCTGATGTTACAGTGTATGGGGTCAAGAAAGTCTTCAGGATCATAGTCGCGGGAGACAGCGACAAAGTATAATAAAAAGAAAATAAAAAATATATATATATATATATATATATATATATATATATATATATATATATATATATATATATATATATATACATTTTTTTTTTTTTTGCTTTGTCGCTGTCTCCCGTGTTTGCGAGGTAGCACAAGGAAACAGACGAAAGAAATGGCCCAACCCACCCCCATACACATGTATATACATACGTCCACACACGCAAAATTACATACCTACACAGCTTTCCATGGTTTACCCCAGACGCTTCACATGCCCTGATTCAATCCACTGACAGCACGTCAACCCCGGTATACCACATCGATCCAGTTCACTCTATTCCTTGCCCTCCTTTCACCCTCCTGCATGTTCAGGCCCCAATCACACAAAATCTTTTTCACTCCATCTTTCCACCTCCAATTTGGTCTCCCACTTCTCGTTCCCTCCACCTCCGACACATATATCCTATTGGTCAATCTTTCCTCACTCATTCTCTATATGTGCCCAAACCATTTCAAAACACCCTTTTCTGCTCTCTCAACCACGCTCTTTTTATTTCCACACATCTCTCTTACCCTTACGTTACTTACTCGATCAAACCACCTCACACCACACATTGTCCTCAAACATCTCATTTCCAGCACATCCATCCTCCTGCGCACAACTCTATCCATAGCCCACGCCTCGCAACCATACAACATTGTTGGAACCACTATTCCTTCAAACATACCCATTTTTGCTTTCCGAGATAATGATATTTTTTTTTTATTATACTTTGTCGCTGTCTCCCGCGTTTGCGAGGTAGCGCAAGGAAACAGACAAAAGAAATGGCCCACCCCCCCCCATACACATGTATATACATACGTCCACACACGCAAATATACATACCTACACAGCTTTCCATGGTTTACCCCAGACGCTTCACATGCCTTGCTTCAATCCACTGACAGCACGTCAACCCCGGTATACCACATCGCTCCAATTCACTCTATTCCTTGCCCTCCTTTCACCCTCCTGCATGTTCAGGCCCCGATCACACAAAATCTTTTTCACTCCATCTTTCCACCTCCAATTTGGTCTCCCTCTTCTCCTTGTTCCCTTCACCTCCGACACATATATCCTCTTGGTCAATCTTTCCTCACTCATCCTCTCCATGTGCCCAAACCACTTCAAAACACCCTCTTCTGCTCTCTCAACCACGCTCTTTTTATTTCCACACATCTCTCTTACCCTTACGTTACTCACTCGATCAAACCACCTCACACCACACATTGTCCTCAAACATCTCATTTCCAGCACATCCATCCTCCTGCGCACAACTCTATCCATAGCCCACGCCTCGCAACCATACAACATTGTTGGAACCACTATTCCTTCAAACATACCCAAAAAAAAAAATATATATATATATATATGATGATAGAGTGGCAGATATAGGGTGTTTTGTTCGAGGTGGTGTGTAAAGTAAGAGGGTTAGGGAAAATGATTTGGTAAACAGAGAAAAGGTAGTAAAAGCTTTGCGGAAGATGAAAGCCGGCAAGGCAGCAGGTTTGGATGGTATTGCAGTGGAATTTATTAAAAAAGGGGGTGACTGTATTGTTAACTCGTTGGTAAGGTTATTTAATGTATATATGATTCATGGTGAGGTGCTTGAGGATTGGCGGACTGCTTGCATAGTGCCATTGTACAAAGGCTAAGGGGATAAGAGTGAGTGCTCAAATTACAGAGGTATAAGTTTGTTGAGTATTCCTGGTAAATCATATGGGAGGGTATTGATTGAGAACGTGAAGGCATGTACAGAGCATCAAATTGGGGAAGAGCAATGTGGTTTCAGAAGTGGTAGAGGATGTCTGGATCAGGTGTTTCCTTTGAAGAATGTATGTGATAAATACTTAGAAAGCATATGGATTTGTATGTAGCATTTATGGATCTGGAGAAGGTATATGATAGAGTTGATAGACATGCTCTGTGGAAGGTACTAAGAATATATGGTGTGGGAGGCAAGCTGTTGGAAGCAGTGAAAAGTTTTTATCGAGGATATAAGGCATGTGTACGTGTAGGAAGAGAGGAAAGTGATTGGTTCTCAGTGAATGTAGGTTTGCAGCAGGGGTGTATGATGTCTCCATGGTTGTTTAATTTGTTTATGGATGGGGTTGTTAGGGAGGTGAATGCAAGAGTTTGGAAAGAGGGGGCAAGTATGCAGTCTGTTGCGGATGAGAGAGCTTGGGAAATGAGTCAGTTGTTGTTTGCTGATGATACAGCGCTGGTGGCTGATTCATGTGAGAAACTGCAGAAGCTGGTGACTGAGTTTGGTAAAGTGTGTGAAAGAAGAAAGTTAAGAGTAAATGTGAATAAGAGCAAGGTTATTAGGTACAGTAGGGTTGAGGGTCAAGTCAATTAGGAGGTAAGTTTGAAGGGAGAAAAACTGTAGGAAGTAAAGTGTTTTAGATATCTGGGAGTGGATCTGGCAGCGGATGGAACCATGGAAGCGGAAGTGAATCATAGGGTGGGGGAGGGGGCGAAAATTCTGGGAGCCTTGAAGAATGTTTGGAAGTCGAGAACATTATCTCGGAAAGCAAAAATGGGTATGTTTGAAGGAATAGTGGTTCCAACAATGTTGTATGGTTGCGAGGCGTGGGCTATGGATAGAGTTGTGAGGAGGAGGGTGGATGTGCTGGGAATGAGATGTTTGAGGACAATATGTGGTGTGAGGTGGTTTGATCGAGTAAGTAATGTAAGGGTAAGAGAGATGTGTGGAAATAAAAAGAGTGTGGTTGAGAGAGCAGAAGAGGGTGTTTTGAAATGGTTTGGTCACATGGAGAGAATGAGTGAGGAAAGATTGACCAAGAGGATATATATGTCAGAGGTGGAGGGAACGAGGAGAAGTGGGAGACCAAATTGGAGGTGGAAAGATAGAGTGAAAAAGATTTTGAGTGATTGGGGCCTGAACATGCAGGAGGGTGAAAGGCGTTCAAGGAATAGAGTGAATTGGAATGATGTGGTATACCGGGGTCGATGTGCTGTCAATGGATTGAACCAGGGCATGTGAAGCATCTGGGGTAAACCATGGAAAGTTGTGTGGGGCCTGGATGTGGAAAGGGAGCTGTGGTTTCGGTGCATTATTACATGACAGATAGAGACTGAGTGTGAATGAATGTGGCCTTTGTTGTCTTTTCCTAGCGCTGCCTCACACACATGAGGGGGGAGGGGGATGTTATTCCATGTGTGGCAGGGTGGCGATGGGGATAAATAAAGGCAGACAGTATGAATTATGTACATGTGTATATATGTATATGTCTGTGTGTGTATATATATGTGTACATTGAGATGTATAGGTATGTATATTTGCGTGTGTGAACATGTATGTATATACATGTGTATGTGGGTGGGTTGGGCCATTCTTTTGTCTGTTTCCTTGCGCTACCTCGCTAACACGGGAGACAGCAACAAAGCAAAATGCAATAAATAAAATAAATGTCTGTGTATGTATATGTATATGTACTGTTACGAACTCAACACTTATCCAGACAAGGTCGCCAGTAACATATGTTACAAACACTATAATGGTCCTCGTCTTGCAAGGACGTTAGATTTGTCAAGTAGCACAACTCAGGATAACACAATAATAAAGTTATGGGATTGAATTAAAGACCAGCATTACATTAAATCTACTTATAATGAAAGAATTCAAGTGTACAAAGATAGGCACATAAATCAAGCATGAAACATTACGTTAACATTGAAAATGAGTAACATTGAACATAAGATAACATTCCAGATAAGATTTCAAGCCAGGAGTTCTCTTTCCTCTATGGCAGTTCTTCGATAACATTACACTGATAATTATAACGGGCTTACAGCATAACACTTGGGTAACAGGCTTATAGCACAGCAGGGCTTACAGGCTTACAACACAGCAGGGCTTACAGGCTTACAACACAGCAGGGCTTACAGGCTTACAACACAGCAGGACTTACAGCAAGGGTGGACCACTTACCTCGCTGGGCTAGAAAGAGAGAGACTCAGCGGGTGTCATGGGTATATATTACAGTAAAGACAAGCGTTCCCTGCTAACTATACAACCTTACATTTTGATTGGCTATGAGACTCAGAAATATTCTGATTGGTTGGAGGAACAGTCACACAAGACTACAGGGATGACATGTCCAGTACGGTGGTGAAATTAATCCCCCCGTCTCGGAGAAGGGTCGGGGTGCTCAAGGACAAATGACCATCTGGTTTCAAAATTAGATTAAAATTAAATTATTACGCCTAATGCTTGGTGTGAACTGAAGCTCCGAGGACGTCTCAGAGGGAGGCCTTAATCCTCGTCCTGATAAGGAATAACAACACCACACACAAGGACACACACACACATTATATACATGAACATGTGAGCACAAACACACGTGTTCCGTAACAGTACGTTGAAATATATAGGTATGTATATGTGTGTGTGTGGACGTGTATGTATATACATGTGTATATAGGTGGGTTGCGCCATTCTTTCGTCTGTTTCCTTGCGCTACCTCGCAAACGCGGGAGACAGCGACAAAGCAAAATAATAATAATAATAATAATATGTATATGTGTATGTGTTGGTAGGTGTATGTATGTGTGCATGTATGGGTGTTTATGTATATATTTGTATATATGAGTGGATTGGCCATTCTTTGTCTGTTTCCTGGCAATACTTCAGTGATGCTGGAAACAGCAATTAAATATAATCAATATAAAATAAGTGCATGATGTTTCCATGGTTGTTTAATTTGTTTATGGATGGAGTTGTTAGGGAGGTGAATGCAAGAGTTTTGGAAAGAGGGGCAAGTATGCAGTCCGTTGTGGATGAGAGAGCTTGGGAAGTGAGTCAGTTGTTGTTTGCTGATGATACAGCACTGGTGGCTGATTCGGGCAAGAAACTGCAGAAGTTGGTGACTGAGTCTGGTCAAGTGTGTGAAAGAAGAAAGCTGAGAGTAAATGTGAATAAGAGCAAGGTTATTAGGTACATTAGGGTTGAAGGACAAGTCAATTGGGAGGTAAGTTTGAATGGAGAAAAACTGGAGGAATTAAAGTGTTTTAGATATCTGGGAGTGGATCTGGCAGCGGATGGAACCATGGAAGCGGAAGTGAATCATCGGGTGGGGGAGGGGTCAAAAGTTCTGGGAGCATTGAAAAATGTGTGGAAGTCGAGAACGCTATCTTGAAAAGCAAAAATGGGGATGTTTGAAGGAATAGTGGTTCCAACAATGTTATATGGTTGTGAGGTGTGGGCTATAGAGAGAGTTGTGTGGAGGAGGGTGGATGTGGTGGAAATGAGATGTTTGAGGACAATATATGGTGTGAGGTGGTTTGATCAAGTAAGTAATGAAAGGGTAAGAGAGATGTGTGGTAATAAAAAGAGTGTGGTTGAGAGAGCAGAAAAGGGTGTTTTGAAATGGTTTGGTCACATGGAGAGAATGAGTGAGGAAAGATTGACCAAGAGGATATATGTGTCAGAGGTGGAGGGAACGAGGAGAAGTGGGAGACCAAATTGGAGGTGGAAAGATGGAGTGAAAAAGATTTTGAGTGATCGGGGCCTGAACATGCAGGAGGATGAAAGGTGTGCAAGGAATAGAGTGAATTGGAACGATGTGGTATACCGGGGTCGATGTGCTGTCAATGGATTGAACCAGGGCTTGTGAAGTGTCTAGGGTAAACCATGGAAAATTTTGCAGGGCCTGGATGTGGAAAGGGAGCTGTGGTTATGATGCATTATACATGACAGCTAGATACTGAGTGTGAACGAATGTGGCCCTTGTTGTCTTTTCCTAGCGCTACCTTGCTCACATTTGGGGGGAGGGGGTTGTCATTTCATACGTGGCTGGGTGGCGATGGGAATGAATAAAGGCAGACAGTATGAATTATGTACATGTGTATATATGTATATATCTGAGAATTTATTAAAAAAGAGGGTGACTGTATTATTGACTGGTTGGTAAGGTTATTTAATGTATGTATGACTCATGGTGAGGTGCCTGAGGATTGGCGGAATGCGTGCATAGTGCCATTGTACAAAGGCAAAGGGGATAAGAGTGAGTGCTCAAATTTCAGAGGTATAAGTTTGTTGAGTATTCCTGGTAAGTTATATGGGAGGGTATTCATTGAGAGGGTGAAGGCATGTACAGAGCATCAGATTGGGGAAGAGCAGTGTGGTTTCAGAAGTGGTAGAGGATGTGTGGATCAGGTGTTTGCTTTGAAGAATGTATGTGAGAAATACTTAGAAAAGCAAATGGATTTGTATGTAGCTGGATCTGGAGAAGGCATATGATAGAGTTGATAGAGATGCTCTGTGGAAGGTATTAAGAATATATGGTGTGGGAGGAAAGTTGTTAGAAGCAGTGAAAAGTTTTTATCGAGGATTTAAGGCATGTGTACGTGTAGGAAGAGAGGAAAGTGATTGGTTCTCAGTGAATGTAGGTCTGTGGCAGGGGTGTGTGATGTCTCCATGGTTGTTTAATTTGTTTATGGATGGGGTTGTTAGGGAGGTGAATGCAAGAGTTTTGGAAAGAGGGGCAAATATGAAGTCTATTGTGGATGAGAGAGCTTGGGAAGTGAGTCAGTTGTTGTTTGCTGATGATACAGCGCTGGTGGCTGATTCATGTGAGAAACTGCAGAAGCTGGTGACTGAGTTTGGTAAAGTGTGTGAAAGAAGAAAGTTAAGAGTAAATGTGAATAAGAGCAAGGTTATTAGGTACAGTAGGGTTGAGGGTCAAGTCAATTGGGAGGTAAGTTTGAATGGAGAAAAACTGGAGGAAGTAAAGTGTTTTAGGTATCTGGGAGTGGATCTGGCAGCGGATGGAACCATGGAAGCGGAAGTGGATCATAGGGTGGGGAGGGGGCGAAAATCCTGGGAGCCTTGAAGAATGTGTGGAAGTCGAGAACATTATCTCGGAAAGGAAAAATGGGTATGTTTGAAGGAATAGTGGTTCCAACAATTTTGTATGGTTGCGAGGCGTGGGCTATGGATAGAGTTGTGCGCAGGAGGGTGGATGTGCTGGAAATGAGATGTTTGAGGACAATGTGTGGTATGAGGTGGTTTGATCGAGTAAGTAATGTAAGGGTAAGAGAGATGTGTGGAAATAAAAAGAGCGTGGTTGAGAGAGCAGAAGAGGGTGTTTTGAAATGGTTTGGGCACGTGGAGAGAATGAGTGAGGAAAGATTGACCAAGAGGATATATGTGTCGGAGGTGGAGGGAACGAGGAGAAGTGGGAGACCAAATTGGAGGTGGAAAGATGGAGTGAAAAAGATTTTGTGTGATCGGGGCCTGAACATGCAGGAGGGTGAAAGGAGGGCAAGGAATAGAGTGAATTGGATCGATGTGGTATACTGGGGTTGACGTGCTGTCAGTGGCTTGAATCAGGGCATGTGAAGCGTCTGGGGTAAACCATGGAAAGCTGTGTAGGTATGTATCTTTGCGTGTGTGGACGTATGTATATACATGTGTATGGGGGTGGGTTGGGCCATTTCTTTCGTCTGTTTCCTTGCGCTACCTCGCAAACGCAGGAGACCGACAAAGCAAAAAAAAAAAAAATCTCAGTGTGTATATATATGTATACGTTGAGACGTATGGGTATGTATATGTGTGTGTGTGTGGACGCATATATATATATACATGTGTATGTGGGTGGGTTGGGCCATATTTTCGTGTTTCCTTGTGCTAACTCACTAATGCGGGAGACAGCGACAAAGTATAATAAATAAATAAAGATAACATAAGTAATAAAGGTATTCATAGGTATTACACTTCATCCTTGCAGATCAGTAAACTGACTTTCCAAAATGACTGACTTTTCCTAACATTTTGCACATTTAAAACTCACTCCAAAATTCTTAAGAAAGTATAGCAGCTTTTGGACTCTGGAGGATCCCTTTGCAGCCAGTTAACACTCACATACATCCTTTGGTGCCAATCAAGACAGACAGACACACACACACAGGCAGGCTTCAGTCAACACCAGCAGCTCTCCTGGGATTTCAAGATTATTGTGGATTCAGGAGGAAGACACTTATTTTAGGAGGTTAGGGGAGAGAGGAATACTCAGGGTGAGCTCCATTTTAGATCAGAGAGAGGGATGTGTTGACTGTGTGTTCTGGGACTGCCAAGAAGCCTTTCACATCAGAGGTTGATTAACAAACTAGATCTCCTTGTAGGAATAAAGGAAGTGCATCTTCACGGGAAGGCAGCAAAGAATGTAAGTAAAAGTTACATTCTTGGGCCCACTGCTATTTTTAATGTAAATAAATGACTTACCTGGTGGACTTCAATCATATCTGAATATGTTTGTGGACCTTACCTAGATCAGGAGGGAATTAAAGAGTGATTATGATTTCATCAGCTTACAGGGAGACCTAGAAAAACTCCAGAGTTGGTCAGATGAATGGATGCAAGTTGATAAAGATGGAACAGGGTGAAAGAAGGCTTCACTGTGATTATTACCTTGCAGGAAGCACATTACAGGAATCTGTATGTGAAAGAGATCTAGGGGTCAACATGCTCTGAACCTAACACTTGTGTTATACTTTTAAGAGAATTGTGAAAGAGGCTCTCTGTCTGTTAGCAGATATAAGAAACTCATTTGAATATGATTAGATAAAGAACCATTTATAGAATTCAGGCAGCCATTCTGAGGAATTACGTAACTGAGGGTCATAGTAGTAATTAGTTTATCACAAAAGAGCTTAAGATCAAGGTGGGGCTGGATACTTCTGTGCATTGGATAAGCTTATGAGTGAATTTTGTCTGTATGTATATTGGTGTGCATGGGGTATTCAGTGTTGTGAATGGAAAGGGTGAAGAGCTTGTGGACTTGTGTGCTGAAAAAGGACTGTTGATTGGGAATACCTGGTCTAAAAAGAGAGATATACATAAGTATACCTATGTGAACAGGAGAGATGGTCAAAGTGCATATAAAAGAGAGACTTTTGAATGTTAATGTGCTGAGAGAGGCAGCTGGTGGGATGTCTGAACACTGTCTTGTGGAGATGAAGGTGAAGATTTGTAGAGGTTTTCAAAACAGAAGAGAAACTTGGGGAGAATGAGGGTGGTGAGAGTAAGTGAGCTTGGAAAGGAGACTTGTGTGAGGAAGTACCAAGAGAGATTGAGTGTAGAATGGCAAAAGGTGAGAATAAATGATGTGAGGGGAGTGGGTTAGGAATGGGATGTGTTTAGGGGAGCAATGATGGCATGTGCAAGAGATGCATGTGGCTTGATAAAGGTGGGAGGTGCACAGATCAGAAAGGGTAGTGAGTGGTGGGATGAAGAAGTTGTTAGTGACAGAGAAAAGAGAGGCATTTGGACAATACTTGCAAGGTAGAAGTGCAAATGACTGGGAGATAGATAAGAGAAAGTGGCAGGATGTCAAGAGGAAGGTGCAAGAGTTGAAAAGGGGGGCAAATGTGTGTAGGGGTGAGAGATTATCATTAAACTTTAGGGAGAATAAAAAAATGTTTTGGAAGGAGGTAAATAACATGTGCAAGACAAGAGAACAAATTGGAATATTGGTGAAGGGGGGAAGTGATAACAAGCAGTCATGAAGTGAGGAGAAGATGGAGTGAGTATTTTGAAGGTTTCTTGAATATGTTTGATGATAGAGTGGCAAATGTAGGATGTTTTGGTCATGGTGTGCAAAGCGAGAGAGTTGGGTGAGTGATTTGGTGAAGAGAGAAGAGGTGGTGTTAGCATTGAGGAAGATGAAATCTGGCAAGGCTGAGGGTTTGGATGGTATTACAGTTGAATATATTAAGAAAGGGGATGACTGTGTTATTGATTGGTTGGTATGGATATTCAGTGTATGCATGGATCATGGTGAAGTGCCTGAGGATTGGCAAAATGCATGTGTAGTGCCATTGTACAAAGGCAAAGGGGATAAAGGTGAGTGTTCAAACTACAGAGGCATAAGTTTGTTGAGTATTCTTGGAAAATTGTATGGGAGGGTATTGATAAGAGAGAGTGAAGGCAAGTACAGAGCATCAGATTGGGGAGCAGTGTGTTTTCAGTGGTAGAGTATGTGTGGATCAGGTGTTTGCTTTGAAGAATGTGCCTGAGAAACACTTAGAGAAAAAGATGGATTTATTAATGGCATATATGGCTCTGGAGAAGGCATATGACAGGGTGGATAGAGATGTTTTGTGGAAGGTCTTAAGAGTATACAGTGTGGGAGGTAAGCTGCTTGAAGCAGTGAGAAGTTTCTATCAAGGGTGTAAGGCATGTGTACAAGGAGGAAGAGAGGATAGTGATTGGTTCTAGTGAAGTTTGGTCTGTGGCAAGGGTGCGTGACGTCTCCAGTGTTGTTTAATTATTTATGGATAGGGTGCTTACCGAGGTAAATGAAAGAGTTTTGGAGAGAGGGGCAAGTATGCAGTCTGTTGGGGATGAGAGGGCCTGGGAAGTGAGTCAGTTGTTGTTCGCTGATGATACAGCACTGGTGGCTGATTTGAGTGAGAAACTGCAGAAGTTGGTGACTGAGTTTGGAAAAGTGTGTGAAAGGAGAAAGTTGAGAGTGAATGTGAATAAGAGCAAGGTTATTAGGTTCAGCAAGGTTGAGGGACAAGTTAGTTGGGATGTGAGTTTGAATGGAGAAATGATTGCAGGAAGTGAAGTGTATTACATGTCTGGGAGTGGACTTAGCAGCAAATGGAACTATGGAAGTCGTAGTGATCCATAGGGTAGGGGAGGAGGAGAGGGTTTTTGGGGCAATGAAGAATGTGTGGAAAGAAAGAACGTTATCTGGAAGTGTGAAAATGGGTATGTTTGAAGGAATGAGTGAGGAAAGATTGACAAAGAAAATATGTTTGTCAGAGGTGGAAGGAACAAGGAGAAGCGGGAGACCAAACTGGGGAGGGAAAGATGGAATGAAAAAGATTTTGAGAGACTGGGGCCTGAACATACAGGAGGGTGAGAGGTGTGCAAGGAATAGAGTGAATTAGAATGATGTGGTATACCAGGGTCGACATGCTGTCAGTGGACTGAACTGGGGCATATGAAACTTCTAGGGTAAACCACGGAATGGTCTGTGGGGCCTTAATGCGGGTGGGGAGTTGTGGTTTCAGTGCATTTCACATTACAGGTAGAGACTGAATATGAACAAATATGGCTATTTTTTGTCTTTTTCTTGGCACTACCTCACTGATGTAGAGGGTGGCGATGGTTTTTCCTGTGGGGCAGGGTGGTTATTGTGTTTCCACTGGGTTGGGATGAGGCTAGGGAATGGACAAAGGCAAGTGAGTATATGTACGTGTGTATATATGTATATGGCTGTGTATGTATACGTATGTATATGTTTGTATGATGTGTATGTATATGTACATGTATGTGCATTTATGTATATATTTGTGAATAAGAGTGGATGGGTCTTTATTTGTCTGTTTTCTGGCATTACCCTGCTGGTGCAGGAAATGGCGATCAAGTATGATAAATGAATAACTAGATAATAGGTTGAGCATCCCTAATCTGAAAATCAGAAATGCTCCAAAATTGGAAACATTTTGAGCTGCGACATGACATTACATGTGGAAAATTTCACATTTGATCTCACTTGCCCATGCTGGGCTCTGACGCTCTGCTGGCGCCAGTTTGTTACAAACCATTGTCACTGCCAGACCTACGTGCATTACTCTGTGTTTTTACTTATTTTCTGTGCACCTTTATCCCCTTTACCATGATCCGTACATACATTGAATATCCTTACCAACCAATCAACAACAGTCACCCCCTTTCTTCATAAATTCAGTTGCAATACCATCCAACCTCATTGTCTTGTCAGATCATATATTCCACAAGGCTTTCACCACTTCTCTCTTTCTTCAAACCACTCTCCCTGACTGTCTTACTTCGCACACCACCCCTCTCTTTCTTCAAACCACTCTCCCTGACTGTCTTACTTCGCACACCACCCCAACCAAAACACCCTACATCTGCCACTCTTATCATCAAACATATTCAACAAACGTTCAGAATACTCACTTCATCACTACCTGTTTTCACTTCCCCCTTTACCCCCTTCACTGGTGTTCCCATTTGTTCTCTTGTCTTATGCACGTTATTTACGTCTTTTCAAAACATCTTTTAATTCTTCATAAAGTTTAATGATACTTTCTCACCCCAACTTTCATTTGCTCTCTTTTTCAACTCTTGCTCCTTCCTTTTGACCTGCTGCTTTCTATTATACATCTGGTCATTTGCACTCCTTCCTTGCAACTATTGTCCAAATGCCTCTTTTTTATCTTTCACTAACAACTTCATCCCATCATTCACTTCCCTTTCTTCTCACTTTTGCCATTCTACACACCTGGTACTTCCTCACAAGTGTCCTTTTCAAGCTCACTTTCACCACTTTCTTCTCCCCAACATTCTCTTCGTTTTTGAAAACCTCTACAAGTCTTCACCTTCGACTCCTCAAGATAGTCAGACATCCCTCCAGCTATTCCTCTCAGCACATTAACATCCAAAAGTCTCTCTTTTACATGCCTGTCAATTAACACATAATCCAACAATGCCCTTTGACCATCTCTCCTACTTACATATGTATACTTATGTATATCTCTGTTTTTAAATGGGGTATTCCCAATTACCAGTCTTTTTTCAGCACACAAATCTATAAACTCTTCACCATTTTCATTCACAACACTGAATACCCCATGTACACCAATTATTCCCTCAATTATTCCCTTATTACTCACCTTTGCATGTAAATCACCCAACACTAATATCCAGTCTTGTGCACCAAAGCTGCTGACACACTCACTCAGCTGCTCCCAAAACACGTGCCTCTCATGATCTTTCTTCTCATGGTGAGGTGCATAAGCACCAATAATCACCCATCTCTCCCCATCCACTTTCATTTTTACCCACATCAATCTAGAATTTACTTTCATACACTTGATCACAGACTCCCACAACTCCTGCTTTAGGAGTAGTGCTACTCCTTCCTTAGGTCTTGTCCTCTCAACATCCAGTGACTTTACTCCCAAAACTTTTCCAAACCATTCTTCTCCTTTACCCATGAGCTTCATTTCAGTCAGAGCCAGAACATCCAGGTTTCTTTCCTCAAACATACTAGCTATCTATCCTTTCTTCTCGGTTACATTCACACACATTCAGACACCCCAATCTGAGCCTACATATGAATGTACATATATGTATATGTATGTGCATATATGTGTATATATGTATATGAAGAAGGAGTCACGTGGGGAGTGCTCATCCTCCTCGAAGGCTTAGATTGGGGTGCCTAAACGTGTGTGGATGTAACCAAGATGAGAAAAAAAGGAGAGATAGGTAGTGTGTTGGAGGAAAGGAACCTGGATATTTTGGCTCTGAGTGAAATGATGCTCAAGGGTAAAGGGGAAGAGTGGTTTGGGAATGTCTTGGGAGTAAAGTCAGGGGTTAGTGAAAGGACAAGAGCAAGGGAAGGAGTAGCACTACTCCTGAAACAGGAATGGTGGGAGTATGTGATAGAGTGTAAGAAAGTAAACTCTAGATTGATATAGGTAAAACTGAAAGTTGATGGAGAGAGATAGGTGATTATTGGTGCATATGCACCTGGGCATGAGAAGAAAGATCATGAGAGGCAAGTGTTTTAGGAGCAGCTGAATGAGTGTGTTAGTAGTTTTGATGCACGAGACTGGGTTATAGTGATGGGTGATTTGAATGCAAAGGTGAGTAATGTGGCAGTTGAGGGAATAATTGGTGTACATGGGGTGTTCAGTGTTGTAAATGTAAATGGTGAAGAGCTTGTAGATTTATGTGCTGAAAAAGGACTGGTGATTGGGAACACCTGGTTTAAAAAGAGAGATATACATAAGTATACGTATGTAAGTAGGAGAGATGGCCAGAGAGCACTATTGGATTATGTTTTAATTGAGAGGCACACGAAAGAGAGACTTTTGGATGTTAATGTGCTGAGAGGTGCAACTGGAGAGATTCTGATCATTAACTTGTGGAGGCGAAGGTGAAGATTTGTAGAGGTCTTCACAGAAAAGAAGAGAGAATGTTGGGGTGAAGAGAGTGGTGAGAGTGAGTTTGGGAAGAGACCTGTGTGAGGAAGTACCAGGAGAGACTGAGTACAGAATGGAAAATGGTGAGAACAAAGGATGTAAGGGGAGTGGGGGAGGAATGGGAAGTATTTAGGGAAGCAGTGATGGCTTGAGCAAAAGATGTTTGTGGCCTGAGAAGCGTGGGAGATGGGCAAATTAGAAAGGGTAGTGAGTGGTGGGATGAAGAATTAAGATTATTAGTGAAAGAGAAGAGAGAGGCATTTGGATGATTTTTGCAGGGAAATAATGCAAATGACTGGGAGATGTATAAAAGAAAAGAGGCAGGAGGTCAAGAGAAAGGTGTAAGAGGTGAAAAAGAGGGCAAATGAGAGTTGGGGTGACAGAGTATCATTAAATTTTGGGAAGAATAAAAAGATGTTTTGAAGGAGATAAATAAAGTGCATAAGACAAGGGAACAAATGGGAACATCAGTGAAGGGGGCTAATGGGGAGGTGATAACAAGTAGTGGTGATGTGAGGAGATGGATTGAGTATTTTGAAGGTTTGTTGAATGTGTTAGATGATAGAGTGGCAGATGTAGGGTGTTTTGGTCGAGGTGGTGTGCAAAGTAAGAGGGTTAGGAAGAATTTGGTAAACAGAGAAGAGGTAGTAAAAGCTTTGTGTAAGATGAAAGCCGGCAAGGCAGCTGGTTTGGATGGAATTGCAGTGGAATTTATTAAAAAAGGGGATGACTGTAATGTTGACTTGTTGGTAAGGTTATTTAATGTATGTATGACTCATAGTGAGGTGCCTGAGGACTGGCGGAATGCTTGTATAGTGCCATTGTACAAAGGCAAAGGGGGTAAGAGTGAATACTCAAATTACAGAGGTATAAGTTTGTTGAGTATTCCTGGTAAATTATATGGGAGGGTATTGATTGAGAGGGTGAAGGCATGTACAGAGCATCAGATTGGGGAAGAGCAGTGTGGTTTCAGAAATGGTAAAGGATGTGTGGATCAGGTGTTTGCTTTGAAGAATGTATGTGAGAAATACTTAGAAAAGCAAGTGGATTTGTGTGTAGCATTTATGGATCTGGAGAAGGCATATGATAGAGTTGATAGAGATGCTCTGTGGAAGGTATTAAGAATATATGGTGTGGGAAGCAAGTTGTTAGAAGCAGTGAAAAGTTTATATCGAGGATGTAAGGCATGTATACATGTAGGAAGAGAGGAAAGTGATTGGTTCTCAGTGAATGTAGGTTTGTGGCAGGGGTGCGTGATGTCTCCATGGTTGTTTGATTCATTTATGGATGGGGTTGTTAGGGAGGTGAATGCAAGAGTTTTGGAAAGAGGGGCTAGTATGCAGTCTGTTGTGGATGAGAGAGCTTGGGAAGTGAGTCGGTTGTTCTTCGCTGATGATTCAGTGCTGGTGGCTGATTCATGTGAGAAACTGCAGAAACTGGTGACTGAGTTTGGTAAAGTGTGTGAAAGAAGAAAGCTGTGAGTAAATGTGAATAAGAGTAAGGTTATTAGGTGCAGTAGGGTCGAGGGACAAGTCAATTGGGAGGTAAGTTTGAATGGAGAAAAACTGGAGGAAGTGAAATGTTTTAGATATCTGGGGGTGGATCTGGCAGCGGATGGAACCATGGAAGCGGAAGTGAATCATAGGGTGGGGGAGGGGGCAAAAGTTCTGGGAGCATTGAAAAATGTGTGGAAGTCAAGAACGTTATCTTGGAAAGCAAAAATGGGTATGTTTGAAGGAATAGTGGTTCCAACAGTGTTACATGGTTGCGAGGTGTGGGCTGTAGATAGAGTTGTGCGGAGGAGGGTGGATGTGGTGGAAATGAGATGTTTGAGTGATGTGGTGTGGAGAGGTTTGATCAAGTAAGTAATGAAAGGGTAAGAGAGATGTGTGGTAATAAAAAGAGTGTGGTTGAGAGAGCAGAGTAAGGTGTTTTGAAATGGTTTGGTCACATGGAGAGAATGAGTGAGGAACGATTGACCAAGAGGATATATGTGTCAGAGGTGGAGGGAATGAGAAGTGGGAGACCAAATTGGAGGTGGAAAGATGGAGTGAAAAAGATTTTGAGTGATCGGGGCCTGAACAAGCAGGATGGTGAAAGGTGTGCAAGGAATAGAGTGAATTGGAACGATATGGTATACCGTGGTTGACGTGCTGTCAATGGATTGAACCAGGGCATGTGAAGCGTCTGGGGTAAACCATGGAAAATTTTGCGGGGCCTGGATGTGGAAAGGTAGCTGTGGTTTCGGTGCATTTTACATGACAGCTAGAGACTGAGTGTGAACGAATGTGGCCTTTGTTGTCTTTTCCTAGCGCTGTCTCGAGCACATTTGTGGGGATTGGATTTTCATTTCATGTGTGGCGGGATGGTGACGGGAATGAATAAGGGCAAACAGTATGAATTATGTACATGTGTATATATGTATATGTCTGTGTGTATATATATATGTATACATTGAGATGTATAGGTATGTATATGTGCATGTGTGGACATGTATGTATATACATGTGTATATGGGTGGGTTGGGCCATTCTTTCGTCTGTTTCCTTGTGCTACCTTGCTAACGCGGGAGACAGCGGCAAAGTATAATAATAAAATAATAATAATAATGTATATGAGAGTGGATGGGTCTTTCTTCATCTGTTTCCTGGTGCTTCCTCACTAATGCAGAAAATGGCAATCAAGTATGATAGAATATAGAATGATAAGTAGCACACATATACATACACATGTATGTATTCATACTTGCTCCCCTTTATCCATTCCTGACATCGCCCTGCCTCACAGGAAACAGCATCGCCTCCACCTGCATCAGTAAGGTAGCACCAGGGAACGTACGAAGAAAGGCCACATTCACTCACATGCATTCTCTAGCTGTCATCTGTAATGCAGTGAAACCGCAGCTCTCTATTCACATCCAGGTCCCACAGACCTTTCCATGGTTTATCCAGGTTGCTTCACATGCCCTGGCTTAGTCCATTGATGTCACATCAACCCCAGTGTACATCATTTCGGTTCACTCTACTCCATGCACGCCTTTCACCCTCCTGCATATTCAGTCCCTAATCACTCAAAAGCTTTTACATCCATCCTTTCTCCAATTTGGTCTCCAGCTTCTTTTTCCCTCCTTTTCTGACACATATCCTTTTTGTCAACCTTTCCTCACTCTTTCTCTCCATGTGTCCAAACCATTTCAACACACTGTTTTGTGGTTCTCATCCATACTCTTTTTAATACCTCTCATTTCTCTTACCCTTTCTTTATTTATTTGATCAAACTACCTTAAACCACACATTTCCACCCTCATCCATACATTTATATCTATAGCTCATGCCTCGTAACCACATGACATTGCTGGAACTACCGTTTCTTTAAACATACCCATTTTTGCTCTGATAAAACATTCTCTCTCTCCACACATTCTTCATCACTCCCAGAACCTTTGTTCCCTCCTCCACCCTGTGACTCGCTTCCACTTCCATGGTTACATTTGCTGCCAAATCCACTCCCAGATATCTAAAATACATCACCTCTTCCAATTTTTCACCATTCAAACTTGCATCCTAACTAACTTGTCCCTCAACCCTGCTGAACCTAATAATCTTGCTTTTATTCACATTTATCCTCAGCTTTCTCCTCTCACACACTCATCCAAACTCAGTCTCAAACTTTTGCAGTTTTTCACTTGAATCAGCCATCAGTGCTGCATCATTGACGAACAATAACTGACTCACTTTTGAGGCTTTCTCATCTCCAGCAGAGTCCATACTCACCCCTCTCTCCAAAATTCTTCCATTTACTTTCCTCAGCACTCCATCCATGGACAAATTAAACAACCATGGTAACATAATCACCCCTGCTGCACTTCAGCCTTCATTGGGAACCATTCATTCTCCTCTCACTCGTACACACACCTTGCACCCTTGATTAAAACTCCTCACAGCTTCTAAGAGCATACCTCCCACACCATTTGTTTGTAATATCTTCCACGAAGCATCTCTATCACCCCTATCATATGCCTTGCTCAGATCCATAAATGCCACGTAAAAATCTCTGTTTTTTTTTTAAGAATTTCTCACACACGTTCTTCAAAGCAAACACCTGATTCACACATCCTCTACCAATTGTGAAACCACAGTGCTCCTCCCCAGTCTGATGTACTGTACATACCTTCACCCTCTCAATCAGTACCCTCCCATATAATTTTCCATGTATACTCAACAAACTTAAGCCTCTGCAGGTGAACACTCATCTTAATCCCCTTTGTCTTTGTACATTGGCACTGTACATGCATTCCTCTAATCCTCAGGTTCCCCAGGTACTTCACCATGATCCATACATACTTTGAATATCCTTACCAGCTAATCAACAGCACAGTCATCCCCTTTTTTAAAATCAACTGCAATACCACCTCGCTGCCTTGCCGGATTTCATCTTCCGCAAAGCTTTCACCACCTTTTCTTTTTTCACCAAACCATTCTCCCTGACTCTCTCACTTTGCATACCTCCCCAGCTTAAACACCCTACATCTGCTGCTCTATCATCAAACACATTTAAAAAAATTTCAAAATACTCTTTCCATCTCCTCATCACTTTATCAGTACCTGTTTTATCACTTCCCCATTTGCACCCTTCACCAAAGACCCCATTTGTTCCCTTGTATTTCAGATGTCATTTACCTCCTTCCAAAACATCTTTTTATTCTTCCTGAAGTTTAATGATACCCCATCTCTTATTTGCACACTTTTTCATGGCTCTAACAAAGATTGTTACACTGCTGCCTTTATTTTTCCTGTCATTGATAAAGAGAGTGTACCCAGGAATTGCATATTTTGTGAGGAAATCTCAATTTTTAGGATTCAATCAAGATTCCAGTATGTCTTTGATATCATAATTTTCTTCAATGGCAATTGTTCTTTGAAATTTTTCATGAATGCCCCATACATTAACATAAGATACTCTGATATATGCCTGAGTCTTTTCATCAATGGTATGTGTGTGTACAGGTGTGAGAAATTGGCCCTCGTAACTGAACTTTGATTTGCACTGTTTGCTACCTGCCACTTTTCTTAGTTCTATCTGGGAAGTGGCCTTTAGCTGTCATATTCTGCCATTTCTCCAACCTGCCCAAGCTGATTTCTTCTGCTGTTATCCCTGACTGCCATGTTCCCTGCCTCTACCTATGAGATGACTCCTACTACCTGTGAAGTGACAAGCAGCTGCCCTACTCCTCCATGTTTCTTACCTAATTGCATTTTATCTGTGACTTGTAGATGACTTACCCTGCCATGTTCCCTATCAGCTCCAACCTCTCTCAGTATTTTTTCCATATCTATTACTTATTAATGCATCATACCTCATACTCGATCCCAGACCACTATCATCCATCTTTTTGAAAAATTACTAACATTAGCTACAACTCTCTTGATTGACTATGGCATAGCCAGCACACTAAGTCAGCTGCATGCACAGATTAAACTCTCATGTCCCCTCCACTCTCATCTTTTGAATACTCTGCACTGTCTTGTAGCTTACATTTATTTATGCTGTCTGCATTAACTATGTCCTCAAGTCATCATATTCCATTCATCCACTACTGTTGTGGTATAAAAGTACTTCTTTACATCCTCTTTAATCATTTTCTTTCTTAATTTCATGTTATGTTCTCTGGTTGCTCTATCTCTGCATCTTTCAAAGATCTGTAGATTGTGTCTGTCATCAGTCTGTTTTAAAAACTTGAAGGTTGTGGTCAGGCCACCCTTCTCTCTTCTTATTAAAAAGCAATGTGTACTTTGCTGTTTATTTCTCATTCTATAAGGTAGAAGATATATGTATATATGTAAGGGTACAAAAAAGGTGGAATGTTTAGGGAAAGTGGAAAAGTGTGGATGTCAGAGAATTGATGGAGTTGGATAAACAACTAGTGTAAAATCTTAGACATAATCATTGGATATAAATCATAAAGTTTAAAACTGTATATATTTCCTGATTTATCATGACATTGACTCCCATCTTTGACATTTATTATGGAAGAACATTATATATTCATAATGATATTATTTGATTATATCATGCACCTAACTTTCAGCACACACCATGAAGGAGCTGAAGATGACTGGTAACTGTCTAAAAGGTTCAAGGCCATTCATAAGTTTTGATCCTGGTTTTGATGAACTGCATTGGTCACTGATAAAAGAGTTATTCATTCAAACCTTTGGTACTCCAAACAATCATCCAAAGAGCCAACCTTTTCATGACCATGTATTCACATTCTCCATCTTGGACAACAAGATTTGGTTCCGGAACTACGAAATACTAGGAGTGGATGGCAAGCTGTCTGAGATTGGTAAGTGTTGTTTATGGCAGTGTGTTTTCACAAGGCATAGTGCTTGAAATTCAAGAGCTTTATTTTTACAATAATAATATATCTTACATCTGAATATATTCTGTATTATGATATTCATTAGTTAAAAGTTTCATGCTGTGTTCCCCACATTTTTAACACCCAAGTTCTCTGCTAGGATAATGTTGGATCTCACCACACCTCACCAGACACTTCCATTACTTAACACAGTCTAGCAATGATCAGTCATTGAATTATTGTAAGTTGATATAAGCAAGTATCCCTATCAGATGAATACTGATTATTCCTTTCTTTGTACACCCTTCATGATCTCATTTTTCCCTCACTTAAATTTTTTTTTTTTTTTTTTTTTTTATACTTTGTCGCTGTCTCCCGCGTTTGCGAGGTAGCGCAAGGAAACAGACGAAAGAAATGGCCCAACCCCCCCCATACACATGTACATACACACGTCCACACACGCAAATATACATACCCACACAGCCCTCCACGGCCCACCCCGGACGCTCCACATGCCCTGATTCAATCCACTGACAGCACGTCAACCCCTGTATACCACATCGCTCCAATTCACTCTATTCCTTGCCCTCCTTTCACCCTCCTGCATGTTCAGGCCCCGATCACACAAAATCCTTTTCACTCCATCTTTCCACCTCCAATTTGGTCTCCCTCTTCTCCTCGTTCCCTTCACCTCCGACACATATATCCTCTTGGTCAATCTTTCCTCACTCATTCTCTCCATGTGCCCAAACCATTTCAAAACACCCTCTTCTGCTCTCTCAACCACGCTCTTTTTATTTCCACACATCTCTCTTACCCTTACGTTACTTACTCGATCAAACCACCTCACACCACACATTGTCCTCAAACATCTCATTTCCAGCACATCCATCCTCCTGCGCACAACTCTATCCATAGCCCACGCCTCGCAACCATACAACATTGTTGGAACTACTATTCCTTCAAACATACCCATTTTTGCTTTCCGGGATAATGTTCTCGACTTCCACACATTTTTCAAGGCTCCCAAAATTTTCGCCCCCTCCCCCACCCTATGATCCACTTCCGCTTCCATGGTTCCATCCGCTGACAGATCCACTCCCAGATATCTAAAACACTTCACTTCCTCCAGTTTTTCTCCATTCAAACTCACCTCCCAATTGACTTGACCCTCAACCCTACTGTACCTAATAACCTTGCTCTTATTCACATTTACTCTTAACTTTCTTCTTCCACACACTTTACCAAACTCAGTCACCAGCTTCTGCAGTTTCTCACATGAATCCGCCACCAGCGCTGTATCATCAGCGAACAACAACTGACTCACTTCCCAAGCTCTCTCATCCCCAACAGACTTCATACTTGCCCCTCTTTCCAAGACTCTTGAAGGTTGTGGTCAGGCCACCCTTCTCTCTTCTTATTAAAAAGCACTTAAATGATTAGGAAATTATCTTGGGTGTATCACAGAAAAGCCGATCAACTATTTCACTTTCTGCTCTCAAAAAAAATGAATTTCAGTATAACTTCTGGAAATGCAACTACTTCAGAGAGGGATGTAGATTAATTTATACTATTCTTTCATGCAGCTTAGAACCATGTAATTATGATTTGTTAGGTTGCCAGCCAAATAACATGGTATGCTCCTATATAACTGTTTTAACCATTTCTCTGCCTAGAACATACAAATATGTACACCCAGCAAACTTCTCAGATTGAAGTAATACAGATCAAGATTTCGTTCTCCAATTTTAAGGGTATGCTTTCAGTAGGGATATGGTGTAGGAATGATGTGGATGATAAATTTCCAAAACATATTTGTTTTATTAACTCTTCAGTAATCACGGAGGAAGGAAATGCACAGATTCTGCTGATGCATTGCCACCATTTTGTTACTGGTTATTATTATTTTTATTATTTATTTATATATTTCTTTTGCTTTGTCGCTGTCTCCCGTGTTTGCGAGATAGCGCAAGGAAACAGACGAAAGAAATGGCCCAACCCACCCCATACACAATGTATATACATACACGTCCACACACGCAAATATACATACCTATACATCTCAATGTACACATATATATACACACACAGACACATACATTTCTACCCATGCACACAGTTCACACTCTCTGCCTTTATTCATTCCCATCGCCACCTCGCCACACATGGAATACCATCCCCCTCCCCCCTCATGTGTGTGAGGTAGCACTAGGAAAAGACAACAAAGGCCCCATTTGTTCACACTCAGTCTCTAGCTGTCATGCAATAATGCCCGAAACCACAGCTCCCTTTCCACATCCAGGCCCCACAGAACTTTCCATGGTTTACCCCAGATGCTTCACATGCCCTGATTCAATCCACTGACAGCACGTCAGCCCCGGTATACCACATCGATCCAATTCATTCTATTCCTTGCCCGCCTTTCACCCTCCTGCATGTTCAGGCCCCGATCACACAAAATCTTTTTCACTCCATCTTTCCACTTCCAATTTGGTCTCCCACTTCTCCTCGTTCCCTCCACCTCCGACACATATATCCTCTTGGTCAATCTTTCCTCACTCATTCTCTCCATGTGCCCAAACCATTTCAAAACACCCTCTTCTGCTCTCTCAACCACGCTCTTTTTATTTCCACACATCTCTCTTACCCTTACATTACTTACTCAATCAAACCACTTCACACCACACATTGTCCTCAAACATCTCATTTCTAGCACATCCACCCTCCTGCGCACAACTCTATCCATAGCCCATGCCTCGCAACCATACAACATTGTTGGAACCACTATTCCTTCAAACATAGCCATTTTTGCTTTCCGAGATAATGTTCTCGACTTACACACATTCTTCAAGGCTCCCAGGATTTTCACCTCCTCCCCCACCCTATGATTCACTTCCGCTTCCATGGTTCCATCCGCTGCCAGATCCACTCCCAGATATCTAAAAAACATTACTTCCTCTAGTTTTTCTGCATTCAAACTTACCTCCCAATTGACTTGACCCTCAACCCTACTGTACCTAATAACCTTGCTCTTATTCACATTTACTCTTAACTTTCTTCTTTCACACACTTTACCAAACTCAGTCACCAGCTTCTGCAGTTCCTCACGTGAATCAGCCACCAGCGCTGTATCATCAGCGAACAACAACTGACTCACTTCCCAAGCTCTCTCATCCACAACAGACTTCATACTTGCCCCTCTTTCCAAAACTCTTGCATTCACCTCCCTAACAACCCCATCCATAAACAAATTAAACAACCATGGAGACATCAGACACCCCTGCCACAAACCTACATTCACTGAGAACCAATCACTTTCGTCTCTTCCTACACGTACACATGCCTTACATCCTCGATAAAAACTTTTCACTGCTTCTAACAACTTGCCTCCCACACCATATATTCTTAATACCTTCCACAGAGCATCTCTATCGACTCTATCATATGCCTTCTCCAGATCCATAAATGCTACATACAAATCCATTTGCTTTTCTAAGTATTTCTCACATACATTCTTCAAAGCAAACACCTGATCCACACATCCTCTACCACTTCTGAAACCACACTGCTCTTCCCCAATCTGATGCTCTGTACATGCCTTCACCCTCTCAATCAATACCCTCCCATATAATTTCCCAGGAATACTCAACAAACTTATACCTCTGTAATTTGAGCACTCACTCTTATCCCCTTTGCCTTTGTACAATGGCACTATGCACGCATTCTGCCAATCCTCAGGCACCTCACCATGGTCATACATACATTAAATAACCTTACCAACCAGTCAACAATACAGTCACCCCTTTTTTAATAAATTCCACTGCAATACCATCCAAACCTGCTGCCTTGCCGGCTTTCATTTTCCTGCGCCCTTCACTGAAGTTCTCATTTGCTCCCTTGTCTTACGCACTTTATTTACCTCCTTCCAAAACATCTTTTTATTCTCCCTAAAATTTAATGATACTCTCTCACCCCAACTCTCATTTGCCCTCTTTTTCACCTCTTGCACCTTTCTCTTGACTTCCTGTCTCTTTCTTTTATACATCTCCCACTCAATTGCATTTTTTCCCTGCAAAAATCGTCCAAATGCCTCTCTCTTCTCTTTCTCTAATAATCTTACTTCTTCACCCCACCACTCACTACCCTTTCTAATCAACCCACCTCCCACGCTTCTTATGCCACAAGCATCTTTTGCGCAATCCATCACTGATTCCCTAAATACATCCCATTCCTCCCCCACTCCCCTTTTGTCCTTTGTTCTCACCTTTTTCCATTCTGTACTCAGTCTCTCCTGGTACTTCCTCACACAAGTCTCCTTCCCAAGCTCACTTACTCTCACCACCCTCTTCACCCCAACATTCACTCTTCTTTTCAGAAAACCCATACAAATCTTCACCTTAACCTCCACAAGATAATGATCAGACATCCCTCCAGTTGCACCTCTCAGCACATTAACATTCAAAAGTCTCTTTCGCGCTCCTGTCAATTAACACGTAATCAAATAACGCTCTCTGGCCATCTCTCCTACTTACATACGTATACTTATGTATATCTCGCTTTTTAAACCAGGTATTCCCAATCATCAGTCCTTTTTCAGCACATAAATCTACAAGCTCTTCACCATTTCCATTTACAACACTGAACACCCCATGTATACCAATTATTCCCTCAACTGCCACATTCCTCACCTTTGCATTCAAATCACCCATCACTGTAACCTGGTCCCGTGCATCAAAACCACTAACACACTCATTCAGCTGCTCTCAAAACACTTGCCTCTCATGATCTTTCTTCTCATGCCCAGGTGCATATGCACCAATAATCACCCATCTCTCTCCATCAACTTTCAGTTTTACCCATATTAATCGAGAATTTACTTTCTTACATTCTATCACATACTCCCACAACTCCTGTTTCAGGAGTACTGCTACTCCTTCCCTTGCTCTTGTCCTCTCACTAACCCCTGACTTTACTCCCAAGACATTCCCAAACCACTCTTCCCCTTTACCCTTGAGCTTCGTTTCACTCAGAGCCAAAACATCCAGGTTCCTTTCCTCAAACATACTACCTATCTCTCCTTTTTTCACATCTTGGTTACATCCACACACATTTAGACACCCCAATCTGAGTCTACGAAGAGGATGAGCACTCCCCGCGTGACTCCTTCTGTTTCCCATTTTTTAGAAAGTTAAAATTACAAGGAGGGGAGGATTTCTGGTCCCCCGCTCCCGTCCCCTCTAGTCGCCTTCTAAGACATGTGAGGAATGCGTGGGAAGTATTCTTTCACTCCTATCCCCAGGGATGATATATATATATATATATATATATATATATATATATATATATATATATATATATTTTTTCTTTTAAACTATTCGCCATTTCCCGCGTTAGCGAGGTAGCGTTAAGAACAGAGGACTGGGCCTTTTTTGGAATATCCTCACCTGGCCCCCTTCTCTGCTCCTTCTTTTGGAAAATTAAAAAAAAAAAAAAAAAAAAAAACGAGAGGGGAGGATTTCCAGCCCCCCCGCTCCCTCCCCTTTTAGTCGCCTTCTACGACACGCAGGGAATACGTGGGAAGTATTCTTAATCCCCTATCCCCAGGGATAATATATATATATATATATATATTTTTTTTTTTTTTTTTTTTTTTTTTTTCAAACTATTCGCCATTTCCCGCGTTAGCGAGGTAGCGTTAAGAACAGAGAACTGGGCCACTGAGGGAATATCCTCACCTGGCCCCCTTCTCTGTTCCTTCTTTTGGAAAATTAAAAAAAAATTGAGAGGGGAGGATTTCCAGCCCCCCGCTCCCTCCCCTTTTAGTCGCCTTCTACGACACGCAGGGAATACGTGGGAAGTATTCTTTCTCCCCTATCCCCAGGGATACCCTATCCCCAGGGATATATATATATATATATATATATATATATATATATATATATATATATATATATTTTTTTTTTTTTATACTTTGTCGCTGTCTCCCGCGTTTGCGAGGTAGCACAAGGAAACAGACGAAAGAAATGGCCCAACCCCCCCCCCCATACATATGTACATACACACGTCCACACACGCAAATATACATACCTACACAGCTTTCCATGGTTTACCCCAGACGCTTCACATGCCTTGATTCAATCCACTGACAGCACGTCAACCCCGGTATACCACATCGCTCCAAATCACTCTATTCCTTGCCCTCCTTTCACCCTCCTGCATGTTCAGGCCCCGATCACACACAAAATCTTTTTCACTCCATCTTTCCACCTCCAATTTGGTCTCCCTCTTCTCCTCGTTCCCTCCACCTCCGACACATATATCCTCTTGGTCAATCATTCCTCACTCATTCTCTCCATGTGCCAAAACCACTTCAAAACACCCTCTTCTGCTCTCTCAACCACGCTCTTTTTATTTCCACACATCTCTCTTACTCTTACGTTACTCACTCGATCAAACCACCTCACACCACACATTGTCCTCAAACATCTCATTTCCAGCACATCCATCCTCCTGCGCACAACTCTATCCATAGCCCACGCCTCGCAACCATACAACATTGTTGGAACCACTATTCCTTCAAACATACCCATTTTTGCTTTCTGAGATAATGTTCTCGACTTCCACACATTCTTCAAGGCCCCCAGAATTTTCGCCCCCTCCCCCACCCTATGATCCACTTCCACTCCCATGGTTCCATCTGCTGCCCGATCCACTCCCAGATATCTAAAACACTTCACTTCCTCCAGTTTTTCTCCATTCAAACTCACCTCCCAATTGACTTGACCCTCAACCCTACTGTACCTAATAACCTTGCTCTTATTCACATTTACTCTTAACATTCTTCTTCCACACACTTTACCGAACTCAGTCACCAGCTTCTGCAGTTTCTCACATGAATCAGCCACCAGCGCTGTATCATCAGCGAACAGCAACTGACTCACTTCCCAAGCTCTCTCATCCCCAACAGACTTCATACTTGCCCCTCTTTCCAAAACTCTTGCATTTACCTCCCTAACAACCCCATCCATAAACAAATTAAACAACCATGGAGACATCACACACCCCTGCCGCAAACCTACATTCACTGAGAACCAATCACTTTCCTCTCTTCCTACACGTACACATGCCTTACATCCTCGATAAAAACTTTTCACTGCTTCTAACAACTTGCCTCCCACACCATATATTCTTAATACCTTCCACAGAGCATCTCTATCAACTCTATCATATGCCTTCTCCAGATCCATAAATGCTACATACAAATCCATTTGCTTTTCTAAGTATTTCTCACATACATTCTTCAAAGCAAACACCTGATCCACACATCCTCTACCACTTCTGAAACCACACTGCTCTTCCCCAATCTGATGCTCTGTACATGCCTTCACCCTCTCAATCAATACCCTCCCATATAATTTCCAGGAATACTCAACAAACTTATACCTCTGTAATTTGAGCACTCACTCTTATCCCCTTTGCCTTTGTACAATGGCACTATGCACGCATTTCGCCAATCCTCAGGCACCTCACCATGAGTCATACATACAGTAAATAACCTTACCAACCAGTCAACAATACAGTCACCCCCTTTTTTAATAAATTCCACTGCAATACCATCCAAACCTACTGTCTTGCCAGCTTTCATCTTCCGCAAAGCTTTCACTACCTCTTCTCTGTTTACCAAATCATTTTCCCTAACCCTCGCACTTTGCACACCACCTCTACCAAAACACCCTATATCTGCCACTCTATCATCGAACACATTCAACAAACCTTCAAAATACTCACTCCATCTCCTCACATCACCACTACTTGTTATCACCTCCCCATTTGCGCCCTTCACTGAAGTTCCCATTTGCTCCCTTGTCTTACGCACTTTATTTACCTACTTCCAGAACATCTTTTTATTCTCCCTAAAATTTAATGATACTCTCTCACCCCAACTCTCATTTGCCCTTTTTTTCACCTCTTGCACCTTTCTCTTGACCTCCTGTCTCTTTTATACATCTCCCACTCAATTGCATTTTTTCCCTGCAAAAATCGTCCAAATGCCTCTCTCTTCTCTTTCACTAATACTCTTACTTCTTCATCCCACCACTGACTACCCTTTCTAATCAACCCACCCTCCACTCTTCTCATGCCACAAGCATCTTTTGCGCAATCCATCACTGATTCCCTAAATACATCCCATTCCTCCCCCACTCCCCTTACTTCCATTATTCTCACCTTTTTCCATTCTGTACTCAGTCTCTCCTGGTACTTCCTCACACAGGTCTCCTTCCCAAGCTCACTTACTCTCACCACCCTCTTCACCCCAACATTCACTCTTCTTTCCAAAAGAAGGAACAGAGAAGGGGGCCAGGTGAGGATATTCCCTCAATGGCCCAGTCCTCAGTTCTTAACGCTACCTCGCTAACGCGGGAAATGACGAATAGTTTGAAAAAAAAAAATATATATATATATATATATATATATATATATATATATATATATATATATATATATATATATATATATATATATATATATATATATATATCCCTGGGGATAGGGGAGAAAGAATACTTCCCACGTATTCCCTGCGTGTCGTAGAAGGCGACTAAAAGGGGAGGGAGCGGGGGGCTGGAAATCCTCCCCTCTCATTTTTTTTAATTCTCCAAAAGAGGGAACAGAGAATTGGGCCAGGTGAGGGTATTCCCTCAAAGGCCCAGGCCTCTGTTCTTAACGCTACCTCGCTAATGCGGGAAATGGCGAATAGTTTGAAAGAAAAGAAAAGATATATATATATATTTTTTTTTTTTTTTTTTTTATACTTTGTCGCTGTCTCCCGCGTTTGCGAGGTAGCGCAAGGAAACAGACGAAAGAAATGGCCCAACCCCCCCCCCCCATACACATGTACATACACACGTCCACACACGCAAATATACATACCTACACAGCTTTCCATGGTTTACCCCAGACGCTTCACATGCCTTGCTTCAATCCACTGACAGCACGTCAACCCCTGTATACCACATGACTCCAATTCACTCTATTTCTTGCCCTCCTTTCACCCTCCTGCATGTTCAGGCCCCGATCACACAAAATCTTTTTCACTCCATCTTTCCACCTACAATTTGGTCTCCCTCTTCTCCTCGTTCCCTCCACCTCCGACACATATATCCTCTTGGTCAATCTCTCCTCACTCATTCTCTCCATGTGCCCAAACCATTTCAAAACACCCTCTTCTGCTCTCTCAACCACGCTCTTTTTATTTCCACACATCTCTCTTACCCTTACGTTACTTACTCGATCAAACCACCTCACACCACACATTGTCCTCAAACATCTCATTTCCAGCACATCCATCCTCCTGCGCACATCTCTATCCATAGCCCACGCCTCGCAACCATACAACATTGTTGGAACCACTATTCCCTCAAACATACCCATTTTTGCTTTCCGAGATAGTGTTCTCGACTTCCACACATTTTTCAAGGCTCCCAAAATTTTCGCCCCCTCCCCCACCCTATGATCCACTTCCGCTTCCATGGTTCCATCCGCTGACAGATCCACTCCCAGATATTTAGGGAATCAGTGATGGATTGCGCAAAAGATGCTTGTGGCATGAGAAGAGTGGGAGGTGGGCTGTTTAGAAAGGGTAGTGAGTGGTGGGATGAAGAAGTAAGAGTATTAGTGAAAGAGAAGAGAGAGGCATTTGGACGATTTTTGCAGGGAAAAAATGCAATTGAGTGGGAGAAGTATAAAAGAAAGAGACAGGAGGTCAAGAGAAAGGTGCAAGAGGTGAAAAAAAGGGCAAATGAGAGTTGGGGTGAGAGACTATCAGTAAATTTTAGGGAAAATAAAAAGATGTTCTGGAAGGAGGTAAATAGGGTGCGTAAGACAAGGGAGCAAATGGGAACTTCAGTGAAGGGCGTAAATGGGGAGGTGATAACAAGTAGCGGTGATGTGAGAAGGAGATGGAATGAGTATTTTGAAGGTTTGTTGAATGTGTCTGATGACAGAGTGGCAGATATAGGGTGTTTTGGTCGAGGTGGTGTGCAAAGTGAGAGGGTTAGGGAAAATGATTTGGTAAACAGAGAAGAGGTAGTAAAAGCTTTGCGGAAGATGAAAGCCGGCAAGGCAGCAGGTTTGGATGGTATTGCAGTGGAATTTATTAAGAAAGGGGGTGACTGTATTGTTGACTGGTTGGTAAGGTTATTTAATGTATGTATGACTCATGGTGAGGTGCCTGAGGATTGGCGGAATGCGTGCATAGTGCCATTGTACAAAGGCAAAGGGGATAAGAGTGAGTGCTCAAATTACAGAGGTATAAGTTTGTTGAGTATTCCTGGTAAATTATATGGGAGGGTATTGATTGAGAAGGTGAAGGCGTGTACAGAGCATCAGATTGGGGAAGAGCAGTGCGGTTTCAGAAGTGGTAGAGGATGTGTGGATCAGGTGTTTGCTTTGAAGAATGTATGTGAGAAATACTTAGAAAAGCAAATGGATTTGTATGTAGCATTTATGGATCTGGAGAAGGCATATGATAGAGTTGATAGAGATGCTCTGTGGAAGGTATTAAGAATATATGGTGTGGGAGGCAAGTTGTTAGAAGCAGTGAAAAGTTTTTATCGAGGATGTAAGGCATGTGTACGTGTAGGAAGAGAGGAAAGTGATTGGTTCTCAGTGAATGTAGGTTTGCGGCAGGGGTGTGTGATGTCTCCATGGTTGTTTAATTTGTTTATGGATGGGGTTGTAAGGGAGGTAAATGCAAGAGTCCTGGAAAGAGGGGCAAGTATGAAGTCTGTTGGGGATGAGAGTGCTTGGGAAGTGAGTCAGTTGTTGTTCGCTGATGATACAGCGCTGGTGGCTGATTCATGTGAGAAACTGCAGAAGCTGGTGACTGAGTTTGGTAAAGTGTGTGGAAGAAGAAAGTTGAGAGTAAATGTGAATAAGAGCAAGGTTATTAGGTACAGTAGGGGTGAGGGTCAAGTCAATTGGGAGGTGAGTTTGAATGGATATATATATATATATATATATATATATATATATATATATATATATATATATATATATATATATACACACATATATACACACATACACATATTTTTTTTTCTTTTTTTTTTTATACTTTGTCGCTGTCTCCCGCGTTTGCGAGGTAGCGCAAGGAAACAGACGAAAGAAATGGCCCAACCCCCCCCCCATACACATGTATATACATACGTCCACACACGCAAATATACATACCTATACAGCTTTCCATGGTTTACCCCAGACGCCTCACCTGCCTTGATTCAATCCACTGACAGCACGTCAACCCCGGTATACCACATCGCTCCAATTCACTCTATTCCTTGCCCTCCTTTCACCCTCCTGCATGTTCAGGCCCCGATCACACACATTATTTATTTATTTATTTATTATACTTTGTCGCTGTCTCCCGCGTTTGCGAGGTAGTGCAAGGAAACAGACGAAAGAAATGGCCCAACCCCCCCATACACATGTATATACATACGTCCACACACGCAAATATACATACCTACACAGCTTTCCATGGTTTACCCCAGACGCTTCACATGCCTTGATTCAATCCACTGACAGCACGTCAACCCCAGTATAGCACATCGCTCCAATTCACTCTATTCCTTGCCCTCCTTTCACCCTCCTGCATGTTCAGGCCCCGATCACACAAAATCTTTTTCACTCCATCTTTCCACCTCCAATTTGGTCTCCCTCTTCTCCTCGTTCCCTCCACCTCCGACACATATATCCTCTTGGTCAATCTTTCCTCACTCATTCTCTCCATGTGCCCAAACCACTTCAAAACACCCTCTTCTGCTCTCTCAACCACGCTCTTTTTATTTCCACACATCTTTCTTACCCTTACGTTACTCACTCGATCAAACCACCTCACACCACACATTGTCCTCAAACATCTCATTTCCAGCACATCCATCCTCCTGCGCACAACTCTATCCATAGCCCACGCCTCGCAACCATACAACATTGTTGGAACCACTATTCCTTCAAACATACCCATTTTTGCTTTCCGAGATAATGTTCTCGACTTCCACACATTCTTCAAGGCCCCCAGAATTTTCGCCCCCTCCCCCACCCTATGATCCACTTCCGCTTCCATGTTTCCATCCGCTGCCAGATCCACTCCCAGATATCTAAAACACTTCACTTCCTCCAGTTTTTCTCCATTCAAACTCAAGAAATAGTGAAACTGGAGAAAAATGTAGCTTAGACATTGAAGCTTATTGATACTGTGGTTAAATGGATGAGAACTGCTATTGACGTTTGTGTAAATAAATTATATATTTCCTTTTTCCATAGCCAGAGGTTGAACCATTATGTGACATTCATTTTTTCATTCATTTCAAGCTAGAAGTTTCAGTTTTCTAAATTGTTTCTTACATTTTTCATATGTATTTATATATGTATGTGTGTGTGTGTGTGTGTGTATATGTGCGTATGTATGTGTATGTGTGTGTATGTGTATATGTATATATATATGTATATTATCCCTGGGGATAGGGGTGAAAGAATACTTCCCACGTATTCCTCGCGTGTCGTAGAAAGCGACTAGAGGGGACGGGAGCGGGGGGCCAGAAATCCTCCCCTCCTTGTATTAACTTTCTAAAATGGGAAACAGATCACACACACATATATATATATATATATATATATATATATATATATATATATATATATATATATATATATAACCTGCAAGGCAGCAGGTTTGGATGGTATTGCTGTGGAATTTATTAAAAAAGGGGGTGACTGTATTGTTAACTGGTTGGTAAGGTTATTTAATGTATGTATGACTCATGGTGAGGTGCCTGAGGATTGGCGGAATGCGTGCATAGTGCCATTGTACAAAGGCAAAGGGGATAAGAGTGAGTGCTCAAATTACAGAGGTATAAGTTTGTTGAGTATTCCTGGTAAATTATATGGGAGGGTATTGATTGAGAGGGTGAAGGCAGGTACAGAGCATCAGATTGGGGAAGAGCAGTGTGGTTTCAGAAGTGGTAGAGGATGTGTGGATCAGGTGTTTGCTTTGAAGAATGTATGTGAGAAATACTTAGAAAAGCAAATGGATTTGTATGTAGCATTTATGGATCTGGAGAAGGCATATGATAGAGTTGATAGAGATGCTCTGTGGAAGGTATTAAGAATATATGGTGTGGGAGGCAAGTTGTTAGAAGCAGTGAAAAGTTTTTATCGAGGATGTAAGGCATGTGTACGTGTAGGAAGAGAGGAAAGTGATTGGTTCTCAGTGAATGTAGGTTTGCGGCAGGGGTGTGTGATGTCTCCATGGTTGTTTAATTTGTTTATGGATGGGGTTGTTAGGGAGGTAAATGCAAGAGTCTTGGAAAGAGGGGCAAGTATGAAGTCTGTTGGGGATGAGAGAGCTTGGGAAGTGAGTCAGTTGTTGTTCGCTGATGATACAGCGCTGGTGGCGGATTCATGTGAGAAACTGCAGAAGCTGGTGACGGAGTTTGGTAAAGTGTGTGGAAGAAGAAAGTTAAGAGTAAATGTGAATAAGAGCAAGGTTATTAGGTACAGTAGGGTTGAGGGTCAAGTCAATTGGGAGGTGAGTTTGAATGGAGAAAAACTGGAGGAAGTGAAGTGTTTTAGATATCTGGGATTGGATCTGTCAGCGGATGGAACCATGGAAGCGGAAGTGGATCATAGGGTGGGGGAGGGGGCGAAAATTTTGGGAGCCTTGAAAAATGTGTGGAAGTCGAGAACATTATCTCGGAAAGCAAAAATGGGTATGTTTGAAGGAATAGTGGTTCCAACAATGTTGTATGGTTGCGAGGCGTGGGCTATGGATAGAGTTGTGCGCAGGAGGATGGAGGTGCTGGAAATGAGATGTTTGAGGACAATGTGTGGTGTGAGGTGGTTTGATGGAGTAAGTAACGTAAGGGTAAGAGAGATGTGTGGAAATAAAAAGAGCGTGGTTGAGAGAGCAGAAGAGGGTGTTTTGAAATGGTTTGGGCACATGGAGAGAATGAGTGAGGAAAGATTGACCAAGAGGATATATGTGTCGGAGGTGGAGGGAACGAGGAGAAGAGGGAGACCAAATTGGAGGTGGAAAGATGGAGTGAAAAGGATTTTGTGTGATCGGGGCCTGAACATGCAGGAGGGTGAAAGGAGGGCAAGGAATAGAGTGAATTGGAGCGATGTGGTATACAGGGGTTGACGTGCTGTCAGTGGATTGAATCAAGGCATGTGAAGCGTCCGGGGTAAACCATGGAAAGCTGTGTAGGTATGTATATTTGCGTGTGTGGACGTGTGTATGTACATGTGTATGGGGTGGGTTGGGCCATTTCTTTCGTCTGTTTCCTTGCGCTACCTCGCAACCGCGGGAGACAGCGACGAGGTATAAAAAAAAAAATATATATATATATATATATATATATATATATATATATATATATATATATATATATATATTTTTTTTTTCATACTATTCGCCATTTCCCGCATTAGCGAGGTAGCGTTAAGAACAGAGGACTGGGCCTTTGAGGGAATATCCTCATATGGCCCCCTTCTCTGTCCCTTCTTTTGGAAAATTTAAAAAAAAATGAGAGGGGAGGATTTCCAGCCCCCCGCTCCCTTCCCTTTTAGTCGCCTTCTACGACATGCAGGGAATACGTGGGAAGTATTCTTTCTCCCCTATATATATTTATCCATTTATTCACCTCGCCCCGTCGCCGTCTCCCGCGCTAGCGAGGTAGTGCAAGGAAACAGACGAAAGAATGGCCCAACCCACCCACACACACATGCATACACACACACGTCCACACACACCAACATATACATACCCATACATCTCAACGCACACATACACATACACACACAGACATATACATATATACCCATGTACATAATTCATACTGTCTGCCTTTATTCATTCCCATTGCCACCCCGCCACACATGGAATAACAACATCCTTCCCCCTCATGTGTGTGAGGTAGTGCTAGGAAAAGACAACAAAGGCCCTATTCGTTCACACTCAGTCTCTAGCTGTCATGTAATAATGCACCGAAACCACAGCTCCCTTTCCACATCCAGGCCCCACAGAACTTTCCATGGTTTACCCCAAACGCTTCACATGCCCTGGTTCAATCCATTGACACCATGTCGACCCCAGTATACCACATCGTTCCAATTCACTCTATTCCTTGCACGCCTTTCACCCTCCTGCATGTTCAGGCCCCGATCACTCAAAATCTTTTTCACTCCATCTTTCCCCCTCCAATTTGGTCTCCCACTTCTCCTCGTTCCCTCCATCTTTGACACGTACATCCTCTTTGTTAATCCTCCTTATATATATTTTTTTTTTTTTCTTTTCTTTCAAACTATTCGCCATTTCCCGCATTAGCGAGGTAGCGTTAAGAACAGAGGACTGGGCCTTTGAGGGACTACCCTCACCTGGCCCAATTCTCTGTTCCTTCTTTTGGAAAATTAAAAAAAAAAAAAAAAAAAAAATATATATATATATATATATATATATATATATATATATATATATATATATATATATATATATATATATATATATATATATACACACACACACATATATACACACATACACATATATTGGGGTGCCTAAATGTGTGTGGATGTAACCAAGATGTGAAAAAAGGAGAGATAGGTAGTTTGTTTGAGGAAAGGAACCTGGATGTTTTGGCTCTGAGTGAAACGAAGCTCAAGGGTAAAGGGGAAGAGTGGTTTGGGAATGTCTTGGGAGTAAAGTCAGGGGTTAGTGAGAGGACAAGAGCAAGGGAAGGAGTAGCAGTACTCCTGAAACAGGAGTTGTGGAAGTATGTGATAGAATGTAAGAAAGTAAATTCTTGATTAATATGGGTAAAACTGAAAATTGATGGAGAGAGATGGGTGATTATTGGTGCATATGCACCTGGGCATGAGAAGAAAGATCATGAGAGGCAAGTGTTTTGGGAGCAGCTGAATGAGTGTGTTAGTGGTTTTGATGCACGAGACCGGGTTATAGTGTTGGGTGATTTGAATGCAAAGGTGAGTAATGTGGCAGTTGAGGGAATAATTGGTATACATGGGGTGTTCATTGTTATAATGGAAATGGTGAAGAGCTTGTAGATTTATGTGCTGAAAAAGGACTGATGATTGGGAATACCTGGTTTAAAAAGCGAGATATACATAAGTATACTTATGTAAGTAGGAGAGATGGCCAGAGAGCGTTATTGGATTACGTGTTAATTGACAGGCGCGCGAAAGAGAGACTTTTGGATATTAATGTGCTGAGAGGTGCAACTGGAGGGATGTCTGATCATTATCTTGTGGAGGCTAAGGTGAAGATTTGTATGGGTTTCCAGAAAAGAAGAGTGAATGTTGGGGTGAAGAGGGTGGTGAGAGTAAGTGAGCTTGGGAAGGAGACTTGTGTGAGGAAGTACCAGGAGAGACTGATTACAGAATGGAAAAAGGTGAGAACAATGGAAGTAAGGGGAGTGGGGGAGGAATGGGTTGTATTTAGGGAATCAGTGATGGATTGCGCAAAAGATGCTTGTGGCATGAGAAGAGTGGGAGGCGGGTTGATTAGAAAGGGTAGTGAGTGGTGGGATGAAGAAGTAAGAGTATTAGTGAAAGAGAAGAGAGAGGCATTTGGACGATTTTTGCAGGGAAAAAATGCAATTGAGTGGGATACGTATAAAAGAAAGAGACAGGAGGTCAAGAGAAAGGTGCAAGAGGTGAGAAAAAGGGCAAATGAGAGTTGGGGTGAGAGAGTATCATTAAATTTTAGGGAGAATAAAAAGATGTTCTGGAAGGAGGTAAATAAAGTGCGTAAGACAAGGGAGCAAATGGGAACTTCAGTGAAGGGCGCAAATGGGGAGGTGATAACAAGTAGTGGTGATGTGAGAAGGGGATGGAGTGAGTATTTTGAAGGTTTGTTGAATGTGTTTGATGATAGAGTGGCAGATATAGGGTGTTTTGGTCGAGGTGGTGTGCAAAGTGAGAGGGTTAGGGAAAATGATTTGGTAAACAGAGAAGAGGTAGTAAAAGCTTTGCGGAAGATGAAAGCTGGCAAGGCAGCAGGTTTGGATGGTATTGCAGTGGAATTTATTAAAAATGGGGGTGACTGTATTATTGACTGGTTGGTAAGGTTATTTAATGTATGTATGACTCATGGTGAGGTGCCTGAGGATTGGCGGAATGCGTGCATAGTGCCATTGTACAAAGGCAAAGGGGATAAGAGTGAGTGCTCAAATTACAGAGGTATAAGTTTGTTGAGTATTCCTGGGAAATTATATGGGAGGGTATTGATTGAGAGGGTGAAGGCATATACAGAGCATCAGATTGGGGAAGAGTAGTGTGGTTTCAGAAGTGGTAGAGGATGTGTGGATCAGGTGTTTGCTTTGAAGAATGTATGTGAGAAATACTTAGAAAAGCAAATGGATTTGTATGCAGCATTTATGGATCTGGAGAAGGCATATGATAGAGTTGATAGAGATGCTCTGTGGAAGGTATTAAGAATATATGGTGTGGGAGGCAAGTTGTTAGAAGCAGTGAATAGTTTTTATCAAGGATGTAAGGCATGTGTACGTGTAGGAAGAGAGGAAAGTGATTGGTTCTCAGTGAATGTAGGTTTGCGGCAGGGGTGTGTGATGTCTCCATGGTTGTTTAATTTGTTTATGGATGGGGTTGTTAGGGAGGTGAATGCAAGAGTTTTGGAAAGAGTGGCAAGTATGAAGTCTGTTGGGGATGAGAGAGCTTGGGAAGTGAGTCAGTTGTTGTTCGCTGATGATACAGCGCTGGTGGCTGATTCATATGAGAAACTGCAGAAGCTGGTGACTGAGTTTGGTAAAGTGTGTGAAAGAAGAAAGTTAAGAGTAAATGTGAATAAGAGCAAGGTTATTAGGTACTGTAGGATTGAGGGTCAAGTCAATTGGGAGGTAAGTTTGAATGGAGAAAAACTGGAGGAAGTGAAGTGTTTTAGATATCTGGGAGTGGATCTGGCAGCGGATGGAACCATGGAAGCGGAAGTGGATCATAGGGTGGGGGAGGGGGCGAAAATTCTGGGGGCCTTAAAGAATGTGTGGAAGTCGAGAACATTATCTCGGAAAGCAAAAATGGGTATGTTTGAAGGAATAGTGGTTCCAACAATGTTGTATGGTTGCGAGGCGTGGGCTATGGATAGAGTTGTGCGCAGGAGGATGGATGTGCTGGAAATGAGATGTTTGAGGACAATGTGTGGTGTGAGGTGGTTTGATCGAGTAAGTAACGTAAGGGTGAGAGAGATGTGTGGAGACAAAAAGAGCGTGGTTGAGAGAGCAGAAGAGGGTGTTTTGAAATGGTTTGGGCACATGGAGAGAATGAGTGAGGAAAGATTGACCAAGAGGATATATGTGTCGGAGGTGGAGGGAACGAGGAGAAGAGGGAGACCAAATTGGAGGTGGAAAGATGGAGTGAAAAAGATTTTGTGTGATTGGGGCCTGAACATGCAGGAGGTTGAAAGGAGGGCAAGGAATAGAGTGAATTGGATCGATGTGGTATACCGGGGTTGATGTGCTGTAGTGTATTGAATCAGGGCATGTGAAGAGTCTGGGGTAAACCATGGAAAGCTGTGTAGGTATGTATATTTGCGTGTGTGAACGTATGTATATACATGTGTATGGGGGTGGGTTGGGCCATTTTTTTCGTCTGTTTCCTTGCGCTACCTCGCAAACGCGGGAGACAGCGGCAAAAAAAAGAAAAAAAAGAATATATACATACATATGAAAAATGTAAGAAATAATTTAGAAAACTGAAACTTTTTTATTATTATTATTATTATTTATTATTATTATTGTTATTATTATTTATTTTATTTATTTTGTTTTGTTGCTGTCTCCCGCGTTAGCGAGGTAGCGCAAGGAAACAGATGAAAGAATGGCCCAACACACCCACATACACATGTATATATATACACGTCTACACATGCAAATATACATACCTATACATCTCAACGTATACATACATATATACACACAGACATTTACATATATACACATGTACATAACTCATACTGGCTGCCTTTATTCATTCCCAGTGCCATCCCGCCACATGAAATAAAAACCCCCTACCCCCTCATGTGTGCGAGGTAGCGCTAGGAAAAGACCACAAAGGCCACATTCATTCACACTCAGTCTCTATCTGTCATGTAATAATGTGCCGAAACCACAGTTCCCTTTCCACATCCAGGCCCCACACAACTTTCCATGGTTTACCCCAGACGCTTCACATGCCCTGGTCAATCCATTGACAGCACATCGACCCCGGTATACCACATTGTTCCAATTCACTCTATTCCTTGCACGCCTTTCACCCTCCTTCATGTTCAGGCCCCAATCACTTGAAATCTTTTTCACACTATCTTTCCACCTCCAATTTGGTCTCCCACTTCTCATTCCCTCCACCTCTGACACATATATCCTCTTGGTCAATCTTTCCTCACTCATTCTCTCCATGTGACCAAACCATTTCAAAACACCCTCTTCTGCTCTCTCAACCACACTCTTTTTATTACCACACATCTCTCTTACCCTATTCTTGCTTACTCGATCAAACCACCTCACACCGCATGTTGTCCTCAAACATCTCATTTCCACCACATCCACCCTCCTGCGCACAACTCTATCTATAGGCCATGCCTCGCAACCATATAATATTGTTGGAACCACTATTCCTTCAAACATAGCCATTTTTGCTTTCCGAGATAATGTTCTCGACTTCCAAACAATCTTCAATGCTCCCAGAAATTTTGCCCCCTCCCTCACCCTATGATTTACTTCTGCTTCCATGGTTCCATCCACTGCCAAATCTACTCCCAGATATCTAAAAACTTCACATCCTCCAGTTTTTCTCCATTCAAACTTACCTCCCAATTGACTTGTCCCTCAACCCTACTGTACCTAATAACCTTGCTCTCATTCACATTTACTCTCAGCTTTCTTCTTTCACACACTTTACCAAACTCAGTCACCAGTTTCTGCAGTTTCTCACATTAATCAGCCACCAGTGCTGTATCTTCAGTGAACAACAACTGACTCACTTCCCAAGCTCTCTCATCCACAACAGACTGCATACTTGCCCCTCTTTCCAAAACTCTTGCATTCACCTCCCTAACAACCCCACCCATAAACAAATCAAACAACTATGGAGACATCACACACCCCTGCCGCAAACCTACATTCACTGAGAACCAATCACTTTCCTCTCTTCCTACATGTACACATGCCATACATCCTTGATAAAAACTTTTCACTGCTTCTAACAACTTCCCTCCCACACCATGTATTCTTAATACCTTCCACAGAGCATCTCTATCAACTTGATCATTTGCCTTCTCCAGATCCATAAATGCTACATACAAATCCATTTGCTTTTCTAAGTATTTCTCACATACATTCTTCAAAGCAAACACCTGATCCACACATCCTCTACCACTTCTGAAACCACACATCTCTTCCCCAATCTGATGCTCTGTACATGCCTTCACCCTCTCAATCAGTACCCTCCCTTATAATTTCCCAGGAATACTCAACAAACTTATACCTTTGTAATTTGAGCACTCACCTTTATCCCCTTTGCACAATGGCACTATGCAGGCATTCCGGCAATCTTCAGGCACCTCACCATGAGTCATAGATACATTAAATAACCTTACCAACCAGTCAGCAATACAGTCACCCCCTTTTTGATAAATTCCACTGCAAGACCATCCAAACCCGCTGCCTTGACAGCTTTCATTTTCCGCAAAGCTTTTACTACCTCTTCCCTATTTACCAAATCATTCTCCCTAACCCTCTCACTTTGCTCACCACCTCGACCAAAACACCCTATATCTGCCACTCTATCATCAGACACATTCAACAAACCTTCAAAATACTCACTCCATCTCCTTCTCACATCACCACTACTTATTATCACTTCCCCATTTTCCCCCTTCACTGAAGGTCCCATTGATTCCCCTGTCTTGCACACATTATTTACCTCATTCCAAAACATCTTTTTATTCTCCCTGAAATTTAATGATATTCTCTCACCCCAACTCTCATTTGCCCTCTTTTTCACCTCTTGCACCTTTCTCTTGACCTCCTGTCTCTTTCTTTTATACATTTCCAAGTCATTTGCATTTTTTCCCTGCAAAATTCATCCAAATGTCTCTCTCTCTTCTCCTTCACTAACAATCTTACTTCTTCACCCCACAACTCAGTACCCTTTCTAATCTGCCACCTCCCACGCTTCTCATGCCACAAGCATCTTGTTATTATTGTTATTATTAATTTTTAGATTTAAACGTATTAACATATATACATTTATTTTTATTTATTATACTTAATTGTCATCTACCATGTTAGCGAGGTAGCACAAGGAAACAGACGAAAGAATGGCCCAGTCCACCCACATACACATGTATATACATAAACGCCCACACACGTACATATACATACTGATACATTTCAACATATACATACATAGACATACATATATACACATGTACACATTCATACTTACTGCCTTCATCCATTTCCATCACCATCCTGCAGCACAGGAAATAGCGAGGTAGCACTAGGAAAAGACAGAAAAAGCCACATTCGTTCACACACTGTCGTTAGCTGTCAAAAGTAATGCATCCAAACCAAGCTCCCTCTCCACATCCAGACCTCACAAAACTTTCCATGGTTTACCTCAGATGCATCACATTCCCTGGTTCAATCCATTGACAGCACATCGAACCCAGTATACCACATTGTTCCAATTCTCTCTATTCCTTGCACACCTTTCACCCTCCTGTATGTTTAGGGCCTGATTGCTCAAAATCTGTTTCACTCCATCCTTCCACCTCCAGTTTGGTCTCCCACTTCTCCTCATTCCCTCTGCCTCTGACACATATATCTTCTTTGTCAATCTTTCCTCAATCATTCTCTCCATGTGACCAAACCATTTCAACACACCCTCTTCTGCTCTCTCAACTACACTCTTTTTATTGCCACTCATCTCTCTTACCTTTTCATTACTTACTTGATCAAACTACCTCACACCACACATTGCCTTTAAACGCTTCATTTCCAACACATTAACCCTCCTGTGTACAACCTCCTGCCTCGCAACCATGAAATATTGTTGGAACTGCTATTCCTTCAAACATACCCACTTTTGCTCTCTAGGATAACATTTTCTCCTTCCACACATTCTTCATTGCTCCCTGAACCTTCACCCCCTCCCCCACCCTTCCACTTTCATGGTTCCATTCGCTGCCAAGTCCCCTCCCAGATATCTAAAACTCTTCATTTCCTCCAATCTTTCTCCATTCAAACTTACATCCTAATTAACTTTTCCCTTGACCCTGCTGAACCTGATAACCTTGCTCTTATTCACATTTACTCTCAACTTTTTCCTTTCACACTTCCAAACTCAGTCACTAACTTCTGCAGTTTCTCACTTGAATCATCCACCAGTGCTGTATCATCAGCGAACAGCAACTGACTCGCTTCCCAAGCCCTCTCATCCTCAACAGACTGCATACTTGCCCCCTTTCTCCAAAACTCTTGTATATACCTCCCTCACCACTCCATCCATAAACAAATTAAACAACCATGGAGACATCACATACCCCTGATGCAGACCGACCTTCACTGGAACCAGTCACTCTCCTCTCTTCCTACTCGTACACATACCTTACATCCCTAATCAAAACTTCACTGCTTCTGGCAGCTTACCCCCACATCATTTACTCTTAAGATCTTCCACAAAGCATCTCTATCAACCCTATTATATGCCCTCTTCAGATCCATAAGTATCACATACAAGTCTGTCTGTTTTCCTAAGTATTTCTCACACACATTCTTCAAAGTAAACACGTGATCCACACATCCTCTACCACTTCTGGAACCACACTGCTCCTCTCCAGTCTGATACTCTGTACTTGCCTCCACCCCTCTCCTTCAATATCCTCCTATACAATTTTCTAGGGATACTCGAAAAAACTTATGCCTTTGTAGTTTAAACTCTCCCCTTTATCCCCTTTGCCTTTGTACAATGGCACTGTACATGCATTCTCCCAATCCTCAGGCACCTCACCATGATCCATACATATATTGAATATCCTTACCAGCCAGTCAACAACACAGTCATCCCCCTTCTTAAATTCAACTGCAATACCATCCAAACCCACTGCCTAGCCAAATTTCATATTCCACGAGACTTTCACCACCTCTTCTCTCTTAACCAAACCATTCTCTGTGACCCTCTCACTTCACACACCACCCTGACCAAAACACCCTACATCTGCCAATCTATTATCAAACACACTCAACAAACCTTCAAAATACTCACTCCATCTCCTTCTCACCTCATCACTACCTTGTATTACTTCCCTATTTGCCCCCTTCACCAATGTTCCCATTTGTTCTCTTGTCTTTCACACATTATTTACCTCCATCTAGAACATCTTTTTATTCTCCCTAAAGTATAATGATATTCTCTCACCTCAACTCTCATTTGCCCTGTTTTTCAACCCATGCACCTTCCTCTTGACCTGCCTCTTTCTTTTATACATCTCCCAGTCATTTGCACTTCTTCCTTGTAAGTATCATCCAAATGCCTCTCTTTCTCTTTTACTAACAACTTTCCCTCTTCATCCTACCACTCACTACCCTTTCTAATCTGCACACCTCCCACCTTTCTCATGCCACATTCATCTTTTGCACCTGCCATCACTGCTTCCCTAAATACATCCCAATCCTTACCCACTCCTCTTACGTCATTTGCACTCACCTTTTCCCATTCTACACTCAATCTCTCCTGGTCCTTCCTTACACAGGTGTCCTTTCCAAGCTCACTTACAATCTCTCTTCTTTTTTGAAAACCCCTACAAATCTTCACCTTTGTCTCCACAAGATAATGACCAGACATCCTTCCAACTGCCCCTCTCAGCACATTAAACATCCAGAAGTCTCTCTTGTACATGACTATCAATTAACACTTAATCCAGTAATGCCCTTTTGCTATCTCTCCTACTTATACACATATACTTATGTATATCTATTTTAAACCAAGTATTCCCAATTACCAGTCTTTTTTATGTGCACAAATCCACAAGCTCTTCACCGTTTTCATTTACAACACTGAATATCACATGGACACCACTGCCACATTACTCACCTTCACATTTAAATCACCCATTACTATTTTGCTTGATTGCCATTTCCCATGTTAGTGGGTTAGCGCCAAGGAATAGATGAAGAAAGACCCATCCACACATACACATGACATACACCTACATGTAATCCAATAATGACCTTTGACCATCTCTCCTACTCATATATGTATACTTATGTATATCTCTTTTTAAACCATGTATTTCCAATCACCAATCTTTTTTCTGCACACAAATCCATAAGCTCTTCACCATTTTCATTTACATCATTGAATACCCCATGTAGTCCAATTATACCCTCCCCTGCCACATTACTCACCTACGCATTTAAATCACCCATCACTGTTATGTTTGATCGCCGTTTTTCATGTTAGTGTGGTAGCACCAGGAAACAGTTGAAGAAAGACCCATCCACTCGTATACACACATACATATACCTACACAGGTTGTACCTCTGTAATCTGGCACTCTGTGGTCCATCAACTCCCATAGTCTGGTATTTTTTTTTTAATCTGCCACCATTGGTTATTAGTTTGTGGATCTCCCACTAGGGCAGTGTTGTTAGCAGCGCTAAGGTGCCAAATTCTGTTAACAGTGCAGCCAAGCTAATTTAGTCCTGTTAATTTCTTATATTCACATGTATTTTTAAATTTGGTATTCCCAATCACCAGTCTTTTTTCTGCACACAAATCCACAAGCGCTTCACCATTTCCATTCACAACACTGAATACCCCATATACACCAATTATACCCTCCCCTGCCACATTGCTCACCTTCATATTTAAATAACCCACCACCATTATGCTTGATTGCCATTTCCTACTTTAGTGAGGTAGTGCCAGGAAACAGATGAAGAAAGACCCATCCACTCATATACACATGTACATATACATACATACACATCCCTGGGGATAGGGGAGAAAGAACACTTCCCACTCATTCCCCGTGTGTTGTAGAAGTCGACTAAAGGGGATGGGAGTGGGAGCTAGAAACCCTCCTCTCCTTGTATTTTGACTTTCTAAACGGGGAAACATGAAAGAGTCAAGTGGGGAGTGCTCATCCTCCTCGAAGGCTCAGATTGGGGTGTCTAAATGTGTGTGGATGTAACCAAGATGAGATAAAGGAGAGATAGGTAGCATGTTTTAGGAAAGGAACCTGGATGTTTTGGCTCTGAGTGAAATGAAGCTCAAGGGTAAAGGTGGAGTGGTTTGGGAATGCCTTGGCAGTAAAGTAAGGGGTTGGTGAGAGAACAAGAGCAAAGGAAGGAGTAGCACTACTACTGAAACAGGAGTTGTGAGAGTATGTGATAGAGTGTAAGAAAGTAACTCTAGATTGATATAGGTAAACTGAAAGTGGATGGAGAGAGATAGATGATTATTGGTGCTTATGCACCTGGTCATGAGAAGAAAGATCATGAGAGGCAAGTGCTTTGGGAGCAGCTGAGTAAGTGTGTTAGCAGCTTTGATGCATGAGACCGGGTTATAGTGATGGGTGATTTGAATGCAAAGGTGAGTAATGAGGCAGTTGAGCATATAATTGGTGTACATGGAGTGTGCAGTGTTGTTAATGGAAATGGTGAAGAGCTTGTAGATTTGTGTGCTGAAAAAGGACTGGTGATTGAGAATATCTGGTTTAAAAAGAGAGATATATATATATATATATAAGTATATGTATGTAAGTAGGAGAGATGGTCAGAGAGCTTTACTGAATTATGTGTTAATTGATAGGCTCGTGAAAGAAAGACTTTTGGATGTTTATATGCTGAGAGGGGCAACTGAAGGGATGTCTGATCATTATCTTGTGGAGGCAAAGGTGAAGATTTGTAGAGGTTTTCAGAAAAGAGAGAATGTTGAGGTGAAGAGAGTGGTGAGAGTAAGTGAGCTTGGAAAGGAGACTTGTGTGAGGAAGTACCAGAAGAGATTGAGTGCACAGTGGAAAAAGGTGAGAGCAAAAGAGGTAAGGGGAGTGGGGGAGGAATGGGATGTATTTAGGGAAGCAGCGATGGCTTGTATGCTTGTGGCATGAGAAAGGTGGGAGTTAGGTAGATTAGAAAGGGTAGTGAGGGGGGGGGGGGATGAAGAAGTAAGATTGTTAGTGAAAGAGAAGTAAGAGGCGTTTGGACATTTTTTGCAAGGAAGTAGTGCGAATGACTGAGAGCTGTATAAAAGAAGAGCAGAAGGTCAAGAGAAAGGTGCAAGAGGTGTAAAAGAGGGCAAATGAGAGTTGGGGTGAGAGAGTATTATGAAATTTTAGGGAGAATTAAAAGTTGATTTGGAAGGAGGTAAATAAAGTGAGTAAGATAAGAGGAGAAATGGAAACGTTGGTGAAGGGGCTAATGGGGAGGTAATAACAAGTAGGGGTGAAGCGAGGAGGAGATGGCGTGAGTATTTTGAAGGTTTGTTGAATATGTTTGGTGATAGAGTCACAAATATAGGGTGTTTTGGTCAAGTTGGTGTGAGAAGTGAGAGGGTCAGGGAGAATGGCTAGGTAAAAAGAGAAGAGGCAGTGAAAGCATTGTGGAGGATGAAAGCCAGCAAGGTGGCGGGTTTGGATGGTATTGCAGGGGAATTTATTAAAAACGGGGGTGACTGTTTTGACTGGTTGGTAAGGATATTCATAGTATGTATCGTTCGTGGTGAAGTGCCTGAAGATTGGCAGAATGCATGCATAGTACCATTGTACAAAGGCAAAGGGGCTAAAGGTGAGTGTTCAAATTACAGAGGTATAAGTTTGTTGAGTATTCCTGGGAAATTATATGGAAGGGTATTGATTGAGAGGGTGAAGGCATGTACAGAGCATAGATTGGGGAAGAGTAGTGTGGTTTCATAAGTGTTAGAAGATGTGTGGATCAGGTGTTTGCTTTGAAGAATGTGTGTGAGAAATACATAGAATACATTCAGCTGTATTTTGTCCCTTCAGGATGTCATCCACGAGACCAAGATGTGCAGGTGATTCTAGTGCTGATGAGCTTAAGCATAAATTATAATCTATGCTTGAAAGGGCGGAGTTACTAAAAACGTAGATAAAGGAACTTCTTTAAAGACTTCATTTGAGTACTATGAAATCAGATCGTCAACTATGTATGAATTTGGAGTCAATTTCTGTTCTCTGGCTTTTTCTGTAGTCTGGCATTGGCCAGGTCCCAAGGTTGCCACATTAAAGAAGTACAACCTTTACATATATACACATGTACGTATTCATACTTGCTCGCCCTCATCCATTCCCCATGCTGCCCTGCCCCACAGGAAACTGCATCGCCACTCCCTGCATCAGCGAGGTAGTGCCAGGAAACATACGAAGAAAGGCCACATCTGTTCACACTCATTCCCTAGCTGTTATGTGTAATGCACTGAAACCACAGCTCCCTATCCACATCCAGGCCCCACAGACCTATTCATGGTTTACCTCGGATGCATCACATGCCCTGTTTTGGTACATTGAATGCATGTCATCCCCACTGTACCACATTGTTCCAGTTCACACTGTTCGGTGCACACCTTTCACCCTTTTGTATGTTCAGGGCGAGACTGCTCAGAATCTTTTTCACTTCATCCTTCCACCTCCAATATGGTCTACTTCTCCTTGTTCCCTCTACCTCTGACACATATATCCTCTTTGTTAACATTTCCACACACAATCTCTCCATATGTCTAGACCATTTCAACACAACTTCTGCTCTCTCATCCACATTCTTTTTATTACCACACATCTCTCTTACCCTTTCATTACTTACTTGATCATACAACCTCTCACCACATAATGTTCTCAAACATTTCATTTCTAACCCATCCACCTTCCTCCACTCAACCCTATGTGTAGCACATGCCTCACAACCGTATAATATTGTTAGAATTACTATTCCTTCAAATATACCCATTCTTGCTCTCCTAGATAACATTGTCTCTTTCCACACATTCTGCATTGTCCCAGAACCTTTTATCCTCCCCTACCCTTTGACTCACTCCTGCTTCTGTGGTTCTGTTTGCTGCTAAGTCCATGCCCAGATCTCTAAAACACTTCACTTCCTCCAATTTTTCTCCATGCCAACTCACATCCCAACTAACATGTCCCTCAACCCTGTTGAACCTAGTAACCTTATTCTTATTCACATTTACTCTCAACTTTTTCCTTTCACATCTTTCTCCAAATTCAGTCTCCGGCTTCTGCAGTTTCCCATTTGAATCAGCCACCAGTACTGTATCATCAGCGAACAATAACTGACTCACTCTCAAGGCTTTCCCATCCCCAACAGACTGCATACTTACCCCTCTCCCCATGATGACATCACACACCCGTGCCACAGAGCGACCTTCACTGGGAACCACTCATTCTCCTCTCTTCCTACTTGTACACTTGCCTTACACCCCTGATGAAAACTTCTCTGCTGGCAGCTTACCTCCCACAAAGCATCTCTATTAACCCTGTCATATGTCTTTCCCTGACCATAGATATCACATACATATCTGTTTTTTTTCCCCTATTATTTCTCATACATATTCAAAGCAAACACCTGATCCACACATCCTCTACCACTTTTGAAACCACACTGCTCCTTCCCTATCTGATGCTCTGTATATGCCTTCACCCTCTCTATCAGTACCCTCCCAAAACAACATCTGATTCACCTCCTAGGTCCTCTCATTCCAACAGACTGCATACTCACCCCTCTCTCTCTAAGACTATTACATTTACTTTCTTCACTACCCCAGCCTTATACAGCCATGGTGACATCACACACCCCAACCAAATGCCTCTCTTTTCTCTTTCACCGGCAACTTTACTTCTTCATCCAATCCCTCACTACCCTTTCTTATCTACCCACTTCCCACCTCTCTCATGCCACTTGCATCTCTTGCACATGTCATCACTGCTTCCTTAAATAACTCTCATTCCTTACCTCTTCTTTTTGCTTCATTTGCTTTGACCTTTTGCCATTCTACACTCAGTCTCTCTTGGTACTTCCTCACACAAGTCTTCTTTCCAAGCTTACTAAGTGAATTTACGTAGCCAGTTATCTGTAGGGAGTGACGCTATGATATCCATATTTATAAGTGCCTTGAATATATCCTTAGTGGTTGTAAGCCACGCAATTGCCCCTCCAGCATATACTATTTCCTTCAAACACTTTCAAGTTTTGAAGCTTCTGGTGGGCAGTATAAGGTATAATTTTTTTAATGTTTTACTTAACCTGATTTTTTTTTCTCTGTATATATTTCTTATAACTCCTGAAACAGGAGTTGTGGGAGTATGTGATAGAATGTAAGAAAGTAAATTCTCGATTAATATGGGTAAAACTGAAAGTTGATGGAGAGAGATGGGTGATTATTGGTGCATATGCACCTGGGCATGAGAAGAAAGATCATGAGAGGCAAGTGTTTTGGGAGCAGCTGAATGACTGTGTTAGTGGTTTTGATGCACGAGACCGGGTTATAGTGATGGGTGATTTGAATGCAAAGGTGAGTAATGTGGCAGTTGAGGGAATAATTGGTATACATGGGGTGTTCAGTGTTGTAAATGGAAATGAAGAGCTTGTAGATTTATGTGCTGAAAAAGGACTGATGATTGGGAATACCTGGTTTAAAAAGCGAGATATACATAAGTATACTTATGTAAGTAGGAGAGATGGCCAGAGAGCGTTATTGGATTACGTGTTAATTGACAGGCGCGCGAAAGAGAGACTTTTGGATGATAATGTGCTGAGAGGTGCAACTGGAGGGATGTCTGATCATTATCTTGTGGAGGCAAAGGTGAAGATTTGTATGGGTTTTCAGAAAAGAAGAGTGAATGTTGGGGTGAAGAGGGTGGTGAGAGTAAGTGAGCTTGGAAAGGAGACTTGTGTGAGGAAGTACCAGGAGAGACTTGAGTACAGAATGGAAAAAGGTGAGAACAATGGAAGTAAGGGGAGTGGGGGAGGAATGGGATGTATTTAGGGAATCAGTGATGGATTGCGCAAAAGATGCTTGTGGCATGAGAAGAGTGGGAGGTGGGTTGATTAGAAAGGGTAGTGAGTGGTGGGATGAAGAAGTAAGAGTATTAGTGAAAGAGAAGAGAGAGGCATTTGGATGATTTTTGCAGGGAAAAAATGAAATTGAGTGGGAGATGTATAAAAGAAAGAGACAGGTGGTCAAGAGAAAGGTGCAAGAGGTGAAAAAAAGGGCAAATGAGAGTTGGGGTGAGAGTGTATCATTAAATTTTAGGGAGAATAAAAAGATGTTCTGGAAGGAGGTAAATAAAGTGCGTAAGACAAGGGAGCAAATGGGAACTTCAGTGAAGGGTGCAAATGGGGAGGTGATAACAAGTAGTGGTGATGTGAGAGGGAGATGGAGTGAGTATTTTGAAGGTTTGTTGAATGTGTTTGATGATAGAGTGGCAGATATAGGGTGTTTTGGTCGAGTTGGTGTGCAAAGTGAGAGGGTTAGGGAAAATGATTTGGTAAACAGAGAAGAGGTAGTAAAAGCTTTGCGGAAGATGAAAGCCGGCAAGGCAGCAGGTTTGGATTGTATTGCAGTGGAATTTATTAAAAAAGGGGGTGACTGTATTGTTGACTGGTTGGTAAGGTTATTTAATGTATGTATGACTCATGGTGAGGTGCCTGAGGATTGGCAGAATGCGTGCATAGTGCCATTGTACAAAGGCAAAGGGGATAAGAGTGAGTGCTCAAATTACAGAGGTATAAGTTTGTTGAGTATTCCTGGTAAATTATATGGGAGGGTATTGATTGAGAGGGTGAAGGCATGTACAGAGCATCAGATTGGGGAAGAGCAATTTGGTTTCAGAAGTGGTAGAGGATGTGTGGATCAGGTGTTTGCTTTGAAGAATGTATGTGAGAAATACTTAGAAAAGCAAATGGATTTGTATGTAGCATTTATGGATCTGGAGAAGGCATATGATAGAGTTGATAGAGATGCTCTGTGGAAGGTATTAAGAATATATGGTGTGGGAGGCAAGTTGTTAGAAGCAGTGAAAAGTTTTTATCGAGGATGTAAGGCATGTGTACGTGTAGGAAGAGAGGAAAGTGATTGGTTCTCAGTGAATGTAGGTTTGCGGCAGGGGTGTGTGATGTCTCCATGGTTGTTTAATTTGTTTATGGATGGGGTTGTTAGGGAGGTGAATGCAAGAGTTTTGGAAAGAGGGGCAAGTATGAAGTCTGTTGGGGATGAGAGAGCTTGGGAAGTGAGTCAGTTGTTGTTCGCTGATGATACAGTGCTGGTGGCTGATTCATGTGAGAAACTGCAGAAGGTGGTGACTGAGTTTGGTAAAGTGTGTGAAAGAAGAAAGTTAAGAGTAAATGTGAATAAGAGCAAGGTTATTAGGTACAGTAGGGTTGAGGGTTAAGTCAATTGGGAGGTGAGTTTGAATGGAGAAAAACTGGAGGAAGTGAAGTGTTTTAGATATTTGGGAGTGGATCTGGCAGCGGATGGAACCATGGAAGCGGAATTGGATCATAGGGTGGGGGAGGGGGCGAAAATTCTGGGGGCCTTGAAGAATGTGTGGAAGTCGAGAACATTATCTCGGAAAGCAAAAATGGGTATGTTTGAAGGAATAGTGGTTCCAACAATGTTGTATGGTTGCGAGGCGTGGGCTATGGATAGAGTTGTGCGCAGGAGGATAGATGTGCTGGAAATGAGATGTTTGAGGACAATGTGTGGTGTGAGGTGGTTTGATCGAGTAAGTAACGTAAGGGTAAGAGAGATGTGTGGAAATAAAAAGAGCGTGGTTGAGAGAGCAGAAGAGGGGTTTTTTTTTTTTTTTTTTTTTTTTTTTTTTTTTTTTTTTTTCCAAAAGAAGGAACAGAGAATTGGGCCAGGTGAGGGTATTCCCTCAAAGGCCCAGTCCTCTGTTCTTAATGCTACCTCGCTAACGCGGGAAATGGCGAATAGTTTAAAAGAAAGAAAAAGAAAGATGTATATGAGTATGAGAGATGGTCAAAGGGCACTATTGGATTATGTGTTAATTGGTAGGCATGTAAAAGAGAAACTTTTGGATGTTAATGTGCTGAGAGGGGATGTCTGATCATTATCTTGTGGAGGCAAAGGTGAAGATTTGTATAGGTTTTCAAGAAAGAAGAGAGAATCTTGGGGAGAAGAGAATTGGTAGAGTAATTGAGCTTACAGAGGAGACATGTTTGATGAAGTACCAGGAGATATTGAGTGTAGAATGGCAAAAGGTGAGAGCAAATGCCATGAGGGGAGTGGGTGAGGAATAGGATGTATTTAGGGAAGCAGTAATGGCATGTGCAAAAGATGCATGTGGCATGAGAAAGGTGGGAGGTTGGTAGATTAGAAAGGGTAGTGAGTAAGTAAAGTTGTTATTCATATGAGAAACTGCAGAAGCTGGTGAGTGAGTTTGGTAAAGTGTGGGAAAGAAGAAAGCTGGGAGTAAATGTGAATAAGAGCAAGGTTATTAGATACAGTAGGGTTGAGAGACAAGTCAATTAGGAGGTAAGTTTGAATGGAGAAAAACTGGAGGAAATGAAATGTTTTAGATATCTGTGAGTGGATTTGGCAGCGGATGGAACCATGGAAGTGGAAGTGAATCATAGGGTGGGGGAGGGGGCGAAAGTTCTGGGAGCATTGAAGAATGTGTGGAAGTCGAGAACGTTATCTCGGAAAGCAAAAATGGGTATGTTTGAAGGAATAGTGGTTCCAGCAATGATATATGGTTGCGAGGTGTGGGCTATAGATAGAGTTGTTCGGAGGAAGGAGGATGTGCTCGAAATGAGACGTTTGAGGACAATGTGTGGTGTGAGGTGGTTTGATCGAGTAAGTAATGAAAGGGTAAGAGAGATGTGTGGTAATAAAAAGAGTGTGGTTGAGAGAGCAGAAGAGGGTGTTTTGAAATGGTTTGGTCACATGGAGAGAATGAGTGAGGAAAGACTGATTATGAGGATATATGTGTCAGAGGTAGAGGGAACGAGGAGAAGTGGGAGACCAAATTGGAGGTGGAAAGATTGAGTGAAAAAGATTTTGAGTGATATGGGCCTGAACATGCAGGAGGGTAAAAGGTGTGCAAGGAATAGAGTGAATTGGAACGATGTGGTATACTGGGGTCGACATGCTGTTAATGGATTGAACCAGGGCATGTGGACCGTCTGGGGTAAACCATGGAAAGTTGTGTGGGGCCTGGATGTGGAAAGGGAGCTGTGGTTTCGGTGCATTATACAAGACAGCTAGAGACTGAGTGTGAACGAATGTGGCCTTTGTTGTCTTTTCTTAGTGCTACCTCGCGCACATTCAGGGGGAGAGGGTTGGTATTTCATTATGTGATGGGGTGGCGATGGGAATGAATAAAGGCAGACAGTATGAATTATGTACATGTGTATATATGTATATGTCTGTGTGTATATGTATATATATATATATATATATATATATATATATATATATATATGTATGCGTTGAGATGTATAGGTATGTATATGTGCGTGTGTGGACGTGTATGTATATACATGTGTATGTGGGTGGGTTGGGCCATTCTTTCATCTGTTTCCTTGCGCTACCTTGGTAACGCGGGAGACAGCGACAAAGTATAATAAATGAAAAATAAATTGGATGATACTTTCAAGGAAGGAGTGCAAATGACTGGGGGATGTACAGAAGAAAGCGGCAAGAGGTCAAGAGAGAGGTGCAAGGGTTGAAAATGAGGGCAAGTGAGAGTTGGATTGAGAGAGTATCTTTAAACTTTAGGGAGAATAAAAAGATGTTTTGGAAGAAGGTAAATAACATGCAAAAGACAAGAGAACAAATGGGAACATCAGTGAAGGGGGGGGGGGTGATAGCTGGTAGTGATGAAGTGAGGAGATGGGGTAAGTATTTTGAAGGTTTGTTGAATGCGTTTGATGATAGAGTGGCAGATGTAGGGTGTTTTGGTCGGGGTGGTGTGCGAAGTGAGAGGGTCAGGAAGAATGGTTTGCTTAACAGAGAAGAGGTGGTGAAAGCCTTGCAAAAGATGAAATCTGGCAAGGCGGTGGGCATGGATGGTATTGCAGTTGAATTTATTAAGAAATGGGGAGACTGTGTTGTTGATTGGTTGGTAAGGATATTCATTGTATGTATGGATCATGGTGAAGTGTCTGAGGATTGACAGAGTGCATGCATAGTGCCATTATACAAAGGCAAATGGGATAAAAGTGAGTGTTGAAACTATAGAGGCAAAAGTTTGTTGAGTATTCCTGGAAAATTGTATGAGAGGGTTAAGGCATGTACAGAGCATCAGATGGGAAAAGAGCAGTGTAGTTTCAGAAGTGGTAGAGGATGTGTGGATCAGGTAATTGCTTTGAAATATCTGATTGGGAATTTTTTTATTTATTATACTTTGTCGCTGTCTCCCACGTTAGCGAGGTAGGACAAGGAAACAGACGAAAAAATGGCCCAACCCACCCACATACATATGTATGTACATACACGTCCACACATGCACACATGTATACCTATACATTTCAACGTATACATATACATATATACACATGTACATAATTCATACTTGCTGCCTTTATTGATTCCCATCGCCACCCTGCCACACATGAAAAGACAACCCCATCCCTCGGCATGCGTGCAAGGTAGTCACTAGGAAAAGACAACAAAGGCCACATTCGTTCACACTCAGTCTCTAGCTGTCATGTATAATGCATCGAAACCACAGCTCCCTGTCCACATCCAGGCCCCACAAAACTTTCTATGGTTTACCCCAGACGCTTCACATGCCCTGGTTCAATCCATTGACAGCACATCAACCCCGTTATACCACATTGTTTCAATTCACTCTATTCCTTGCACGCCTTTCACCCTCCTACATGTTCAGGCCCCAATCGCTCAAAATCTTTTTCACTCCATCTTTCCACCTCCAATTTGGTCTCCCACTTCTCGTTCCCTCCACCTCTGACACATACATCCTTTTTGTCAATCTTTCCTCTCTCATTCTCTCCATGTGACCAAACCATTTCAAAACACCCTCTTCTGCTCTCTCAGCCACACTCTTTTTATTACCACACATCTCTCTTGTCCTTTCATTACTTACTCGATCAAACCACCTCACACCACATATTGTCCTCAGAAATCTCATTTCCAACACATTCACCCTCCTCCGCACAACTCTATCTATAGCCCACACCTTGCAACCATATAACATTGTTGGTACCACTATTCCTTCATACATACCCATTTTTGCTTTCCGAGATAATGTTCATGCCTTCCACACATTTTTCAACGCTCCCAGAACTTTCGCCCCCTCCCCCACCCTGTGACTCACTTCTGCTTCCATGGTTCCATTTGCTGCCAAATCCACTCCCAGATATCTAAAACACTTCACTTCCTTCAGGTTTTCTCCATTCAAACTTACCTCCCAATTGACTTGTCCCTCAACCCTACTGTATCTAATAACCTTGCTCTTATTCACATTTACTCTCAGCTTTCTTCTTTCACACACTTTACCAAACTCAGTCACCACCTTCTGCAGTTTCTCACCCGAATCAGCCACCAGCACTGTATCATCAGCAAACAACAACTAACCCACTTCCCAAGCTTTCTCATCCACAACAGACTACATACTTGCCCCTCTCTCGAAAACTCTTGCATTTACCTCCCTAACAACCCCATTCATAAACAAATTTACAACCATGGAGACATCACGCACCCCTTTCGCAAACCGACATTGACTGAGAACCAATCACTTTCCTCTCTTCCTCCTCATACACATGCCTTATGTCCTCAATAAAAACTTTTCACTGCTTCTAACAACTTGCCTCCCACACCGTATATTCTTAATACCTTCCACAGAGCATCTCTATCAACTCTATCATATGCCTTCTCCAGATCCATAAATGCTACATACAAATCCATTTGCTTTTCTAAGTATTTCTCACATACATTCTTCAAAGCAAACACCTGATCCACACATCCTCTACCACTTCTGAAACCACACTGCTCTTCCCCAATCTGATGCTTTGTACATGCCTTCACCCTCTCAATCAATACCCTCCCATATAATTTCCCAGGAATACTCAACAAACTTATACCTCTGTAATTTGAGCACTCACTCTTATCCCCTTTGCCTTTGTACAATGGCACTATGCACGCATTCCACCAATCCTCAGGCACCTCACCATGAGTCATACATACATTAAATAACCTTACCAACCAGTCAACAATACAGTCACCCCCTTTTTTAATAGATTCCACTGCAATACCATCCAAACCTGCTGCCTTGCCGGCTTTCATCTTCTGCAAAGCTTTTACTACCTCTTCTCTGCTTACCAAATCATTTTCTCTAACCCTCTCACTTCACACACCACCTTAACCAAAACACCCTATATCTGCCATGCTATCATCTAACACATTCAACAAACCTTCAAAATACTCACTTCATCTCCTTCTCACATCACCACTTGTTAGCACCTCTCCATTAGCCCCCTTCACCGATGTCCCCACTTGTTCTCTTGTCTTACGCACTTTCTTTACCTCCTTCCAAAACCATCTTTTTATTCCCCCTAAAATTTAATGATACTCTCTCACCCCAACTCTCATTTGCCCTTTTTATACCTCTTGCACCTTTCTCTTGACCTCCTGTCTCTTTCATTTATACATCTCCCAGTCATTTGCACTATTTCCCTGCAAAACTCGTCCAAATGCCTCTCTCTTCTCTTTCACTAATAATCTTACTTCTTGATCCCACCACCACTACCTTTCTAATCTGCCCACCTCCCATGCTTCTCATGTCCCAAGCATCTTTTGTGCAAGCCATGACGGTTTCCTTAAATACAACCCATTCTTCCCCAACTCCCCTTATCGCCCTTGTTCTCACCTTCTTCCATTCTGCACTCAGTCTCTCCTGGTACTTCCTCACACAAGTCTCCCTCCCAAGCTCACTTACTCTCACCACTCTCTTCACCCCAACATTCTCTCTTCTGAAAACCACTACAAATATTCACCATCCCCTCCACAAGATAATGATCAGACATCCCTCCAGTTGCACCTCTCAGCACATTAACATCCAAAAGTCTCTCATTTGCGCACCTATCAATTAACACGTAATCCAAATACGCTCTCTGGCCATCTCTCCTACTTACATACGTATACTTATGTATATCTCTCTTTTTAAACCAGGTATTCCCAATCACCAGTCCTTTTTCAGCACGCAAATCTTCAAGCTCTTCACCATTTCCATTTACAACACTGCACACTCCATGTACACCAATTATTCCCTCAACTGCCACCTTACTCACCTTTGCCATTCAAATCAGCCATTACTATAACTTGGTCTCGTGCATCAAAACTACTAACACACTCACTCAGCTGCTCCCAAAACACTTGCCTCCCATGATCTTTCTTCTCATGACCAGGTACATATGCACCAATAATCACCCATCTCTTTCCATCCACTTTCAGTTTTACCCATATCAATCTAGAGTTTACTTTCTTACACTCTATCACATACTCCTTCCACTCCTGTTTCAGGAATAGTGCTACTCCTTCCCTTGCTCTTGTCCTCTCACCAACCCCTGACTTTACTCCTAAAACATTCCCAAACCACTCTTTCCCTTTACCCTTGAGCTTTGTTTCACTTAGAGCCAAAACATCCAGGTTCCTTTCCTCAAACATACTACCTATCTCTCCTTTTTTCTCATCTTGGCTATATCCCTACACATTTAGACACCCCAATCTGAGCCTTTGAGGAGGATGAGCACTCCTCACTTGACTCCTGTTTCTCCATTTAGAAAGTTAAAATTCAAGGAGAGGAGGGTTCTAGTCCCTTGCTCCTGGCCCCTTCAGTCGCCTTCTACGACACGAGAGAAATGCATGGGAAATATTCTTTTTCCCCTATCCCCAGGGATAGGGAAGAAAACCAGATGAATTTGTATATAGCATTTATGGGTCTGGAGAAGGCATGTGATAGGGTTGATGATAGATGCTTTGTGGAAGGTCTTATTAGTGTATGGTGTGGGAGGTAAGTTGCTAGAAGCAGTGAAGAGTTTTTACCAAGGATGGAGGCATGTGTATGAGTAGGAAGAGAAGAGAGTGATTGGTTCCTAGTGAATGTTGGTCTGCAGCAAGGATGTGTGATGTCCCCATGGTTTTTTAATTTGTTTATGGATGGGATGGTTAGGGAGGTAAATGCGAGCAAGAGCTTTGGAGAGGGGGGTGAGCGTGCAGTCTGTTGGGGATGAGAGGGCCTGAGAAGTGTGTCTGTTGTTGTTTGCCGATGATACAGCTCTAGTTCCTGACTTGAGTGAGAAACTGCAGATGTTGGTGACTGAGTTTGGAAAAATGTGTGAAAGGAGAAAGTTGAGAGTAATTGTGAATAAGAGCAAGGTCATTAGGTTCAGTAGGGTTGAGGGACAAGTTAATTGGGATGTAAGTCAATGGGGAAAAATTAAAAGTGAAGTGTTTTAGATATCTCGGAGTGGACTTGGCAGCGAATGGAACCATGGAAGCAAACATCTTATCCACGCACCCTCTACTACTTTTGAAAACACACTACTTCTCCCCAGTCTTATGCTCTGTACTTGCCTTCACCCTCTCAATCAATACCCTTCCACATAATCTCCTAGGAATACTCAGCAAACTTATGTCTCTGTAGTTTGAACACTCACCTTTATCCCCTTTGCCTTTGTACAATGGCACTATGCATGCATTCTGCCAATCCTCAGGCACTTCACCATGATCCATACATACATTGAATATCCTTACCAACCAATCAACGACAGTCACCCTCTTTCTTAATTAACTCTACTGCAGTGCCATCCAAATCCGCTGCCTTGCTGGATTTCATGTTCCACAAGGCTTTCACTACCTCTTCTCTCTTAACCAAGCCATTCTCACTTCGCACACCAACCCAACCAAAACACCCTATATCTGCCACTCTGTCATCAAACACATTCAGCAAACTTTCAAAATACTCTCTCCATCTCCTCACTTCATCACTACCTGTTATTACTTCCCCACATGCCCCCCTCACTGATGTACCCATTTTGTTTTTTTGTTACTTGCATTATTTACCTCCTTCCAAAACGTCTTTTTATTCTCCCTGAAGTTTAATGATATTCTCTCACCCAACTCTCATTTGCCTTCGTTTTTACCTTATGCACCTTTCTCTTGACCTCCTGCCACTTTTTTTTATACATCTCCCATTCTGTTGCACTTATTCCTAGCAAGTATTGTCCAAATGCCTCTGTTTTCTCTTTCACTAATGACTTGACTTCTTCATCCCATCTTTACTACCCTTTCTAATCTATAAAACGTAGAAGAGAAAGAATCAACGAATATATGTCACCATCTTTGTTTACGTTATCTAAGCCTTTGCTTATGGCTTGCCTGAATTCATGTCAGTCAAGTCTCAGTTGTTCTCATTTTAGCTGTCTCATACCTGTATTTAGAGGACATTTTAGACCTATCTTGTTTGGAAAATGACCAGTAAGTCTGAGTATAGATTAAGCATCCAAGGTGCCCATGAATGTGTTTAATATATACTTAAAGATGCAAGTGATACCCAGGGTTAAGGCAGATGAGTAGTGTCAGGCATATGTGGATCAGTCGTTTGTTATAGCTTCATCTACTATCAAGATGATACTGTTAAACAGTATGTAAAGGAAGCCATATTCTAAGGTACTAGTATACAAGTGCAGGTATTGACACTTTTAGGAACATATTTCCATAGGCACTATGTTTTATAATGAACCCTCTAAATGGATTTTTTGCTTATTGTTCTTTACTCAAGAATGCATCTTGTTTGTAAAGAGACCTCTAAATACAAATGCAATAATTTTATTGTAATTGGCATGTGAAGATACTAATGGTTGCATATCTTCCCATAGGCCCTAGATTTGTGTTGGACCCCATCAAGGTATTTGAAAACAGTTTTGGAGGAGTGACCTTGTGGGAGAACCCCCATTTTATTAATCCAAATACGGTAAAAAAGTTATAGATTTGATATTTCTACTTTTAAGTAAATGTGTATAACTGTACATACTAAGCATAATTTGTAAGCATTTTAAGCAATGTGTATGAAAGAGCTACAAAATGTTTTAAGATCAGTCTGTTTATATACCTATCTATCTATGATTTCCATTCCCTTCTCCCTCCGGGAGCTCCCGTCTTGGGGATGGTCATGGCAAAAGAGTCTCCTTCTAATCCTTGTCCTTTACATGCCTCCTTCCCATGCACCATTCCATGCATTCTTACACAATTTGCCACCCTCCAGGACTCTTCCACTCTATGTTTTAAGAAAATGCACATTGATGGGGAGAGACTTTGAAATAATTTGTGTCTTGCATCTTCCTTTAAGTTATATGAACAGATGAGGAAGATGCTGGTGAGAGTCAAGATGGATTTGATATAGTTTACTCTCAATGTTGTAGGTTACATTTTATACTCTCCTCAAGGTGATTTTTATTGCTCATTATTTATGAATGTATTTATTATACATAATTGCTGCGTCCCGCCTTCAGCAAGGTAATACCTGGAAACAGACAAAGAATGGCCCAACCACTCATATACACATAAGTATATATATTTATTTATTTATTATTTTGCTGTGTCGCTGTCTCCCGCGTTTGCGAGATAGCGCAAGGAAACAGACGAAAGAAATGGCCCAACCCACCCCCATACACATGTATATACATACACGTCCACACATGCAAATATACATACCTATACATCTCAATGTACACATGTATATACACACACAGACACATACATATATACCCATGCACACAATTCACACTGTCTGCTTTTATTCATTCCCATCCCCACCTCGCCACACATGGAATACCATCCCCCTCCCCCCTCATGTGTGCGAGGTAGCACTAGGAAAAGACAACAAAGGACCCATTCGTTCACACTCAGTCTCTAGCTGTCATGCAATAATGCCCGAAACCAAGCTCCCTTTCCACATCCAGGCCCCACACAACTTTCCATGGTTTACCCCAGACGCTTCACATGCCCTGATTCAATCCACTGACAGCACGTCAACCCTGGTATACCACATCGATCCAATTCACTCTATTCCTTGCCCCTCTTTCACCCTCCTGCATGTTCAGGCCCCGATCACTCAAAATCTTTTTCACTCCATCTTTCCACCTCCAATTTGGTCTCCCACTTCTCCTCATTCCCTCCACCTCCGACACATATATCCTCTTGGTCAATCTTTCCTCACTCATTCTCTCCATGTGCCCAAACCATTTCAAAACACCCTCTTCTGCTCTCTCAACCACGCTCTTTTTATTTCCACACATCTCTCTTACCCTTACATTACTTACTCGATCAAACCACCTCACACCACACATTGTCCTCAAACATCTCATTTCCAGCACATCCACCCTCCTGCGCACAACTCTATCCATAGCCCACGCCTCGCAACCATACAGCATTGTTGGAATCACTATTCCTTCAAACATAGCCATTTTTGCTTTCCGAGATAATGTTCTCGACTTCCACACATTCTTCAAGGCTCCCAGGATTTTCGCCCCCTCCCCCACCCTGTGATTCACTTCCGCTTCCATGGTTCCATCCGCTGCCAGATCCACTCCCAGATATCTAAAACACTTTACTTCCTCCAGTTTTTCTCCATTCAAACTTACCTCCCAATTGACTTGACCCTCAACCCTACTGTACCTAATAACCTTGCTCTTTTTCACATTTACTCTTAACTTTCTTCTTTCACACACTATACCAAACTCAGTCACCAGCTTCTGCAGTTTCTCACATGAATCAGCCACCAGCGCTATATCATCAGTGAACAACAACTGACTCACTTCCACACATCTCTCTTACCCTTACATTACTTACTCGATCAAACCACCTCACACCACACATTGTCCTCAAACATCTCATTTCCAGCACATCCACCCTCCTGCGCACAACTCTATCCATAGCCATGCCACGCAACCATACAACATTTTTGGAAACACTATTCCTTCAAACATACCCATTTTTGCTTTCCGAGATAATGTTCTCGACTTCCAAACATTCTTCAAGGCTCCCAGGATTTTCGCCCCCTCCCCCACCCTATGATTCACTTCCGCTTCCATGGTTCCATGGTTCCATCCGCTGCCAGATCCACTCCCAAATATCTAAAACACTATCCTTCCTCCAGTGTTTCTCCATTCAAACTTACCTCATTCAAACTTGACCCTCATCCCTACTGTACCTAATAACCTTGCTCTTATTCACATTTACTCTTAACTTTCTTCTTTCACACACTTTACCAAACTCACTCACCAGCTTCTGCAGTTTCTCACATGAATCAGCCACCAGCGCTATATCATCAGCGAACAACAACTGACTCACTTCCCAGCTCTCTCATCCACAACAGACTTCATACTTGCCCCTCTTTCCAAAACTCTTACATTCACCTCCCTAACAACCCCATCCATAAACAAATTAAACAACCATGGAGACATCACACACCCCTGCCGCAAACCTACATTCACTGAGAACCAATCACTTTCCTCTCTTCCTACACGTACACATGCTTTACATCCTTGATAAAAACTTTTCACTGCTTCTAACAACTTGCCTCCCACACCATATATTCTTAATACCTTCCACAGAGCATCTCTATCAACTCTATCATATGCCTTCTCCAGATCCATAAATGCTACATACAAATCCATGTGCTTTTCTAAGTATTTCTCACATACATTCTTCAAAGCAAACACCTGATCCACACATCCTCTACCACTTCTGAAACCACACTGCTCTTCCCCAATCTGATGCTTTGTACATGCCTTCACCCTCTCAATCAATACCCTCCCATATAATTTCCCAGGAATACTCAACAAACTTATACCTCTGTAATTTGAGCACTCACTCTTATCCCCTTTGCCTTTGTACAATGGCACTATGCACGCATTCCACCAATCCTCAAGCACCTCACCATGAGTCATACATACATTAAATAACCTTACCAACCAGTCAACAATACAGTCACCCCCTTTTTTAATAGATTCCACTGCAATACCATCCAAACCTGCTGCCTTGCCGGCTTTCGTCTTCCGCAAAGCTTTTATTACCTCTTCTCTGTTTGCCAAATCATTTTCCCTAACCCTCTCACTTTGCACACCACCTCGACCAAAACACCCTATATATGCCACTCTATCATCAAACACATTCAACAAACCTTCAAAATACTCACTCCATCTCCTCACATCACCACTACTTGTTATCACCTCCCCATTAGCGCCCTTCACTGAAGTTCCCATTTGCTACCTTGTCTTACGCACTTTATTTACCTCCTTCCAGAACATCTTTTTATTCTCCCTAAAATTTAATGATACTCTCTAACCCCAACTCTCATTTGCCCTCTTTTTCACCTCTTGCACCTTTCTCTTGACCTCCTGTCTCTTTTATACATCTCCCACTCATTTGCATTTTTTCCCTGCAAAAATCGTCCAAATGCCTCTCTCTTCTCTTTCACTAATAATCTTACCTCTTCATCCCACCACTCACTACCCTTTCTAATCAACCCACCTCCCACGCTTCTCATGCCACAAGCATCTTTTGCGCAATCCATCACTGATTCCCTAAATACATCCCATTCCTCCCCCACTCCCCTTACTTCCATTGTTCTCACCTTTTTCCATTCTGTACTCAGTCTCTCCTGGTACTTCCTCACACAAGTCTCCTTCTGAAGCTCACTTACTCTCACCACCCTCTTCACCCCAACATTCACTCTTCTTTTCTGAAAACCCATACGAATCTTCACCTTAGTCTCCACAAGATAATGATCAGACATCCCTCCAGTTGCACCTCTCAGCACATTAACATCCAAAAGTCTCTCTTTCGCGTGTCTGTCAATTAACATGTAATCAAATAATGCTCTCTGGCCATCTCTCCTACTTACATACGTATACTTATGTATATCTCGCTTTTTAAACCAGGTATTCCCAATCACCAGTCCTTTTTCAGCACATAAATCTACAAGCTCTTCACCATTTCCATTTACAACACTGAACACCCCATGTATACCAATTATTCCCTCAACTGCCACATTACTCACCTTTGCATTCAAATCACCCATCACTATAACCCGGTCTTGTGCATCAAAACCACTAACACACTCATTCAGCTGCTCCCAAAACACTTGCCTCTCATGATCTTTCTTCTCATGCCCAGGTGCATATGCACCAATAATCACCCATCTCTCTCCATCAACTTTCAGTTTTACCCATATTAATTGAGAATTTACTTATTTACATTCTATCACATACTCCCACAACTCCTGTTTCAGGAGTAGTGCTACTCCTTCCCTTGCTCTTGTCCTCTCACTAACCCCTGACTTTACTCCCAAGACATTCCCAAACCACTCTTCCCCTTTACCCTTGAGCTTCGTTTCACTCAGAGCCAAAACATCCAGGCTCCTTTCCTCATACATACTACCTATCTCCTTTTTTCACATCTTGGTTACATCCACACACATTTAGACACCCCAATCTGAGTCTACGAGGAGGATGAGCACTCCCCGCGTGACTCCCTCTGTTTCCCATTTTTAGAAAGTTAGAATACAAGGAGGGAAGGATTTCTGGCCCCCCGCTCCCGTCACCTCTAGTCGCCTTGTACGACATATACATAAATACCCACATATGCACATATACATACATGTACACATCAACATATATATTATTTTTTTTTTTTTTTTTATACTTTGTCGCTGTCTCCCGCGTTTGCGAGGTAGCGCAAGGAAACAGACGAAAGAAATGGCCCAACCCCCCCCATACACATGTATATACATACGTCCACACACGCAAATATACATACCTACACAGCTTTCCATGGCTTACCCCAGACGCTTCACATGCCTTGATTCAATCCACTGACAGCACGTCAACCCCGGTATACCACATCGCTCCAATTCACTCTATTCCTTGCCCTCCTTTCACCCTCCTGCATGTTCAGGCCCCGATCACACAAAATCTTTTTCACTGCATCTTTCCACCTCCAATTTGGTCTCCCTCTTCTCCTTGTTCCCTCCACCTCCGACACATATATCCTCTTGGTCAATCTTTCCTCACTCATCCTCTCCATGTGCCCAAACCACTTCAAAACACCCTCTTCTGCTCTCTCAACCACGCTCTTTTTATTTCCACACATCTCTCTTACCCTTACGTTACTTACTCGATCAAACCACCTCACACCACACATTGTCCTCAAACATCTCATTTCCAGCACATCCATCCTCCTGCGCACAACTCTATCCATAGCCACGCCTCGCAACCATACAACATTGTTGGAACCACTATTCCTTCAAACATACCCATTTTTGCTTTCCGAGATAATGTTCTCGACTTCCAAACATTCTTCAAGGCTCCCAGGATTTTCGCCCCCTCCCCCACCCTATGATCCACTTCCGCTTCCATGGTTCCATCCGCTGCCAGATCCACTCCCAGATATCTAAAACACTATCACTTCCTCCAGTTTTTCTCCATTCAAACTTACCTCCAATTGAACTTGACCCTCAACCCTACTGTACCTAATAACCTTGCTCTTATTCACATTTACTCTTAACTTTCTTCTTTCACACACTTTACCAAACTCAGTCACCAGCTTCTGCAGTTTCTCACATGAATCAGCCACCAGCGCTGTATCATCAGCGAACAACAACTGACTCACTTCCCAGCTCTCTCATCCACAACAGACTTCATACTTGCCCCTCTTTCCAAAACTCTTGCATTCACCTCCCTAACAACCCCATCCATAAACAAATTAAACAACCATGGAGACATCACACACCCCTGCCGCAAACCTACATTCACTGAGAACCAATCACTTTCCTCTCTTCCTACACGTACACATGCCTTACATCCTTGATAAAAACTTTTCACTGCTTCTAACAACTTGCCTCCCACACCATATATTCTTAATACCTTCCACAGAGCATCTCTATCAACTCTATCATATGCCTTCTCCAGATCCATAAATGCTACATACAAATCCATTTGCTTTTCTAAGTATTTCTCACATACATTCTTCAAAGCAAACACCTGATCCACACATCCTCTACCACTTCTGAAACCACACTGCTCTTCCCCAATCTGATGCTTTGTACATGCCTTCACCCTCTCAATCAATACCCTCCCATATAATTTCCCAGGAATACTCAACAAACTTATACCTCTGTAATTTGAGCACTCACTCTTATCCCCTTTGCCTTTGTACAATGGCACTATGCACGCATTCCACCAATCCTCAAGCACCTCACCATGAGTCATACATACATTAAATAACCTTACCAACCAGTCAACAATACAGTCACCCCCTTTTTTAATAGATTCCACTGCAATACCATCCAAACCTGCTGCCTTGCCGGCTTTCGTCTTCCGCAAAGCTTTTATTACCTCTTCTCTGTTTGCCAAATCATTTTCCCTAACCCTCTCACTTTGCACACCACCTCGACCAAAACACCCTATATATGCCACTCTATCATCAAACACATTCAACAAACCTTCAAAATACTCACTCCATCTCCTCACATCACCACTACTTGTTATCACCTCCCCATTAGCGCCCTTCACTGAAGTTCCCATTTGCTACCTTGTCTTACGCACTTTATTTACCTCCTTCCAGAACATCTTTTTATTCTCCCTAAAATTTAATGATACTCTCTAACCCCAACTCTCATTTGCCCTCTTTTTCACCTCTTGCACCTTTCTCTTGACCTCCTGTCTCTTTTATACATCTCCCACTCATTTGCATTTTTTCCCTGCAAAAATCGTCCAAATGCCTCTCTCTTCTCTTTCACTAATAATCTTACCTCTTCATCCCACCACTCACTACCCTTTCTAATCAACCCACCTCCCACGCTTCTCATGCCACAAGCATCTTTTGCGCAATCCATCACTGATTCCCTAAATACATCCCATTCCTCCCCCACTCCCCTTACTTCCATTGTTCTCACCTTTTTCCATTCTGTACTCAGTCTCTCCTGGTACTTCCTCACACAAGTCTCCTTCTGAAGCTCACTTACTCTCACCACCCTCTTCACCCCAACATTCACTCTTCTTTTCTGAAAACCCATACGAATCTTCACCTTAGCCTCCACAAGATAATGATCAGACATCCCTCCAGTTGCACCTCTCAGCACATTAACATCCAAAAGTCTCTCTTTCGCGTGTCTGTCAATTAACATGTAATCAAATAACGCTCTCTGGCCATCTCTCCTACTTACATACGTATACTTATGTATATCTCGCTTTTTAAACCAGGTATTCCCAATCACCAGTCCTTTTTCAGCACATAAATCTACAAGCTCTTCACCATTTCCATTTACAACACTGAACACCCCATGTATACCAATTATTCCCTCAACTGCCACATTACTCACCTTTGCATTCAAATCACCCATCAGTATAACCCGGTCTTGTGCATCAAAACCACTAACACACTCATTCAGCTGCTCCCAAAACACTTGCCTCTCATGATCTTTCTTCTCATGCCCAGGTGCATATGCACCAATAATCACCCATCTCTCTCCATCAACTTTCAGTTTTACCCATATTAATTGAGAATTTACTTTCTTACATTCTATCACATACTCCCACAACTCCTGTTTCAGGAGTAGTGCTACTCCTTCCCTTGCTCTTGTCCTCTCACTAACCCCTGACTTTACTCCCAAGACATTCCCAAACCACTCTTCCCCTTTACCCTTGAGCTTCGTTTCACTCAGAGCCAAAACATCCAGGCTCCTTTCCTCATACATACTACCTATCTCCTTTTTTCACATCTTGGTTACATCCACACACATTTAGACACCCCAATCTGAGTCTACGAGGAGGATGAGCACTCCCCGCGTGACTCCCTCTGTTTCCCATTTTTAGAAAGTTAGAATACAAGGAGGGAAGGATTTCTGGCCCCCCGCTCCCGTCACCTCTAGTCGCCTTGTACGACATATACATAAATACCCACATATGCACATATACATACATGTACACATCAACATATATATTATTTTTTTTTTTTTTTATTATACTTTGTCGCTGTCTCCCGCGTTTGCGAGGTAGCGCAAGGAAACAGACGAAAGAAATGGCCCAACCCCCCCATACACATGTATATACATACGTCCACACACGCAAATATACATACCTACACAGCTTTCCATAGCTTACCCCAGACGCTTCACATGCCTTGATTCAATCCACTGACAGCACGTCAACCCCGGTATACCACATCGCTCCAATTCACTCTATTCCTTGCCCTCCTTTCACCCTCCTGCATGTTCAGGCCCCGATCACACAAAATCTTTTTCACTGCATCTTTCCACCTCCAATTTGGTCTCCCTCTTCTCCTTGTTCCCTCCACCTCCGACACATATATCCTCTTGGTCAATCTTTCCTCACTCATCCTCTCCATGTGCCCAAACCACTTCAAAACACCCTCTTCTGCTCTCTCAACCACGCTCTTTTTATTTCCACACATCTCTCTTACCCTTACGTTACTCACTCGATCAAACCACCTCACACCACACATTGTCCTCAAACATCTCATTTCCAGCACATCCATCCTCCTGCTCACAACTCTATCCATAGCCCACGCCTCGCAACCATACAACATTGTTGGAACCACTATTCCTTCAAACATACCCATTTTTGCTTTCCAAGATAATGTTCTCGACTTCCATACATTCTTCAAGGCCCCCAGAATTTTCGCCCCCTCCCCCACCCTATGGTCCACTTCCGTTTCCATGGTTCCATCCGCTGCCAGATCCACTCCCAGATATCTAAAACACTTCACTTCCTCCAGTTTTTCTCCATTCAAACTCACCTCCCAATTGACTTGACCCTCAACCCTACTGTACCTAATAACCTTGCTCTTATTCACATTTACTCTTAACTTTCTTCTTCCACACACTTTACCAAACTCAGTCACCAGCTTCTGCAGTTTCTCACATGAATCAGCCACCAGCGCTGTATCATCAGCGAACAACAACTGACTCACTTCCCAAGCTCTCTCATCCCCAACAGACTTCATACTTGCCCCTCTTTCCAAAACTCTTGCATTTACCTCCCTAACAACCCCATCCATAAACAAATTAAACAACCATGGAGACATCACACACCCCTGCCGCAAACCTACATTCACTGAGAACCAATCACTTTCCTCTCTTCCTACACGTACACATGCCTTACATCCTCGATAAAAACTTTTCACTGCTTCTAACAACTTTCCTCCCACACCCTATATTCTTAATACCTTCCACAGAGCATCTCTATCAACTCTATCATATGCCTTCTCCAGATCCATAAATGCTACATACAAATCCATTTGCTTTTCTAAGTATTTCTCACATACATTCTTCAAAGCAAACACCTGATCCACACATCCTCTACCACTTCTGAAACCACACTGCTCTTCCCCAATCTGATGCTCTGTACATGCCTTCACCCTCTCAATCAATACCCTCCCATATAATTTATCAGGAATACTCAACAAACTTATACCTCTGTAATTTGAGCACTCACTCTTATCCCCTTTGCCTTTGTACAATGGCACTATGCACGCATTCCGCCAATCCTCAGGCACCTCACCATGAGTCATACAACATATATATACATGTACATTCACATACGCAGACATTACATACACATGTACATATTCATACATGCTTGCCTTCATCCATTCTTGTCGCTACCCCGCACCACAGGAAAACAGCATTGCTATCCCCTGCTTCAGTGAGGTAGCGCCAGGAATACAGACAAAAAGGCCACATTTGTTCACACTCAGTCTCTAGCTGTCATGTATAATGCACCGAAACCACAGCTCCATATCCATATCCAGGCCCCACAGACCTTTCCGTGGTTTACCCCAGATGCTTCACATGCCATGGTTCAGTCCATTAACAGCATGTTGATCCCAGTATACCGTAGCGTTCCAATTCACTCTTGTTTCCTTACACACCGAGCATAATGCATCTGAGGCTACATGCTGGCCAGTGTTGGCCGAGCACACACCTCTGAGGCTATGTGCTTGCCAGTGTTGGCCGAGTACACACCTCTGAGGGGCTTCATCCTGGCCAGTTTTGGTCCAGCACAACACCTCTGAGGCTACATGCTGGCCAGTGTTGGCCGAGCACACACCTCTGAGGCTATCAGGCACCGATCGCTCAAAATCTTTTTCACTCCATCCTTCCAACTCCAATTTGGTCTCCCACTTTTCCTTGTTCCCTCTACCTCTGACGCATATATCCTCTACGTCAATCCTTTGTCACTCATTCTCTCCATATGTCCAAACCATTTCAACACATCCTCTTCTGCTCCCTCAACCATACTCTTCTTATTTCCACACATCTCTCTTACATTGCATCAAACCACTTCACACCACATATTGTCCTCAAACATTTCATTTCCAACACATCCACCCTCCTCCTATCTATAGCCTTTTCCTCACAACCATATGAAATTGTTGGAACTACTATTCCTTCAAACATAACCATTTTTGCTCTCCGAGATGATGTTCTCTCCTTCCTCACATTCTTCATAGCACCCAGAACCTTTGCCCCTCCCCCACCCTGTGACTCACTTCCACAGTTCCATCCGCTGCTAAGTCCACTCCCAGATATCTAAAACACTTCTTCCTCACCAAATTTTCTCCATTCAAACTTACTTCCCAAGTAACTTGCCCCTCAACCCTACTGAACCTGATAACCTTGCTCTTCACATTTACTCTCAACCTTCTCTTTTCACACACTTTTCCAAACTCGGTCACCAACCTCTTCAATTTCTCACATGAATCAGCCACTAGAGCTGTATACACCCTGCCACTGACTGACATTTACTGGGAACCAATCACTGTCATGTCTTCCTACTCATACACATGCCTTACATCCTTGGTAAAAACTTTTCACTGCTTCCAGCAACTTACCTCCCACACCATATACTCTTAAAGCCGGCCACAAAGTATGCTACATACAAATCCATCTGTGTTCCTAAGTATTTCTCACTTACATTCTTTAGAGCAGACAACTGATCCACACATCCTCTACTACTTCTGAAACCACATTGCTCTTCCCCAATCTGATGCTCTGTACATGTCTTCACCCCTCTCAAACAGTATCTTCCCATATAACATCCCAGGAATAATTAACAAACTTATGCCTCTGTTAGTTTGAACACTCACCTTTATCTCCTTTGCCTTTGTACAGTGGCACTATACATGCATTCTGCCAATCCTCAGGCACTTCACCATGATCCATACAGACATTGAATATCCTTACCGAACAGTCAACAGCACAGTCACCCCATTCCACTGCAATACCATCCAAAACTGCCGCCTTGCCAGCTTTCAGCCTCCGCAGAGCTTTCACTACCTCTTTTCTGTTTACCTAATCATTCTCCCTGACCCTTTCACTTCGCATACCACCCCTACCAAAACACCCTGTATCTGCCAATCTGTCAACAAACATATTCAACACACCTTCAAAATACTTACTCCATCTCCTCACTTCATCACTACTTGTTATTACCCCCCTACTTGCCCTCTTTACCAATGTTCCCATTTGTTCTCTTGTCTTACGCATGTTATTTACCTTCTTCCAAAACATCTTATTCTCCCTAAAATTTAATGACACTTTCTCACCCCACCTCTCACTTGCCCTATTTTTCACCTCTTGCTTTTTTCTCTTGAACTTCTGCCACTTTCTTTTATACATCTCCCAGTCATTTTGCACTACTTCCCTGCAATTATTGTTGAAACACCTCTCTTTTCTCTTTCACTAACAACCTTCCTTCTCCATCCCTCCACTAATTACCCTTTCTAATGTGCCCCCCTCCCACCTTTCTCATGTCACAGGCATGGATGGAGTGGTAAGAGAGATAAAAGCAAAACTAGGGAAAAGGGGTGCAGAGATGGAGTGTGGCAGTGATATGGTGGCTAGTAGCAAGAATGTTTGTGGATGACACTGTGTTGTTTGCTGAGAGTGGAGTTGCAGAAGGTTGTAAGTGTGTTTTATGATGTGTGTAAGCTTAGGTGATTGAAGGTAAATGCATTTAAAAGTAAAGAAATGGTGTTTGAAAGGAAACAAAGTGAAAGTGTAGATTTTGTAAAACCACATAGAGTGAAAGAATAAGTGCACTAAACCGTGCTATATATATAGGGAGAGAAAGACTGGAAGAGGCGCTATCTTGGTTAAATTTGGTGATATAGAAGGAGAGATTAGAGAGAGAGCAGTACAGGGTAGAAGAGTCACTGGTCCTTTAATAGAATAATGAAGGGTAGAGGTGTAATTATGGGAGTGAAAAGAGGATTAAGGGACAGCACAAGTCCCCCTACCTTGACCTATGGACATGAAATGAGTCACAGAAGTCAAGAATTGAGGCTATGGAAATGAGCTATTTTAGAGGAGCATGTGGTGTGACTAGATGAAAGGATGGAATGAAGAAAAATGAGAGGGTAAATGAAACATTTGCAATGGCAGGGAATGCAAAGTGAATGAATTGTGGAGTAGTAGAGGGGGTGAAATGTAATAATATACAGTGGTTGGGCGTGTGAAAAGAACGCAATATAGGGAGTTTACAAGGAGAGTGTATGATAGTACAATTAAAGGGGGTGGTGTGAGAGGAAGACAACCTATGACATGGAAAAATGGAGTGGAATAGTATTGGAGTGGGAGAAATGGTGAAAGAATGCATAAAATGGTGTATGTGAGGGAGACATGTAAGGGCAGGGATATGTGGAGACTTTATGCCGTGGTCACTCCTTTGATGTGAGTTCCTGCAGGGAACCAAATTTATTTTGTTACAAAATGCGCAGATCATAAATCATTGGAGTTCCATTACTTATACCTGATGGTAATGACTTTGTGAGTTTTTGTATCTGACTTGCCACAGCAGAGATAATGTTAACTTAGTCTGGGATTCTAAAAGTAATGGTATTATTACAATTAACAACTAATAATGTTACTGTATTTTTCATCAGATTCGACGTGAGAAGCGTAAGGTTGCAGCACACAAGTATGCCAATAAGAAGCATCAAAGAGAAACTTTTAAGAAGAGAGCCCCAACACAACCTTACCGCGGTGATCCTAGTAATGAAATTTTCCAAACTAAACCCCCAGAAAAAGCTGCCAGTGAAGGAAAGCAATTATTTGTGCGAAAAAAGTTTTAATTTTGAAATTTTTTTTGTACCATTCACTTATTCCATTTATGTGTTGCTTCCATAAGTATACTAGACACAAGATGCTGTTATGTACTTCAATCACCAAATGTAAACAAGAGTGGATGTATAGATGACAGGTGATAGATAATGAAAAATTTTGCATGAAGAAATAGTACCCTACATTAAAAGAATGGGTATATTGCACAGTTAATGACCTGCTATTATAAATTATACTTTTTACTAATAGTTTTATTTTCCGGCATTGTTTGTGTTGCATGTATAAAAACTACAGTTGTTGTCAACGGGAGAGTATAATTGTTTATTTTGTGCTTTTACTGTAACTCTCGGGTAAATTTAACCCTTTTACTGCATATTTGGATTAGGGGGGCAACAAATTAACCAATTGTCTGATGAAAATGAAGTTCTGATTTAGTAATTCAATTTATTTATTTCATCTTGAAGTTTACAATATGACATAAGAAACACCTAAGATTACTTGACAGCAAGAAAAGTTTTCCGAAAGATATTTACAATAAAGAATATATGGTGTGGGAGGAAAGTTGTTAGAAGCAGTGAAAAGTTTTTATCGAGGATGTAAGGCATGTGTACGTGTAGGAATAGAGGAAAGTGATTGGTTCTCAGTGAATGTAGGTTTGCGGCAGGGGTGTGTGATGTCTCCATGGTTGTTTAATTTGTTTATGGATGGGGTTGTTAGGGAGGTAAATGCAAGAGTTTTGGAAAGAGGGGCAAGTATGAAGTCTATTGGGGATGAGAGAGCTTGGGAAGTGAGTCAGTTGTTGTTCGCTGATGATACAGCGCTGATGGCTGATTCATGTGAGAAACTGCAGAAGCTGGTGACTGAGTTTGGTAAAGTGTGTGGAAGAAGAAAGTTAAGAGTAAATGTGAATAAGAGCAAGGTTATTAGGTACAGTAGGGTTGAGGGTCAAGTCAATTGGGAGGTGAGTTTGAATGGAGAAAAACTGGAGGAAGTGAAGTGTTTTAGATATCTGGGAGTGGATCTGGCAGCGGATGGAACCATGGAAGCGGAAGTGGATCATAGGGTGGGGGAGGGGGCGAAAATTCTGGGGGCCTTGAAGAATGTGTGGAAGTCGAGAACATTATCTTGGAAAGCAAAAATGGGTATGTTTGAAGGAATAGTGGTTCCAACAATGTTGTATGGTTGCGAGGCGTGGGCTATGGATAGAGTTGTGCGCAGGAGGATGGATGTGCTGGAGATGAGATGTTTGAGGACAGTGTGTGGTGTGAGGTGGTTTGATCGAGTGAGTAACGTAAGGGTAAGAGAGATGTGTGGAAATAAAAAGAGCGTGGTTGAGAGAGCAGAAGAGGGTGTTTTGAAGTGGTTTGGGCACATAGAGAGAATGAGTGAGGAAAGATTGACCAAGAGGATATATGTGTCGGAGGTGGAGGGAACGAGGAGAAGAGGGAGACCAAATTGGAGGTGGAAAGATGGAGTGAAAAAGATTTTGTGTGATCGGGGCCTGAACATGCAGGAGGGTGAAAGGAGGGCAAGGAATAGAGTGAATTGGAGCGATGTGGTATACCGGGGTTGACGTGCTGTCAGTGGATTGAATCAAGGCATGTGAAGCGTCTGGGGTAAACCATGGAAAGCTGTGTAGGTATGTATATTTGCGTGTGTGGATGTATGTATATACATGTGTATGGGGGGGGGGGTTGGGCCATTTCTTTCGTCTGTTTCCTTGCGCTACCTCGCAAACGCGGGAGACAGCGACAAAGTATAATGAAAAAAAATAAATAATAATTTACAATAAAATTCTATTATCCTCAAATGAATCGGTTAAGTGTTAAGAACAGAGGACTGAACCTAAGAGGGAAAATCCTCACTTGGCCCCATTCTCTGTTCCATCTTTTGGAAAAGTCAAAACCGGAGGGGAGGATTTCCAGCCCCCACTCCCTCCCCTTTTAGTCGCCTTTTACAACATGCAGGGAATACGTGGGAAGTATTCTTCTTCCCCTATTCTTAGTGATAAAACGCAATATACATTAAGAGTTTCATCAAAAGTCTGCTATCCATCTATCTATCCATACCTCTGATGCCTCTTTCCCCCAGGAACTCCCTCAAAGGGGTGGCCATGGCAAAAAAGTCTCCACTTATCCCTGTCTTTACGTGCCTCCCTCACATATACCATTCCATGCATTCTTCCACTATTTCTCTCCCTCCACCCTATTTGCCCATATCACAGGTGGTCTATCACTCACACCAACCCCTCTAATTGTACTATCATACACTCTCCTTGTAAACTCCCTGTATTGCATTCTTTCCACATGCCCAAACCATCTCAAAGTATTACGTTTCACCCACTCTAACACCACAGTTCACTCCTTTTGCATTTCCTGCCATACCACATCTCTCATACACCCTTTCATTTCTTTTTTCATTCTATCTAGTTGTACCAAATGCTCTTCTCAAATAGCTCTTTTCCACAGCCTGGATTCTTGACCTCTGTGCCTGATTCCACGTCCATGTTTTGGCTGCACAGGTCAGGGTTAGGAGGACTATGTTGTCCTTTAATCCTCTCTTTACTTCCATACTTCAACCTCTACCCTTCATTATTCTATTAAGGGACCCAGTGATTCTTCTACCCTGTACTGCTATCTCCCTTGTCTCACCTTCCATATCACCACACTTACCCTAGACAGCTTCTAGATTTTAAATTCTCTCACTTTTTCTAGACTTTTTCCCTTCCTTATCCAAAGCACAATTTTGTACACTTTCTTCTTTCACTCTATATGGTTTTACAAAATGTGTACGTCCACTCTGTTTCTTTCAAACACCATTGCTTTACTTTTACTTGCATATTCCTTCAATCTCTTACACTTACAGCTTTCAACTCCACCACAAACAACACAGTATCATCCACAAACAGGCTTGCCACTAGCTAGCATATCTCACCACACACTTGATCTCTGCACCCCTTTTCCCTAGTTTTGCTTTCATCTCTCTTATCACTCCATCCATATACCCATTAAAAAGCCACAGTGACATTACACAGCCCTGTCACTCCATCCATATACCTATTAAAAAGCCACAGTGACATTACACAGCCCTGTCACTCCATCCATATACCTATTAAATAGCCACAGTGACATTACACATCCCTGCCTCTCACCTACAGATATCCCAAAACTTTCACTCACCTCTCCTCCCACTCTTACACATGCATTTGCTCCTCTATAGAAGGCTTTCACAACATCCATCATTTGTCACTCTGTACCATATATCCTTAACACATCCCATAAAGCATTCCACTCAATTCTGTCAAACATTTTCTCCAGATCCATAGAAGCTGCATACAACTTCTTACCTTTCACTTACCTTTCATTAAATACTTTTCCATGGTCTTTACTACAAAAATCTAATCCACACATCCCCCATCTTTCCTAAAACCCCCTTGCTCTTCACTTATTCTGCATTCAGTCACTTCCATCACTCTATCAATGAACACTCTTGCATACATTTTTCTTGGTATACTTAACAGACTTATTCCCCTACAACTGCTACAAACATCCTTAGCACCTTTTCCTTTGATTAAAGGGACAATGATAGATTTCCCCCCAATCCTCAGGCACAACCTTCTGTTTCCATGCTAAACTACACATTAAGGTGCATCCACTCTGTATCGCCCTTTCTCCATACTTCAATATTTCAGCTGTAATCTCATCCCCTCCAGGTGGCTTTCCTACCTACATCCTCATTATTGCCCTTCTTAACCTTCCTTTTTGCTATTGGCCCTTGCACTTGTATCCTTTTTCCTTCTATCCCTCCTCCATACCCATCCATGTAGCAACTGCTGTCTCCCCTTCTCCCACATTCATCAATTCTTCAAAATACTCTTTCCATCTACCTTTCACTTCCTCTTTTTGATTCAGCAATTCTTCTTCCTTTGTTCTCACGTCAACATTTCCACTCTTACATTCACCTCTTTCCTTTTTCACCTTCCAGTATAGTTTCTTATTATCCTAAAACTTTTCACTTAACTTCCTTCCAAAATCATCATCTACTCTTTCTTTGCTTTCCTCAATCAGCTTCTTAGCAGTCCACATACATATTTTGTATTCTTCCCTCCTTTGCTGAACTTTCACTGGTACATTCCTATTGAGCAATCTACCACATGCCTTTTTCTTCTCTTCCACAGCATTTCTAATCTCTTCTGTCCAACATGCAGTGCCCTTTTTATTCCTGTATCTCACTGCCTTGCATTGAACAACTGATTCAACAACATTTACTAGTATTTATCTAAACATTTTAAACAGTGGTTAAATTGATGAGAACTGCTATTGACGTTTGTGTAAATAAATTATACATTTCCTTTTTTCCATAGCCAGAGGTTGAACCATTATGTGACATTCATTTTTTTCATTCATTTCAAGCTAGAAGTTTAAGTTTTCTAAATTGTTTCTTACATTTCTCATATGTATATATATGTATGTGTGTGTGTGTGTGTGTATGTGCGTATGTATGTGTATGTGTGTGTATGTGTATATGTATATATATATGTATATTATCCCTGGGGATAGGGGTGAAAGAATACTTCCCACGTATTCCTCGCGTGTCGTAGAAAGCGACTAGAGGGGACGGGAGCGGGGGGCCAGAAATCCTCCCCTCCTTGTATTAACTTTCTAAAATGGGAAACAGAAGAAGGAGTCACGCGGGGAGTGCTTATCCTCCTCGAAGGCTCAGAGTGGGGTGCCTAAATGTGTGTGGATGTAACCAAGATGTGAAAAAAGGAGAGATAGGTAGTATGTTTGAGGAAAGGAACCTGGATGTTTTGGCTCTGAGTGAAACGAAGCTCAAGGGTAAAGGGGAAGAGTGGTTTGGGAATGTCTGGGGAGTAAAGTCAGGGGTTAGTGAGAGGACAAGAGCAAGGGAAGGAGTAGCAATACTCCTGAAACAGGAGTTGTGGGAGTATGTGATAGAGTGTAAGAAGGTAAATTCTCGATTGATATGGGTAAAACTGAAAGTGGATGGAGAGAGGTGGGTGATTATTGGTGCATATGCACCTGGGCATGAGAAGAAAGATCAAGAGAGGCAAGTGTTTTGGGAGCAGCTGAATGAGTGTGTTAGTGGTTTTGATGCACGAGACCGGGTCATAGTGATGGGTGATTTGAATGCAAAGGTGAGTAATGTGGCAGTTGAGGGAATAATTGGTATACATGGGGTGTTCAGTTTTGTAAATGGAAATGGTGAAGAGCTTGTAGATTTATGTGCTGAAAAAGGACTGATGATTGGGAATACCTGGTTTAAAAAGCGAGATATACATAAGTATACTTATGTAAGTAGGAGAGATGGCCAGAGAGCATTATTGGATTACGTGTTAATTGACAGGCGTGCGAAAGAGAGACTTTTGGATGTTAATGTGCTGAGAGGTGCAACTGGAGGGATGTCTGATCATTATCTTGTGGAGGCTAAGGTGAAGATTTGTATGGGTTTTCAGAAAAGAAGAGTGAATGTTGGGGTGAAGAGGGTGGTGAGAGTAAGTGAGCTTGAGAAAGAGACCTGTGTGAGGAAGTACCAGGAGAGACTGAGTACAGAATGGAAAAAGGTGAGAACAATGGAAGTAAGGGGAGTGGGGGAGGAATGGGATGTATTTAGGGAATCAGTGATGGATTGCGCAAAAGATGCTTGTGGCATGAGAAGAGTGGGAGGTGGGTTGATTAGAAAGGGTAGTGAGTGGTGGGATGAAGAAGTAAGAGTATTAGTGAAAGAGAAGAGAGAGGCATTTGGACGATTTTTGCAGGGAAAAAATGCAATTGAGTGGGAGATGTATAAAAGAAAGAGACAGGAGGTCAAGAGAAAGGTGCAAGAGGTGAAAAAAAAGGGCAAATGAGAGTTGGGGTGAGAGAGTATCATTAAATTTTAGGGAGAATAAAAAGATGTTCTGGAAGGAGGTAAATAAAGTGCGTAAGACAAGGGAGCAAATGGGAACTTCAGTGAAGGGCGCAAATGGGGAGGTGAAAACAAGTAGTGGTGATGTGAGAAGGAGATGGAGTGAGTATTTTGAAGGTTTGTTGAATGTGTTTGATGATAGAGTGGCAGATATAGGGTGTTTTGGTCGAGGTGGTGTGCAAAGTGAGAGGGTTAGGGAAAATGATTTGGTAAACAGAGAAGAGGTAGTGAAAGCTTTGCGGAAGATGAAAGCCGGCAAGGCAGCAGGTTTGGATGGTATTGCAGTGGAATTTATTAAAAAAGGGGGTGACTGTATTGTTGACTGGTTGGTAAGGTTATTTAATGTATGTATGACTCATGGTGAGGTGCCTGAGGATTGGTGGAATGCGTGCATAGTGCCATTGTACAAAGGCAAAGGGGATAAGAGTGAGTGCTCAAATTACAGAGGTATAAGTTTGTTGAGTATTCCTGGTAAATTATATGGGAGGGTATTGATTGAGAGGGTGAAGGTATGTACAGAGCATCAGATTGGGGAAGAGCAGTGTGGTTTCAGAAGTGGTAGAGGATGTGTGGATCAGGTGTTTGCTTTGAAGAATGTATGTGAGAAATACTTAGAAAAGCAAATGGATTTGTATGTAGCATTTATGGATCTGGAGAAGGCATATGATAGAGTTGATAGAGATGCTCTGTGGAAGGTATTAAGAATATATGGTGTGGGAGGAAAGTTGTTAGAAGCAGTGAAAAGTTTTTATCGAGGATGTAAGGCATGTGTACGTGTAGGAAGAGAGGAAAGTGATTGGTTCTCAGTGAATGTAGGTTTGCGGCAGGGGTGTGTGATGTCTCCATGGTTGTTTAATTTGTTTATGGATGGGGTTGTTAGGGAGGTAAATGCAAGAGTTTTGGAAAGAGGGGCAAGTATGAAGTCTGTTGGGGATGAGAGAGCTTGGGAAGTGAGTCAGTTGTTGTTCGCTGATGATACAGCGCTGGTGGCTGATTCATGTGAGAAACTGCAGAAGCTGGTGACTGAGTTTGGAAAAGTGTGTGGAAGAAGAAAGTTAAGAGTAAATGTGAATAAGAGCAAGGTTATTAGGTACAGTAGGGTTGAGGGTCAAATCAATTGGGAGGTGAGTTTGAATGGAGAAAAACTGGAGGAAGTGAAGTGTTTTAGATATCTGGGAGTGGATCTGGCAGCGGATGGAACCATGGAAGTGGAAGTGGATCATAGGGTGGGGGAGGGGGCGAAAATCCTGGGGGCCTTGAAGAATGTGTGGCAGTCGAGAACATTATCTCGGAAAGCAAAAATGGGTATGTTTGAAGGAATAGTGGTTCCAACAATGTTGTATGGTTGCGAGGCGTGGGCTATGGATAGAGTTGTGCGCAGGAGGATGGATGTGCTGGAAATGAGATGTTTGAGGACAATGTGTGGTGTGAGGTGGTTTGATCGAGTGAGTAACGTAAGGGTAAGAGAGATGTGTGGAAATAAAAAGAGCGTGGTTGAGAGAGCAGAAGAGGGTGTTTTGAAGTGGTTTGGGCACATGGAGAGGATGAGTGAGGAAAGATTGACCAAGAGGATTTATGTGTCGGAGGTGGAGGGAACAAGGAGAAGAGGGAGACCAAATTGGAGGTGGAAAGATGGAGTGAAAAAGATTTTGTGTGATCGGGGCCTGAACATGCAGGAGGGTGAAAGGAGGGCAAGGAATAGAGTGAATTGGAGCGATGTGGTATACCGGGGTTGACGTGCTGTCAGTGGATTGAATCAAGGCATGTGAAGCGTCTGGGGTAAACCATGGAAAGCTGTGTAGGTATGTATATTTGCGTGTGTGGACGTATGTATATACATGTGTATGGGGGGGTTGGGCCATTTCTTTCGTCTGTTTCCTTGCGCTACCTCGCAAACGCGGGAGACAGTGACAAAGTATAATAAATAAAAAAATAATATTTTAAACACCTCATTCATACATGATTGCATTTCTATGTTCACTGCACTTCCATCTTAGCTTTCAGTTACCTTCCTTTCATACTCCTCCCTGCAATTTTTTCAGATTCACCTTGCTCGCTAACACTTCTACCTCTCCTTTCTTCCTTACACCATACCTCTACTTGCTCCTGATCCTCATCCCCAAAAGAACTGCAAAATGGTCAGAGTCCCCAAAGAATCCTCTCACAACTCTAGCATCTAGCATAGCCTTTCTCAAGCTTTCACCCACTGCCACTCAGTCAATCAAAGCCTTTTGCTCTTTTCCATCATTCCTCAATCATGTATATCTGAGGATTAACTTGTGCTTAAAAAAAAAAAGGTCTTTGACAGGAATAAACCCCTCTCAGCACAAATATCCACATGATAACTTCCATTGTCATTTACTCCAAGCAGTTCCCATGTACCAACTATCTCACCTATTTCATCACATTCCACTTTCACATTCATATCACCCAATATGATCATGTTTCTCTCATTCTCAAAACCATTTATACAGTCATTCAAATTTCTCTAGAGAAGCTTCATTTCATCCTTACCTTGATTATTTTTCTTTTATTTTGCTTTGTCGCTGTCTCCCGCGTTTGCGAGATAGCGCAAGGAAACAGACGAAAGAAATGGCCCAACCCACCCCCATACACATGTACATACATACACGTCCACACACGCAAATATACATACCTATACATCTCAATGTACACATATATATACACGCACAGACACATACATATATACCCATGCACACAATTCACACTCTCTGCCTTTATTCATTTCCCATCGCCACCTCGCCACACATGGAATACCATCCCCCTCCCCCCTCATGTGTGCGAGGTAGTGCTAGGAAAAGACAACAAAGGCCCCATTCGTTCACACTCAGTCTCTAGCTGTTATGCAGTAATGCCCGAAACCATAGCTCCCTTTCCACATCCAGGCCCCACAGAACATTCCATGGTTTACCCCAGATGCTTCACATGCCCTGATTCGATCCGCTGACAGCACGTCGACCCCGGTATATCACGTCGATCCAATTCACTCTATTCCTTGCCCGCCTTTCACCCTCCTGCATGTTCAGGCCCCAATCACTCAAAATCTTTTTCACTCCATCTTTCCACCTCCAATTTGGTCTCCCACTTCTCCTCGTTCCCTCCACCTCCGACACATATATCCTCTTGGTCAATCTTTCCTCACTCATTCTCTCCATGTGCCCAAACCATTTCAAAACACCCTCTTCTGATCTCTCAATCACGCTCTTTTTATTTCCACACATCTCTCTTACCCTTACATTACTTACTCGATCAAACCACCATACACCACACATTGTCCTCAAACATCTCATTTCCACCTCCCCATTTGCGCCCTTCACTGAAGTTCCCATTTGTTCCCTTGTCTTATGCACTTTATTTACCTCCTTCCAAAACATCTTTTTATTCTCCCTAAAATTTAATGATACTCTCTCACCCCAACTCTCATTTGCCCTCTTTTTCACCTCTTGCACCTTTCTCTTGACCTCCTGCCTCTTTCTTTTATACATCTCCCACTCAATTGCATTTTTTCCCTGCAAAAATCGTCCAAATGCCTCTCTCTTCTCTTTCACTAATAATCTTACCTCTTCATCCCACCACTCACTACCCTTTCTAATCAACCCACCTCCCACTCTTCTCATGCCACAAGCATCTTTTGCACAATCCATCACTGATTCCCTAAATACATCCCATTCCTCCCCCACTCCCCTTACTTCCATTGTTCTCACCTTTTTCCATTCTATACTCAGTCTCTCCTGGTACTTCCTCACACAAGTCTCCTTCCCAAGCTCACTTACTCTCACCACCCTCTTCACCCCAACATTCACTCTTCTTTTCTGAAAACCCATACAAATCTTCACCTTAGCCTCCACAAGATAATGATCAGACATCCCTCCAGTTGCACCTCTCAGCACATTAACATCCAAGAGTCTCTCTTTCTTGTGCCTGTCAATTAACACATAATCCAATAATGCTCTCTGGCCATCTCTCCTACTTACATTTTTTTTTTTTTTTTTTGCTTTGTCGCTGTCTCCCGCGTTTGCGAGGTAGCGCAAGGAAACAGACGAAAGAAATGGCCCAACCCACCCCCATACACATGTATATACATATGTCCTCACACGCAAATATACATACCTACACAGCTTTCCATGGTTTACCCCAGACGCTTCACATGCCTTGATTCAATCCACTGACAGCACGTCAACCCCGGTACACCACATCGCTCCAATTCACTCTATTCCTTGCCCTCCTCTCACCCTCCTGCATGTTCAGGCCCCGATCACACAAAATCTTTTTCACTCCATCTTTCCACCTCCAATTTGGTCTCCCTCTTCTCCTTGTTCCCTCCACCTCCGACACATAAATCCTCTTGGTCAATCTTTCCTCACTCATTCTCTCCATGTGCCCAAACCATTTCAAAACACCCTCCTCTGCTCTCTCAACCACGCTCTTTTTATTTCCACACATCTATCTTACCCTTACGTTACTTACTCGATCAAACCACCTCACACCACACATTGTCCTCAAACATCTCATTTCCAGCACATCCATCCTCCTGCGCACAACTCTATCCATAGCCCACGCCTCGCAACCATACAACATTGTTAGAACCACTATTCCTTCAAACATACCCATTTTTGCTTTCGGAGATAATGTTCTCGACTTCCACACATTCTTCAAGGCTCCCAGAATTTTCACCCCCTCCCCCACCCTATGATCCACTTCCGCTTCCATGGTTCCATCCGCTGCCAGATCCACTCCCAGATATCTAAAACACTTCACTTCCTCCAGTTTTTCTCCATTCAAACTCACCTCCCAATTGACTTGACCCTCAACCCTACTGTACCTAATAACCTTGCTCTTATTCACATTTACTCTTAACTTTCTTCTTTCACACACTTTACCAAACTCAGTCACCAGCTTCTGCAGTTTCTCACATGAATCAGCCACCAGCGCTGTATCATCAGCGAACAACAACTGACTCACTTCCCAAGCTCTCTCATCCCCTACAGACTTCATACTTGCCCCTCTTTCCAAAACTCTTGCATTCACCTCCCTAACAACCCCATCCATAAACAAATTAAACAACCATGGAGAATCACACACCCCTGCCGCAAACCTACATTCACTGAGAACCAATCACTTTCCTCTCTTCCTACACGTACACATGCCTTACATCTTCGATAAAAACTTTTCACTGCTTCTAACAACTTGCCTCCCACACCATATATTCTTAATACCTTCCACAGAGCATCTCTATCAACTCTATCATATGCCTTCTCCAGATCCATAAATGCTACATACAAATCCATTTGCTTTTCTAAGTATATCTCACATACATTCTTCAAAGCAAACACCTGATCCACACATCCTCTACCACTTCTGAAACCACACTGCTCTTCCCCAATCTGATGCTCTGTACATGCCTTCACCCTCTCAATCAATACCCTCCCATATAATTTACCAGGAATACTCAACAAACTTATACCTCTGTAATTTGAGCACTCACTCTTATCCCCTTTGCCTTTGTACACTGGCACTATGCATGCATTCCGCCAATCCTCAGGCACCTCACCATGAGTCATACATACATTAAATAACCTTACCAACCAGTCAACAATACAGTCACCCCCTTTTTTAATAAATTCCACTGCAATGCCATCCAAACCTGCTGCCTTGCCAGCTTTCATCTTCCGCAAAGCTTTTACTACCTCTTCTCTGTTTACCAAATCATTTTCCCTAACCCTCTCACTTTGCACACCACCTCGACCAAAACACCTTATATCTGCCACTCTATCATCAAACACATTCAACAAACCTTCAAAATACTCACTTCATCTCCTTCTCACATCACCACTACTTGTTATCACCTCCCCATTTGCACCCTTCACTGAGGTTCCCATTTGCTCCCTTGTCTTACGCACTTTATTTACCTCCTTCCAGAACATCTTTTTATTCTCCCTAAAATTTAATGATACTCTCTCACCCCAACTCTCATTTGCCC